>NC_042618.1:177862792-178204204 GCF_901001135.1 Rhinatrema bivittatum
AGGCCGCTCTGAAATCGGAGCGGCCTCGGAGGGAACTTTCCTTCTACCTCCCCACACCTTCCCCTACCTAACCCACCCCCCCCCGGCCCTATCTAACCCTTCCCCCTACCTTTGTTGGCAAAGTTACGCCAGCCAGAGGCTGGCGTAACTTTGCACGTGCCAGCGGGCTGCTGGCTTGCCATCTCCCAACCCGGGGGCTGGTCCGGACGCCTCGACCACGCCCCTGGGCCGGTGTCACGCCCTGACACGCCTCCCGCCCCGCCCTGAAATTTGTGCCGCCCACCCAACACGCCCCTGACATGCCCCCGACACACCTTTGCGAAGCTCCGGGACTCGTGCGTGCCGCCGAGCCTATGCAAAATAGGCTCGGCGCACGCAAGGGGCTTTTTTAAGGGTTATGCTCTTAACTTATACGCGTAACCCTTTTAAAATCCGGCCCTTTAGGAAACAGAGTTGGACTCCATTCATGGTTGTAAATCAATTTATGAAGGAGCTTAATCTAAACAAACATTTCTGGTCAATGGTGCATATTCAAAGAGTTGTTAACAGCAGAAATCAGTCCCCCGATATGATTGTATTTCCTCATCTGAGCTGCAATGGGAGGGACAAAGTACTGTAAAATTAATACAAAAATTAGTCAGTAGGAAAAAAGTCCAACATATGAAATCTATAGAACCACAGCCAGCCAGGAACAACATACATTTTCAACGTACCTGACCTGAAAGACATACAAAGGACCATTGACAATTTCAGTCCAGAGCAGCAGAAATACTAAAGAGAGTAAAAATGGCACCAAAAATAGTCACATGTGTAATCTCAACCAATGATCCGGGGAGGGGGGTGAGGGCAGGGGGAGGCACTAGGGAAACTGAGAGGCAAGGAAAAGCAAGGGGGGAGGGGGAAGAGGGAGGGAAGAATGTGAAGAAAGGGAGAAGGGAAGGGAGGCTGAAAACACAAATATACTTAGTCAAAGAACATTGAGGTCTAACAAGTCCATTTGTACAAACCATATATAATGTCATGTACAAAAGCAAACTCGAAAAAAAACAATGGTTAAATATGTTGGGATCAGAAATGCTAATTTCCACTTACAACCTGACCTCATA
The DNA here is from genome assembly GCF_901001135.1 of Rhinatrema bivittatum. Lineage (NCBI taxonomy): Eukaryota > Metazoa > Chordata > Amphibia > Gymnophiona > Rhinatrematidae > Rhinatrema > Rhinatrema bivittatum. Next base: position 177,863,899 of record NC_042618.1, read on the forward strand.
TAACTTTTTGAGAGCTTAATGCATTAACACTCTCATAGATAAGTCTACCACATATATTGAAACTTGCATATGTATTGTGGTTTGTTATAGACTTTTTAATCATTGGTCATGGTTGTGAGCTCTCACATTTGAATTTCATTATTTTTTCCTTTTTTTTTGGTGGTTTTTTAATAATTTTTTTAAGTTAATTTTCTTGAAAACAAATTATGATGAAAACATTTTCCATACGTTGCTATAGAAAGTACTTATCTTTAGTGATGATGACTCAATTAGTCAAAAGACGCTGAGCCGCATAGGCTCTGTGCCAAAACGCCGGAATGGTGAAAAATGGGGCACATTATTCACCATTCCGGCGTTGCCGACCAGCATGTCCCTGCTTGTTGGGCCTCTCCGCATGGCCTGTGGAGAGACGCCGCCAACAGCGCCGTGCCCCTTCCTAGGCGCGCGCATCAGTGATTATTTTAAAGGGCCCGTGGCGGGAACCTGGCCTCGGACCTGGATGCTGACGTCAGACTCTTCAGCGAATAAAAGCTCACGCCTCACTCAATAGCGTTGCCTTTGAAACAAGTCTCCTCGTACTCGGAGTACTCTTTGCTATTCCTTGGATCGTCTCATCGTGTGTTCCTGTCTTCCCGTGGTTCCCTATTCCTGTTCTCCTAGTTCCTGTTCATCTACATGTTGGACTGATTCCCTGGACTTCACCTTTGCTATGCCTGACTACTCTCCAGCTTCTCTCCAGCCCCAGATCACGCCGGAAGGAGTGGAGAGAATGAGACATGATTTAAGGAAGCTGGAAGAGTGGTCGAAGATATGGCAGCTGAGATTCAATGCCAAGAAGTGCAGAGTCATGCATATGGGGAGTGGAAAACCGAATGAACTGTATTCGATGGGGGGGGGGGGGGGGGGGGGAGGCTGATGTTCACGGAGCAGGAGAGAGACCTTGGGGTGATAGTGTCTAATGATCTGAAGTCGGCGAAACAATGTGACAAGGCGATAGCTAAAGCCAGAAGAATTCTGGGCTGCATAGGGAGAGGAATATCTTTTAAGAAAAGGGAAGTGATTATCCCCTTGTACAGGTCCTTGGTGAGGCCTCACCTGGAGTACTCTGTTCAGTTCTGGAGACCGTATCTCCAAAGAGACAGAGACAAGATGGAGGCGGTCCAGAGAAGGGCGACCAAAAAGGTGGAGGGCCTTCATCGAATGACTTATAAAGAGAGATTGAAGAATCTAAATATGTATACCCTGGAGGAAAGGAGGAGCAGAGGTGATATGATACAGACTTTCAGATACTTGAAAGGTTTTAATGATCCAAAGACAACGACAAACCTTTTCCGTCAGATGGCCCGTGCCATTTTTAAAGATGGCGCCGGCCATCCAGTGCTCCCTCCATGTGACAGGGGCCGGCCAATGGCACTGATACCCTGTCACATGATAAGGGCAAAGGGCCATCGGCGCCATTTTTATTAGTGGCAGCCAACAACCTGAGAGCTGGAGATCGCTCCCCGGACCCCCACTGGACCACCAGGTACCTGTAAAAGGTTTTTTTTTTGGGGGGGGGGGGGGTTCGGAGGGTGGGGGAAGCTAAGGGATTAGTTTTAAAGGGTAGGGGTGGGTTTAGTGGTTATTTTTGTGTGCTGTTTTTCCCACCCTCCCCCAAAACGATAAGAGAACCCCACGAACAATTTTGTGGGGTTTTCCTATCGGTTTCGGGGAGTCCCCGATTTCTGACGACTTTGGAAAATATCGTACGATATTTTCAATCGTCAGAAATACGATTCACATCCCTAATATCCAGCATAGCTCTCTGCTTCAACGACAGGGGAGAAAGTCTGATACTTCACTTTCAATGCATATCCAGCATAACTCTCTGCTTCAGCGGCAGGAGGAAATGAAGAAAAGTGGATCTATATACAGACAAGGACTGAATTAAATAGTCTGGGTAAACAAATAAGCATGGGTGTAGCTTGCTTATTGCGGCAGTTACTACCCCTAACTAATTAAGCTAGATATTTCACTTAGATGCAGTTCCAACACTGCTCTCTACATTAATAGTGGGGGTGGAAGAGAAATAGAACCAAAAGGTTACTAAGAGCCAAGAGTAACAGATAAGTATGAGGAAAAAAAAAGTGCAAAGCTTGCTGGGCAGACTGGATGGGCCATTTGGTATTCTTCTGCCGTCATTTCTATGTTTCTATGTATTGTGCTCGGCAGTCTGTGGGCACATGCAGTAGACTGCCACTCTTACCTCTGGCCCCGAGTCCATAATGACATGGCCAGACACTGGGGAAGGCCCCTGAAGAGGGATGCAGATAAACACCATGCTCCAGAGGACACTGATGCAGACTCTGCTTCCCACACATGGCAGGCCACTATGCATCACCTGTCTGCTGGTGCCTCGTCAGGCCCCTCCTATAGTGCGAGCAGGCCCAACCCGGCTTCTTTTAAAAGACTAATGGTGGGAAGCCCTTAGCGGCACTGTAGAATGACATTACTGCCCTAAGTACTTATTAAGGCCACTTCAGCACTTGCTCATTTCCTCAGCGGTAGATCGTCTTCCCAGAGAAGTGCATTGTCTCTGCGTTCTTGATCCCATTGTGTATTGTTCCTGGTTCCTTGGCAGTCAAGTTTGTGTTCTGAATTCTTGCCTCATGGTCAGTCCCCCCCCCCCCCTTCATCTGTCTTCAGTGTCTTGTCTTGCTCCTGTAGTCTCTCGTCCTTCTTTCCCCTTTTCATTCTTGTTTCATCGGATTGGACTTCTGGCTTGACCTTGGATTGGACCTTGATGCTGCTTGCCCTTCACTGACCACTGCCTGTTTACCATTACCAACTGCCTGCTCTGACCACTGAGTGAACTCTGCCTGACACTGACCACAGCCTGATTCTGACCCTGCCTTGTCTACCGCCTGCATTGACCACTGTTTATCCTGACTCCATTGTCTTCTCCGTGCTGGCATGCAATGTCTTCTGTGACATGGATCTTTACCCCCCACAGAGGCCTGTGCCTAAGTCCAGCTGGCCCTAGTACCCAAGGGCTCAATCTAAGGGGAAGAAGAGCTGGTATTGGTGAAGCTCCAGTTGGGCCCCTGCTTCAACTAGCTCCACCTGCTGATGCTGGAGATCTGAAGGGCTCCTCCCTACAGGTTGTGCCAACTCCACTTTGGTTCAAGGGTCCACACTGACAACACTAGGGCCAAAAAAGCCTTTTTTAATCTCTGTGAGAGCTTTCGCCAAAGACATACTTCTCTGACCAAAAGCTAGAGAGGAATACAGAGCTTCTTGCATATGCTCAGACTTCAAGGTGGGTGTGGGTCATCAATAGGACAGTTTAGAAACATGCTTCACTGTGATTTACTCTGTGTATGGTTTCCATCAACATGCCCTGAGTCAGCTCTGACAAGGCAATGAGGTCACACATGACACACAGGGAAAGGCTGGTTGATGTAGTATTTTCATCTGTTAGCACAGCCATAGACTTTAATGGGCCATATAAATTGCTTGGGAACAAAAACAAATGGGTTGAAGAATATTTGGGAAGAAAGATATTTGTTTCATTTGTGGGACCCCTCCATTCATTTTGGGGACTCATGAATAAAACAAATAGCATCCCTTTTGTTTCAGATTGCTCATTTGTTTCTAACAAATGCACATCCCTAACCCCCAATATGATCATTCAGTTGACTGATTCTTTAGTGTAAAGAAGTTTTTCTATTCTGGAGGTAGGTTGACAGCAACATTCTGATACTTCCCTAAATCTCCCTAAGTTCCTTCCTCTTTGAAGCGCGTGAGCTAGTTATTAAATGTACTTTGATTGGAAAAGTAAATTTACAGTGGCCTAAGAATGATTTGCCAAGATTGCAGTTTACTAAGTTCAGTAGAGCAGTAACTGTCTACAGCGATATTTAAAACAACCTGAAGTATTTTATTTTTCCTAGGCCACAGCATCCTGCAAGTTTGTGGGCTAGTTTCCAGGGCTTGTTCTGGAGATTTTTTATTTTTTTTTTGCTATTTGGACTGTAATTAAGCTGCTTTGAACAGTCATTATTTATTTTGAAATACATCTCACTCAAAAAGCAAACTTTAATGTTTTGTCAGATCTTTTCTTGCTCTAACAAACTTCCTTTAAGATTTTGAACGCAACCCAAAATAGTCTCCAAGCGCAACAGCAGAAATGAAAAAAAAAAAAAAAACCTGCATCAGATTCTGCTTTAATTATATCAGACCTTAAATTTCTACATTTTTAAAGGTTTTGGTTACTGTTAATTTAATTGCCTTCCCATTACATTCTGTATCAAGTTCTTGGCTGCCTTTCTGTTTTTCACTTGTGATCTCTTCTAAGTTCAAATAGTTTATTCATTACAACTAGAAAATAATATGCTAGGCTCCAAGTAGCTAAGCAATACTTCCCTTTTCATTTGCCTCCACCCTAAACCTCTTCCTCCATCTTTCCTCATGGTTAATATCAATCTGGCAACTGGTGGATTGTTTGCCTCACAAAAAAGACACAGATATAGAGCCAAGAACCAGAACTGAAACCGTAAACATGAGGCATTTACAGAAAAACCATACACGGGAAGCTGTGAGAAGCCAAAGTTATTACATGGGTAAAGAAAGAAGTTGCTGAATCCCAGTTAGCGATTCTCTGTTGTCCACTTTCAACTGTCCATTGATCAGGGCTCAGGGTTGGCACAAGGTAAAGAGGCTTTTTACCAAATTGGTTGGTGGTACTGCCGTCCACTGAACATGACCAACATTTTTTGGGCTAATTTGGCACACACACTTATGGGTACAGAAGGCAATAATCAATGGGCATATCTGTGGGTAAAATAGTGTTCTTATAGGGATGTGCTTTTCTTTGAAATGAAACAAAAGAAAAATCAATTTTTTTGTTTTGTTTCATTTGTTTGGGGGCCCTACTCCCCAGCCAACATAACATGTTGCCATTTTTAAAAAATTCAAGCCACCTAACTTTAAAGAAGACCCTTGCAGGCATTCTCCAAACCACGGAATCTCTCTGGAATCCTTATAGTTCCCCCTTCCCCCCTGCCCCATCTTATCCATGATGTCCAGGGTCCAAAGTAGGCAGAAACAATCCACAGTTGCTCCTGGCTCACCAGATCCATATTTCAAAATGGCACTAGCTGACCCAAGGCAAACACTATGTTGAAATGCAGCCATTAAAAGTCTAAAGTTAAAATAATCCCTGATGAGATAATAGGAAATACCCAAGTAACCTTGAAAACTTTGCTATCTACAGTCAGCAAAACTAAACTCAATATAACAAACCAGTGGACACCCCACGAGAAGCGACTAGTGAACATTTTATACCTTTAGGAGTGAATTTTCAAAACCTTGTAGGGCAAATTTTAAAAGCCCCATGCACAGCAAATCCGGGAGATACACACGTGACTGGATTTTAAGAAAGGTGGGGTGTGGGCGGGTCAAGACTGCACCCATGAAGTCAGTTACGTGCACTAGCTCGCACCGGTATCCCACAACCACATAACTTGCTTCTGCTATGGGGGAGCATGTAAGTAGTTAAATTTGAAAAAAAAAAAAGGGTAGTCAACGGGGTTTTAGGGGTCATGGCTAGTAGGGTAAAAGGTGGCAAGTTAGGTAGGGGGTTTAGGAAGGCTGTTTCTTTACTGGGGCAAACTGGGAGGGAACTGGGAAATAGGCCTATTGCGTCGCTGTGCATACCTACTGAAATTCCACTGCCTTACGCACTCGAGACGAGATTCACATGCTAAAATCGTGCGCGGGTAGCCAATTTTATAACACGAGTGCGTACATGTGCGCCCACACGCGACTCTTAAAATCCACCTTTATGTGTGTAAAAATTAGCATAAGTAGCCTCTACTCATGTATTCTGTATTTTATGTCCAAAAGATGTGCATATTTTTATTTTCCAATGCACATATATGCCTATAAAAAAGGGTGGGGCAGGGGCATTCTGGGGCAAGGGTAACATTTACATACATAAGTTTCTATTTTAAAAGACGCGTACCCACATAGATTTTCCAATTTCTGTAATTTTACACCTGCTAATATCTGGCATAAATGATATTAAATATGTTTATTGTTTAGTACTGACCGGGTGGGACATCTGGATGAAGGGGGGGGGGGAATTCAGGCTGCAGAACCAGGAGGATCTCAATGCCCTGGAGAAGGACTGGGTAAACTGCTGGACTAATTGGTAAAACTGGTAATTTTCTTGACTCACATACGTTTTGAAATGCACTGATTTACATGAGTAAGTCCTACTTTATTTTTGCATATATTTTTAAAATAGGTAGAAGCGCACACATTCAATGCATTCACATATATTCTTTAAGCACATTGCAAGTATTTGCACGTAGGCCCAGATACATGTATTTTATAAAGTGCACCTATATCATGTGCCCAGATTATAAATGCAAGCATGGATCTGCTCATGGCTATAGATGCGGGTACATGCCACTGCACAAGTTTGTTTGAGAGTTAGTCTCTTGTTTATTCTATTTATTTATTTATCTATTTATTTACTTATTTGATGGAATAGAAAATAGTCCAAACCAGTCTCTAGAATGTATCCTGATTGTTTTCTAGATATGATCATCTACTTTCAAAATAATAATAGATGCATCTAATCAACAGTAAGCCAGCACATATAGATACATTCATATTACAAGCCATTTACTGCTGACTGTGAAAAACTTGAAATCCTGTAGACCCAGCATTTCTAATTGCAGCCTATCAACATTTTCATTCGTAAAACTGTAGAAGGCATTGGCTGACCACAAGAGTAGGAACTAACTTTGTTATATCTTTCACAATGTCTTGGTGAGGTTATGTATTGTTAAATATTAACCTGCCCTGCAATGATCTTTTAGAGCTATGATCTAATTTGTCAAGGGTTTTGATCCCTTCTGTCTGTTTGATTATTTCTTTGTTTCCCTCATCCTTATCTCACTGTCTAAGTCCTTTACCAGTCTAATCAAATAGACTTTAACATATATAGGGGGCAACTGTCAAACCTCATAGGCAGTCTGCTAAATAAATGTGGACCAGCAAGTTAATTATAACTAGGAAATGCCTCACAGAATTTCCCTATGAAAATTTGGAGCTGGTGGGGGCAACCACAGGGTAGATGCTAGCTTTTTTGCTGCCCTGTGTAAACAATTACTGTGCTGTGTCTTTCCTCCTCCTGCCCTGCCTTGCCATGCCCCAATTCATTCAGTCTCAGTCCTGGGCCCATAAAAAATGCTCAGCTCCCTCCAGCAATCTATATTTTTGAAAACTGACACCTTCTCCCTCCCCCCACCCCCCCAGAATTAGTCGTCAAAAGAAGGGTATCAGGTACCCCAGGCAAACCTTACAGCCATGCACAAATGCCCCCTCACCACTCCCACACCCTCTACAGATGCACACAGTTAAATTATGCATTATGCAATAAAATCAAGAAATATAAAACATCATTCATAATATTAAAACCATACAAATAAATATAGGTATATCAAAACAGCTGATGAATATCCAATAATAAAAAAACTTACATAAATTTGTTCTAATATTTTCCAAACATCAATATAATATTTCAAAACATCTGGGGCCCAAAACTGAAAGATGGCCATTTTAGTAACTTATAGTGTCATTCATCAAGCCACGTTAGAGCTCTAATATGCATTATATCTCGTGATATATGTGATATATTGCATGTCCCCACCTAGATACCCTTCCCTATTACAATGACCTTCTTTGCATGCAATTTGCATGCAAAAATAATGCTAATACATGCAAATAAGGTCATTTGTAGGCAATTTAATTATTTTATTGTGGCTGACCAAGAAAGTGGTCATCAGTGATAAAATAACACCTTTCTGATATGTGGTAGATGTGCAGTGGTAGGCCTGGGACCCTGATGTAGTTCCTGAGGCTGTAAAGTGGCAGAGGAAAAAAAACACAGACAAATGAGTTTGAGCATGGGTCATTGCTATTTTATCCCAAGGCCGCCGGTTGAGGCGATCCTGACTCCCCCAAAATTTAAAAAAAAAGTTAAAAGTATGCATGCAGTGGTGTTGGCGGCTCCCCGATATCCAAGCCCCTCACATAGTCAAAGCCCCCCTGCCCCCCAATGGAGCAGACCTTTCCCACCTCCTGAAAGAGTAGTCACCCCTCCCCCACCACCTTGGTCCCCCGATGGGCTTGTCCATCGGGGGACCAAGTCACCCCTCCCCCCCCACCTTGCCCCCCTCCAGAGACACCCTTACCTTATTGTCAATTCCACATCATGGACAGGTGCACCTGTTCATTTGTCCCAGTCGGCACCATTTTCCAAAATGGCGCCAATTTCACCTTACCCAGCCGTGTGACTGGGGTATGGTCCAGGGATTGGACTTAGGCAATGACTCCACTCAACATCTCCACTTGCCTGCAGTTTATGTTTTGGGTGGCCAGTAGCCCTTTAAGATAATGGCAGTCCCATGAAGTTTGGGCCAACACCGCGTTAAAGAGCACACATTGACACACACCCCCTCCCCCATGATAGTGGGACCCCTCCTGCAAGAAAACAAACATCGCGGCTTGATGAATCTAGGGGTTAGCTAGTTGTGACTTATCCGGCTAAGTTACAAGGAATATTCAGTGGCATGGCTATGCCCATTAAACCCGTTAATTGGCAGATATAACTTACCTGCATTAATTATCCAGCTAAGGCTAAATATCGCTACTTAGCTGGATAAGTTATCCGTCTAATTAGTGCCATTCAGATCTGTCCACTGCCTGCCTTCATGCCAGCTAAGAGATAGACATATAAGTGACTTATCCATCTATCTAGCTGCATACGTTATGCAGCTAACTTTGGCCCACACATAAACACCTCCCCCCAGCCCCTGGAACACCCCCGACTTATGCTGCTAAATTCTAGCTGCATAAGTCATTATGCAGCTTGAATTTAGCCACATACAGCTTTAAATATAGCCAGCAAGCTTTTGAATATCGACCTTACAATTTCTATTCCATCTGATAATTGGTTAGCTTAGAAATAGCTGCAAATAAATAAATAAATATTTACCCAAAAAGCAATAAAATATTTCAAAATAGCTCAAACATCAAATTACACTCAATAATTAAAACTAATAAGGATTAAAAAAATCTTCTGCTTTCAGCCACTCTGAGATTGTCATGCATTGGCGGTGATAGACCCATACAAATTTTATCTTCTTTCTCTCACACACACCCTGGACTTAGTGTTCAGTAAATAAGAACTCATAAACAGTGATACTTCCACCATTTCCATCACCCCTTTCTCGTGGTCAAATTACTGGCTCATTTTCTTCAAAGCTGACTTTAATAATGCATGTGTTCCCAAAGGTAATGATACTCTGATTATTGAGAGGCGCAGGACCGTTGATATAGACAAACTGCCTTCCAAAGAGTTAGAAAATTTTCAATTCAAAAACTCTGACTCCGCTGTAAACCATTGAAACACCACAAACTAGACAGTTATTGATACTTTAGGACCATTAAAGATTACTATTAAAACCAGCAGACGAGGTAAACTGTAGGGGTGTGCATTCGTTTTCGCCGTATTGGCGATCCGCAACGTATAGTGCACTAATCGTAGTATTTGTGGGGAAACGAAACATATCGCGATTCCCCACGAATACACGAATCTTCGCCGAATTATTCGGCCAAATAAATAAAAATTTAAACAAACCCCCCACCCTCCTGAACCCCCTCAAGACTTACCAAAACTCCCTGGTGGTCCAGCGGGGGGTCTGGGAACCATCCCCTGCACTCACACCCTCGGTGCCGGTTTCATCATGGTGCCGATTGCCTTTGTCAAAGGGGCTACTGGTGCCATTGGTCAGCCCCTGTCACATGGCCATCGGTGCCATCTTGTGCTCCTACCATGTGACAGGGGCTGACCAATGGCACCGGTAGCCTCTGTGACATAATATGGGCAAAGGCTATCTGCGCCATTTTGAGTACTGGCATCGGACGGCCGGAGTGCAGGAGGTCGCTCCGGGACCCTCGTTGGACCCCAGGACATTTGGCCAGCTTAGGGGGGGCCTCCTGACCCCCACAAGACTTGCCGAAAGTCCAGCGGGGGTCCGAGAGCGACCTCCTGCACGCCGGCCGTCCGATGCCAGTACTCAAAATGGCGCCGATCGCCTTTGCCCTCACTATGTCACAGCACGAAAACTCATCCAAATGCACTAGGTCACACACATGTGTTGCCCCTTTGGGGACAGACTAACTCCAGATTTAGGCTGTGCCTTTAAGCTTCAGAGCTACTTGTGATTTATAGGATTTCTAGAGCTGTTGCTCTCCATGTTCAAGGCCCAGCTGGAGTTCCATCACATCTATGGCACTATCTCACCCACATGTGAGGGATAGGACTGGGTTCTAGGGGTAGGGCCGCCAAGCAAAATACCACAAGCTAGGGCAAGCTATATAGACTGAGTTGGCAGAACTTCACAAACACTATTGTGACACATACCTCTTTTAAACTCACTAGCAGTCAGAAAAGATTAGGCCAGCCAGTATTTGACAACAATTTTGCAAGTACAGTCTACTGCTCCATTGTCAAGATGAAGCCTAAGTAGGCATACATGGTTTCTATTACACACTGACCCAGACAGAGGAGCAGTGAGTCAAAGAAAGATGATAGAGAAGAGAACAGCTGCAAACACTCTACTGGCCTCCCTTCCATGGAAGGGGAAGGGGTAATTGAGGCTGAACAGGCAAAGTAGTGTTCTATGAAGCTTTGCTGAAGCTGGCTGCCACTCAGCCTGGTGTCCTTGGCTTGTGCGGGCCAACATAGGGGATCCGTAGGTAGATCCAGAAGAATCTCAATTGGTATCCCATGATGTAGAGCATGATTATGGAATACACAGCAGAGCAGCACTACATCTGCTACTTTGGGTGGGGCATACATTAAAGCTCCACCTATTTTCTCCAAACAGCGAAATCAACTTTTGAGAACCTTGAAGGTAATAATACAGCAGTTAGAACATAAGGCCTCATTGAACCTAGTCTCCGCCGGCGTGTTCGGAATAACAACGGGGGTGAGAATCCAGGGCCTGCAACCAGATCCCAAATCTCCTGTGGCAAAGATAGAATAGGGGCATCATTCACATCACAGTCACTTTGAAATATGGTCGCTAAACCACAGCATGCTATAAGACAGTAGAAGCCAGGACCGGTGCAAGGGTATTAGGCACCCTAGGCAAAACTTATAATCTTGTGCCCCGCATCATCCCCAGCCATGCCCCCCCCCCCCCCCCCCCCCCCCCCGGGGTCTTTGTCTTTGCTCTTTTCTTCTGCTGCCAGCAGATAGGCTTTGCCAGCAGCCCTGACAGGCCTCTCCCTCTTTTCTTCAGCTACCACCAGCAGTATCCAGGGGCTCTCACTGGCAAGCTTGCTACCACCTGAAAGTTGGTATTTTAGGCGACTGCCTAGTTCACCTAATGGATGCACAGCCCCTGGTAGAAGCTAACCTCTAGCTTAGCTTGAGCCTTAAAAGCCCATTTCCCTACCCAAAATGTATGCCACCTTTTTCTGTGACACTATATGTCCACTATAGCACTAGCTGAATCTGGGTCAGATCTTCCAGACTAGTAAACGGCATCTGGAGATGCCACCAAATGTGTGGCAGCCCCTCACAATCAAGCCAAGGCTACTCATTTGTAGCAGTCATCAAACCCTGAAGCAGTACATCAGAGCTGCCACACCTGTCCTAGCACAAAAACCTCTACCTCGTGGTCTGAATGTTCAAGTCTATGGCTTCTCTGCAGTATTGTCAGCCCTGACACAGGGAATATGCTAGGCCCAAAAATGCACAGGTCCCTGCTTCTGGTTTACCCATGTGATGGGCAAGACAAACTACCTGACATCCTGGCTGACCCATCACTAACATGGCACACCTGATCTGCGAGTACCAGCAGTGTGGACACTTAAAGGTTGTGATTAGCCAGTGAGATTTCAACTGCTCAAAATGGGAGGATTGGAAACGGCCAATGTTTAAAGTGAACCTGTAGAAAGTGTGTAGTGGCTGCTTACATACCAAGCTTTATGGCAAGTGCTTTGTTTGGCCTCACAAGAACAGCAGGCCTCTCGAGCATGGGGAGAGAAAGGCAGGGCCTGGCGCAATGGTGTGCAGAACTAACTGTACAAGCCACTTGTCATGTCAGCGATGCTGTTACATTCCCCATAGGTGCCTCCCCCCACCAATGTCCATATCATTTGCTATAAACACATAGCCAGAGATAGAAGCATCTCTCTTACCTATGAGCCAACCTTCACCATAGAGGCCGTCTTCAAAATTTTCAATGATCCCCAATTACCTAAGTATAAAGGAATCACATGCCTGGGCCACCACATCCAGGATGTGCAGTTGAGCGTCACAGACCATTTGCATGTTAAGGGAGTAAAAGAGCTTTCTGTTACGGAAGAGCTCCTCGTCACGGGGTGGGATGATGGCTACGTGAGTGCAGTCAATAGCTCCCAGAGCATTGGGAAAGCGAGCTATGGCATAAAAGCCTCTCTTCACTTTCATCAAGTGCTGCCTGTCCTGAGGAGATGCTACGTAGCGATTAATGCGGTCAGATATAGCTGATATGACCTGGCTCAGACAGCAGGAACAAGTGGTTTGGGACATTCCCCTGATGACCCCTACTGTCATATGGAAGGAGCCAGATGCCAAGAAATGCAGGGTGGACAATAGTTTGGTGAGCCCCGGTACAGTGTGGGACCTTTCCGTGACTGGATCCAGATTCCCTCTGATTTCTTCACATAATTCCAGGATAGCCTGCGAGCTGAGGATACCTGCTAACCACCTAATCTTCTGGCATGCCCAGCACTGAGGCTCGTGGGAAAAATGCACTCCTGAGGCTCCTCCGCCTTGGCCACAAGACCCCAGAGGGGTTTTCAACACAGGGGTCATATGGGCTGCTCTGGCCCTTTAAGGAGCTTCTCAAGAGAATTAGGACGCACGTTAGCATCCCAGAGTTGTAGCTAACGTTCAGGAAAATAATGCGACTTCAGGCAAGCTGTGTTGTTTTATTTACTGGACATTGCCTAGTAATGAGCTGCTTTGCATGCATTTGCAAAGCATTTACATGCAAAACAACTCATTAACATATAAGTTATATTTGAGGTAAAATAATATGGGGGTGTTTTAATAGGAAAAAGTGAGATTCCCAACTCTAACTTGATTCCAAACATACTTTGAACTACATAAATTATCCCCATTTTAGTTTCCAACTCTATAGAGATGTACAATAAAACAAAAGAAAATCATTACTTTGGCACTGCATTTTCAGATGTACACAGTTTGCCTGTATAAGCTCAACAGAAGCTAATATCTCTAAATCTGCAGACATAACCAGCAGCCGGTTAAAGTCAAAACCAAAATCAGAGTTTTCAATGATCTCCTGAGGCTTTCATCATGCAACGGGAACTGTATTGTAGTTGTGGAGTAGTTCAAACCAGAGGCCACCGAATCAAACACTAACATTATCTGACACATAGCGTAAGCATAGTTTCCAGCATGTTTGTTGCAACAAGTGTGGCTGCAAGCTGAGAAAAAGGTCCGAGCACAGAGAAAATCTAAGGAGAGTGCTCGGCAGTGATTAATGGCGAAGTTGACATAGAATGGTCCAGCACAGAGGGAGGCTGCAACCCAAAGAATCCATCTTAACATCTGTAAAACAGAACATTGAAATCAGGAATGAACTTAAAATATACAACCCAAAAAATACTTCTTTGTTTTGCTGGTTACATTCTTCATGGTGATGTGTTGTGTGCAGACTGTGAAATCTGTATATGATACAGTGGCAAGGTGGAATGATGTAAAATATTTGTTTTCTGAATTTTTGATATTTTGCCCTTCAAAGCTGAACTCAAGGCAGAATACAATAAATTTAAATGAACAAAGGCAATAGAGCAGCTTACAGTCAAATTAGAATTTGCAATTAATAAAGCATTGGGATCCAGTATAGGAAATCCCATTGTGAATTGTTTCAAGAACCATTTGTGCTCCTGTTGCGTGGTGTGGGTGTTTATTAAGGGCCTGATTTTCAAAGCATTTACACGTTTAAAAACTAGGTGTACACAAATAAATACACTTTACCCATGTAAGTGGGCTTTTGAAATTTGCTACAATATATGCCATTGACTTGTCTATAGGATTTACTCACGTAAGTGCATTTTATGCAGCTAAATGGCTTTTGAAAATTGCTACAATAATGTTACATTTACGTGCGTAACTCCTTTGAAAATTCACCTGCTAGGCAGCAAACTTGCAGTTGCATATCAATGGAGCATGCTTGGTGTTTCTCTCTCTATGGGGCCAACGCAATAAGGTGTGCTGAGCCGAGCGCACTGTTAACCTGCAGTCGGCCACGGGTAGAATAGGCGCTAATCAATCCCCTAATGTAATAAAGGGATTAGCACATATTCAACACGCATCCAACGCGGAGTGAATCTAATAGCGCTCTTCACATGCAAATGCATGTGAATGAGGCTATTAGGCATTCACTCCCGATAAAAAAAAAAAAAAATGTGAGATTCCCAATTAGAGTTGGGAATCTCACATTTAACTGTCATCTAGTAACGCCTGCCAGGAGCAGGCGTTAATAGCTGTGCGCATCAAAAAATAAATACACTTTACCCTAGCACCTCCTTGCTAACATGACCCCCTAATTTTAATATTGCATGGCGCGACTTATTGCATTGGCCCCTATGTTATTATCTGTCATTGGTTGGGATAGTTGTGGGTGGATCCTTGGGCCGGTGGCAGATGACCACGCCCCCGGGGGAAGATCCCGAGAGGGCTCACAGGTCAGGCTCAGAGTCTGGAGACAGACACACACTAGTTATTTTATTAAACAGTAGATTGAACCACCAGAGGTGGCAGTAGTGAGCTGGACGCGCCCGGCTGGGCTGTAGTCCCTCAGATACTGGAACAGCGATCCCAGGATGGCTGAGCTGTAGAGAAACTAAGTATTGTGAGTAGGCAGAGTATGCAGAGTTCAGGAAAGAACCTTGATGGTAACACTCACACAATAGTCTCTTGAAGCAGTACAGTAGCTGGAATGGATTAGACCCTCGAGGAGCGGGTACCTGCTTCCAGGGAAAGCTCTGAAAGAAGGATGGTAACTCACTGGTGTCGTAGGCAGCGATGACTTCCTGGCAGAAGTGGTATTCAGAAGCAAGTCCAAGAACGTGGGCCCTCGAGGAGCGAGTGCCGGTTCCAGACTGCGACCTGAAAGGTAAAAGAGAAACGAGGCCCCCGAGGAGCGGGTACCCCTGGTAAGTCCGAGGAGGCAGAGTAGCTAGGAGCGTAAGGAAACCTTACCTTGCTAACTTCATTAGTTAGCGAATTCAGAGACCTTAAATATCCGGTGAGGATGACATCATCTCAGGGGGACGCCGCTGAGGTTCGCGCCACTGCTGGTACTTGAGTCGGGGCCGCGCCGCGTGCGCGCCCTTAGGCTTCTGGGAAACATGGCGGAGTGCAGCGTCTTGCCGGTCCGGGGACGCCGGAGGAGGGCGGCAAGATGATGATGCTGCGGCAGCCAAACATCCAACAAGCAAAGAGGGAGTCGCCTCAGAGGTAAGGTGGGCGGGGTGGAGACATCGGGCAGCGACGGTCGCAACATTATCAAAGGCAAATGAAGTCATACATGGATAACTATGTTTAAAAAAACAAAACAAAATACACATAACTCCGAAATCCTGTTTTTTTTTAATGTTGTTGTTCTTGACTGGTTTCTGAAAGAACTGCCAAAATATGTAAATTAACCCCCAGCCTTCCCCATAAATACACAAACACCTCCTCCTCCCCTTCACCAGTGACATACCATTCCACTTGATGGGTTCTGCTAACTTGCCAGGTAGAAAGGGGCGGGGTGAAGCCTGCTTTGGGATGAAAGCAGCGGGTATTTTTGTACCCACAGAGACCTCCCAATTTTCAAAAAGAAAGTGCATGCCTGCTTTCACGTCAAAAAATTGCTGTTGGGTGCAAACTACCTGTGGACATGTGCACCCATGTTTTTGTGTGGGTACTTTTCCATGTAAACGCCTAGGGCTGAAAATATAATCTGTGCACGTCCTTTTCCTCCCTCGAATTAATCATACCCTAGGGCATGCCTCTTCTACGTGTGGCTAGAAGTACGCTTGTTGTAGAACTCATTGCATTGCTTTTAGCCATATTGAGGGGGTGCAATATTTTAGATAGCCAATTAATGTGTGCATATTGCTATTTACCCTTGTATTCAGCTTTACAGATTGTCTTTGAAATGGCCAACTCCATAATGTTCGTTTTTGCCTATTTGTGAATAAATTGTGCCTCTTCTGTTTACCTTCCGCTTACCATTGTTTCTGGCAGCTGGCACAAGTCCTGCACCTAGATCAAGGTCTGTTGCACTTCTGCACTTGGCTTATACATGCATGAATGCCTAAAATAATTAAAATAAATACATTCTCCAGGCATAAGATCAAGCCATATGGTGAGCAGAAATACAACTATATCATTTTAAATGAATAGTGGATAAAATAATAAGGAAATCCCAACAGATTAGAAGAGAGGAAAAATATTGATACTGTAGATGGATTTGAAGTAAATTAAAATCTGCACTTAAAATATCTTTCAAAAATAGATCTCTCCTCAACTCTGGGTGGGCTGAAGATTTCTGCAATCCAGCATTCAGCAGAACCAGAAAATTAATCCTTTTGCAGGAACTTGGGCAAACCAGTAGCAGGTGAATGTTAATCAAGCACTGATCCTCCTGGTCCTGCTAATCACAGCCAGCTGCCATTTAAACCTTGAGAGCTGAGACAGCACCAGAACAGTCTTATAGAGAGGCTCTCTGAGCAGGCACCTTCATCTTCCGAAGGGCCAGATCCAATGCAAGTTAAAGTAACGACAATAAAAGTTAAGACCATCATCAGAGAAGCTCAGGATGGGAAGCTCCAAAGGTTACTGTACTAATCCCTTCCTCCCTTGTCCAGCTGCTTGCAGTTTGGCTGAATGCTGGCCATCAGGCTTCCGGAAAATATGTGGACCTGCTATGCCTCAGGTAACGAGGCATCGCAGCTCCTCATTTGTTGCTTCTTTTAAGGCCAATGCCTAAAGCTTTCTCTGTGATATATTTTATTTATTCTGTGGGTTTTATACTGCTCCATCTCGTTCAGATCAGGGCAATAATAGAACAGTGGGGACAGAAACGAGCTGCAGTGTGGCTTTTCTTTCAGTTCTTTTAGGAACCAAAGCACTAAAGAGCGTGTACACCCAGCACTTAATCCTGCGTTTTTCTGGCAGGTGTTAATGTGGTGCAATGGAGGCACGCATTACCGCAGACTTAAATCATGCTGTAGTCAGGCAGAAATTCAAACTAAATGTTATAATAAACCTAATCAAAATAAATAACTTCTGAGGTCAAAAAATGAAAGCAATCTGGCCAAAGCTGGCGGGGCCCCTAAGAAATTATTGTCATTAAGCGGTTTTAAATTAAGAGGATAGTATGTCTGCTTTTCCTTATGTTTTATCTCGTTTGTAGTAGTTATTGCTTTAAATTATGTATGCGTAAGTCTGTTACCCGCTTAAAATTAGTTTTATTGTATAATTTGCAGGACACAAATTGTTTTAATAATATAACAAATAAATAAAAGAGTAGATAAATGCATTGTTTGCCTATGACTAAAGCAATGGCCATTTCCTTCCACACTAAGGAATATATCATTTGTAGCAGTCCAGCCTGCAAGAATTTTCTTTCCTGGAGAGCAAAAGACAAAGAAGTCTTCTTTTGGCAAGAAGAGAGCAAGAGCTCCCCGCCTTGGACTTTGGAAAATAGTTAGGGAGAAATAGAAATGAACAAATAATGCTGCTACATGAACTCCTGATAGGGCTCTCAAAGTGACAAGGCCATAGGAAACGACCGCAGAACAACTGAAGACCGAAGCAAAGAGAGAGGGACCTGTAACCCGAGTGCTACTGAAAGCAAAGAACTGAATTTGGCCTGACTCATTGCCCGACGGGGGGGCTCAGTGGAGGGCTGCCATATCTGATAAGCAACAAGCTGCGCATGCAGGAGCCCACAGTGTTGGAGCCTATAGGAAAATAATATCATCACTGTGATTTAATGACAAAGCAGAAACATTTGCTATTTTTCTGTAATATACGCCCACACTTGACTTCCCCTTGGGACCTCTTTAGTCAATGTGTTAGTCAGTTTAACCCTTTGAGTTCCACAGCTACTTACAACTCCTGAATTCTCATAATGTAGTATCCTAAAGCTTACAGACAGACCAACTACTTTGACTGCCCAGCCTGTTGGGTCTAAGGGGCCAGGAGTGATTGCTCTTGCCCTGCTGGGTCTCCTTTCCAAATGGCACCAGTGGATCCTGAGGATGGCGCCATTGCAGTACCTCTGTACGGAGTAATGCAAATATACTTCCGTAGAACAACACCAGCGTCTTCCTCAGGACCTGCCAGTGCACTTTTCAAATGAAGACCCATCAGGGAAAAAGCAAACGGTGATCACTCCTGCCCCTTAAACCCACAGATAGAGTAAGCAGTTGGGGAGGAGTCTGGAAAGTCCGCGGAGGGGGCACTATGGGAGGCTGTGGACGCAGCCATTTGAAAATGAAATGAAAAGAAAACACAATGTCACAATGTTTGTTTTTATTGCATTTCATTTTCAAAATGAAATGGAAATTGTGTTGAAATTATCCATTTCATTTCAAACAAATGCATATGCCTAGTCTTTCCTGTATCTCCTCCTAGTAGAGGAAGGCTTTCTAGTGTAACAGGTTTCACCATTGAGCAATGATCATGACATCTCTTCTCTACCCCCTAATCCTTGCCAGTCCAGGGACATTTAAAGGGTAATTCTCAAATGGCCTTCATAGGGCAAAAGTCTGTAGGTTCTATTTAAGTTCTGACTGTAACCGCCCATTCATCCGGGGTCATCTTCTCAGCTTTGGGGAGCCTGGAGTACTCACCCAAAGTGAGGAAAACAGTTCTCAGCTGCGTTGTGAGCTGGGGGCAGGTATTCTGCAGGACCAAACTAGGCACAGGACACAAAAACACACAGGCACTTCCAAAAAGCCACTGTCCAAATCCAAGTTTGCAATCTAAGGGGTAGATTTTCAAAGATGTGTGCGCGCTACCCAGCATGCACATATGGACGCCTGATTTTATATCATGCGAGCGCAGTTGCGTGCATGTTATAAAATTGGGGGTCGGCGCGTGTAAGGGGGTGCACACATGCATCCTGCATGCGCCGACGCCCGCAGCCTTCTTCAGTTCCCTGCCAGTCTGCTCCAATGCATGAGATAAATGTGGATATCATAGAGACTTGGTATATGCAAATTTAACTCATGCATATTCGTTGTGGATATCCTGAAAACCTGACTGGCTGTGGAGTCCCTAGGACAGGTTTGGGAAGCTCTGCCCTGCCCTAAGCTTGCCCCCCCCCCCCCCCCAAAAAAAAAATCTTTATTTTACCTTTTGCGCCTGCCTCGGGGCAGGCTCAGGTTGTGCACCGGCACCCTGCCGGCATCCGATTCCCCCAGCACTATGGCAAATGGCCGCTGTGCCGGAGGCCTCTATCCCTGCCACGCCCCTGGACCGCCCCGCCCCCTCCCCAAGGCCCCGGGACTTACGTGCATCACCGGGCCTTTGAAAATTGGCCCGGAGTGCGTACGCTTTGAAAATCTATCCCTAAATGAAAAGATAGTTGATTATTGGAAGAGTCTTCAGTTAATGTAGAGAAAGTAAATGTTGCAACTTCACAGCATATACAGTAAGACTTTGCTCTCAGTCTTCCAGAAAGCCTCAAACCAAAGATGTTACCATCTATGTACACCACTCTTCAGCCTATATGAGGTCACCCTGTCCCTCCTGTCTTGTAAAACACAGTAGACCTCAATGTACTCACTTTTAACTCTCGGATGGATTCACAGTAATCCTCTTTGAAAATTTGCAGGTGTGTGCCCCATGGCATACATGTTTAAAGAGCAGGAGCAACTTTGTGCATGTGGATTTACACACAGACAGTTGAACATTGAAAGTGTGCATGCAAATCCTAATCCTGCTGCAACTCTGCCCTTCAGATCACCTATTTAGTGTATGCATAAAAGTACATGCAAAATCGTCTTGTACACATAGTTGTATATGCATACCAGTCAAGGCAGTTTTCAAAGAGCAACTGATGTGCACAAAGCCAGGTTTCATGTATGTAAGTGTCTTTGAAAATTACCCTCTTAAAATGAAGAATAAACATGTTGCAAACCTCTAAACAATAAACATTTTTTTTTAAAACATGCCCTTAATTGACTCGATTAGAAGTAGTTGAGTGGGAGGCAACAAAAGGCAGTGGTAAATGGAGCTTATTCCGAGGAAAGGGGGTTACTAGTAGTGTGCCACAATGATTGGTCCTTGGTCCAATTCTATTCAATATTTTTGTTAGTAGTTTATTTTTATGGATAATACCAAAATCAGCAAAAGGATAAATTCCCTGGAAGGTGTGGAAAATATGAGACGGGATCTAGGTAACCTTGAGGAATGGCTAGGGTCTGGCAGCTAAGATTTAATGCTAAAAAATGCAAAGTTATGCATTTGAGCTGCAAGAACTAAGGAGCCCATTTGCGGAACAGCATTTCTGCATATAAATTATACACTGAGATTTATGATAGTATTTTATAAACTGTGCAGCGGGAAAAGCACACTTCATAAAATACCAGATAGTTCTGCTCTAAAAGTATGCATGAATATTTCCAAAACAAGAAAATGCATACTTTATCTCCCTATTTTATATATGTATATTTTAGGTGTGTACAAATATAGCATATAAATGTAATAATAACCCCAATTTATATGAGGAGGCAGATATTTTATAAAGAATGGAGGAAATTTTCAAAGGAGTTATGTGCATAAATGTGACACACTATCATAGCGATTTTCAAAAGCCATTTACATACAGGGATGGTAACTTGAAAACGGGTGCGCGGGCACACATATACATGTGTAAATCAGTGCAGCCAGATACGTGGCGATTTTATAATCCTACGTGCACATACGCGTGCATGATATAAAATAGCCCTGACATGTATATGTGTGGCTAATTTTAAGCTTGTGCGTGCACAGCAGCATAAGTCGGCTTTGGGATGTGCAAGGGAGGGCATTTTATAACAGACACGCATCCAGCCCATGACCAGTTTGATCCGTTCATCCACCATTTGCTCAGTCTAAAGCTAGGTCCTCCAAACACCCCCTGGTTCTTTAGCCTATAGTCTCCCCAGTTAACCCAGACCCCTGAACCACTTCAGAGGTACCTGAAAATAGTTTTATTAAGACTTACACCTCATCCATAGCAGTAGTAATTTTGCGCTGAAATATACCTGGGCACGCGCCCGGGCATGTAGCTACATGGGCGCATATTTCTTGGCCCCTCCCAGAACACCCATTCCCCGCCCACATTCCATCCTTTTTATTCCCAACGCATGATATTCATGCTTTGGTACTTGTGCACACAAGTGGGCAGCTTATAAAATCAGGTGGACACACGCATGTGCTAGATGCGCACACTCCCGATTTTGACATGCGCTCAGCTTTTAAAATTCACTTTAAAAAGTACACTTACAAACAAAACCTATTGATAATTCAATGGCATAAATTGTAGCAATTTTCAAAGGTCCACTTGCACCCATAAAGTGCATTTACCTGTGTAAAATCTAGTTTTAACCATATAAATCCTTAAAAAAAATTATCCGTTTAGCTCATATAGGGGCAGATTTTCAAAAGCCTACGCTTGCTGGGCCTATTTTAGAAAGGCCCGGTGACGTGTGAAAAGCCCCGGGATGTGTGTATGTCCCGGGGCTTTAAAAAAGGGGAGAGGGCGGGGCAGAGCCAGAGACCTACGACACAGCGGCCATTTGCCGCTATGTTAGAGGATCGCGTGCCGGCAGGCTGCCAGCGCGCGCAACTGGCTCTTGCCCGGACGCAGTCGCAACAGGTAAAATAAAGGTCGGTGTGGGGGGGGGGGGGGGTTAGGATAGGACTAGAGGGCGGAAGGGTTAGGGGAAGGGGAAGGAAGTTTAGGTTGGAGATTAGGAAATTACCTCCGAGGTCGCTCTGAAATCGGAGCGGCCTGGGAGGGAATGGGGGGAAGGCCACGGGCGTCGGCGAGCGCAAGTTGCACAATCGTGCACCCCCTTGCGCATGCTGACCCCTGATTTTATAACATGCGCGCACCTGCGCGCATGTTATAAAATCAGGCGTCCATGTGCGCGCGCCAGGTAGCACTTGCACATGGACGCACTCGCGCAACCTTTTAAAATCTACCCCATACTGTTTTGAAAATACTTGCACGTATATTTGAAATCACCAGTTTACCGATACCTTTACCAGTTCATCCAGTCTGTCCCCAGTTCACCTAGACTCTCTAGCATTTCACCCTGAACCCCTACCAGTTCACCCAGAGCACCCACCCAATAACTGCAAAAAAAGTCTGATTTCACTTACGTGAGTCAATTAGCAGGAATAAAAGTGTACGAATAAGTTTGGTAATGTATACCCCATATATCTCTTACAAAATAGCAACTACCACACGTACTTTGGCAGACCTCCCCATAATACCCCAGCCCACCTCTCTTTTTCGCCAGCAAAATGGACACGTAAAATGGAAAATACGCATATACTCTCGATATTTATAAAACAGCATATACGTAAGTACTTACACGTGTGAAACCCCTTAAAAAAATGTACTCCCAGGGGAGCAATACAGTATTGGGGGTGAAGTTCTGTGCACAAAACGAGCTGGATCTGGTGGTAATCATATCTGATGATCTTCATGTATTCTAGCTAAACAGGAAGACAAGGCAACAGCAAAAGCCAAGAGGATGCTTGAGTGCTGAACCAAAATAAACATTAATTGAAAAAAAAACAAAACAGTCCCTCAGTTCTCCAGGCCATGCATTCCCCTTCTGTTGGGTTCTTAAATATAGATAGAGGAAGAAACATTCCCAAGTCGCTCCTGCCCCTTTGGCTCTGGTTCAAAGATGCCATATTGTTTTATAGCCTTATGCTGTACATCCCTAAAACAAAATTGTGCCAGGCTCATGGCCACCAGCTCCGTTTTCAGATCGCAGCTGGTGGGGCAGGAGTAACCGGGGATCGTTTCTGCCCCTTTCTGCATCGTAGATGCCAGCAGGAAGAATGAGTGTGGTTTGAGCAGGTGGTGGAGGTGGGGAGATTTTGTGTCTTGTTTTATTCCTCATGGACTTTTTCAAATGAAAATCAATGAAAACTTTTTTTTTTTGGGGGGGTGGGGGTGGGATTCTTTTTCTTGCATTTTTAAATGAAGCGAAATATGAGTGTTTAGTCATGTTGTTATTGAATTTAAAAATGAATGCACACCCCTAATATACAATCACATCATGTTCTTCCATTTTATATAATATATGCAAAGCAGA
The DNA here is from genome assembly GCF_901001135.1 of Rhinatrema bivittatum. Taxonomy (NCBI): domain Eukaryota; kingdom Metazoa; phylum Chordata; class Amphibia; order Gymnophiona; family Rhinatrematidae; genus Rhinatrema; species Rhinatrema bivittatum. The sequence goes on from NC_042618.1 coordinate 177,887,359, forward strand.
TATTTGAATTGGTTTCTGCACTAGAACTAACCCAGCTGCAGCTCCAAAAGTATACCTATAATGTTTTTAACCCATATTTATTTCTTCCTGTTGAAGTAAGGAAATCAGAATAGAACCTTGCAAGCTTCTGAGTATCCTTAATGGCTGGAAGTATCTTCATTAACATCTCTGCCATCCCGTTAAAAGCCAAGCATCCACCAGCCTCCCATATGAGAAGGAATTAGTTTTATGTCACCCCGTATGACTTAATTTATTCAGCTTGCGAATAAAAGGGAGGCCCCCAGTCCAGAGGCACAAAAGACATAATTTTTATTTACTGCGCATCCCTGATTTTCTTTGTTGGGTTGTCTGAAAGTGTGGAATTGGGTCATTCAGGTTGTTCAGTGAAGTGTAAACACTGCATACTAGTCTGGTAAATCATGCCTGACAGACTATTGTTGAAGCTTTCATAGTTTGGGATTTTTTTTTGGGGGGGGGGGGTGTTTGGAAATGGTTCTAAGTCTCATTCTTTTTTGGGTATTTCAGGGTATACTTATTACTTGTAGAAGAAGTGTTGCATGGCTCAGAGGGTAAAACAATTAAGCTGGATGCTGCATGCCTTGTTAGCTGGTGCACAGGAGTTCAAATATAGTTTTCTTCTGATTATGCAGTTATGATCCATGCAGAGGGATTTATGCACATCATGGAGGGGTCACTGGCAAGTTTACTTCAGAGGGAAAGGAAAAATATTTTTGCACACAAGTTGATTGTTAAAAGAGGGTAGGTTCACTACAAGCATCTGTCTCCACTGAAATAACCAAAATATTATTTCACCACTGATGTAGGGCTCAGCATAATGATGGCTTTAGTGATGCTTACTGTAGTTCACTGGTTTTGGAATGGACAGGGATGGGTATCCCAGTTCTTTGTATCCATTAGGGATGCACACACTCATTTATTCCATCTTTGTTTCTTTCTTTCTTTCTTTTTTTTGTTTTCCAAAGAATTTTTGTTTTGGTTTTTGTTTTCAGGGGTGTTTTTCTGTATTTTTGTTTTCAGGAACTAGAGTGCACTATTTGTTGCGGGGTGTAGTATTAGCAAATGGGTGCACTGTTAGCAAATAAAAATTTGATGATTTTTTAAAAAAAATTCTTTAGTTTGTAATTTCTTTGCTTTGAAATGAAATGGGCTTATTTTTCATGTTTTACACTTTTGTTTCATACAAATGCAAATCCTTCGTATCCATTATTGTATTACTTGTATCTAAAAGATGCAGCAAGAAAGCTTAAGGCTTAGCCAGCATGATTCTTGAGAGTATAAAGGCCAAGTTACTCTATTACTGATAAACTACAGCAGGTACATTTAGCTACAAAGTCAAAGATATAATAAGAAAGAGGAAAGGGCTTTATCAGTTTGGGAAATGGAAGGCACTGTCCCTTTAAATAGAGAACAGGAGGCAAAAAAGTGATCTTTAATATGTTATAAACATTGATGTTTGGGTTTGAAGGGATGCAGACCTTGGCCTTTCCTTTCCCTTTGCACAGATGTGCAACTGTAGGCCATCTGATATGAATATTTCTCATCTGCCTCTTGGCTTGGGTCTCTGATTCAACTGTGTGTCCTTCCTCTGGCCCCAGACACCAGAGTCACAGATGTGCAAATGGGGAGGGGGAGAAAAAAAAATAAAAAAAGAGAAGATCAGAGCATAGAGAGACCTAAACTCAAATTTATCAACACATGTTGGACATCCCTATAGTACTATTTAGTTCAAGAAAAAGCCACCTGTGTCCCCGGAAGCTTTGCAGCCGGAGTTGGTTGGGATTAAAGCCAGAAAGTTAAGATAGGCCTTTACACCTCCAGACTGTAGTTCAGTTGTAAATGGAAGCACAGAATAAATATTTGTCAAATAAATGTGATTTGTTTTCTCAGCCATTTATGGAAGATATTCAAAAGTGGATAAGAACATAAGAAATTGCCATTCTGGGTCAGACCGAGGGTCCATCATGCCCAGCATCCTGTTTCCAACAGTGGCCAATCCAGGTTACAAGTAACTAGTAAGTACCCAAACATTAAATAGGTCCCATGCTACTAATGCCAGTAATAGCAGTGACTACTCCCAGGGACACAGGCACATATGTGCATGTGTTTGTTAGCCTGTGCCCAGGGACGCAGCCATTCTATAACATATGCGCATATATGCGCTCATGTTATAAAATAGGCTGACTGCATGCACTAGGGGTGTGCATTCGTTTTTGACGTATTGGCAATCCGCAACGTATATGTCCCTGTTCGTTGTATTCGTGGGGTCATGAAACATATGGCGAACCCCCACGAATACAACGTATCACTAACGAATAAACCCCCACCCTCCTGACCCCCCAAGACTTACCAAAAGTCCCTGGTGGTCCAGCGGGGGTCCTGGAGCGATCTCCTGCACTCGGGCCGTCGGCTGCCGGTAATCAAAATGGCGCTGATGGCCTTTGCCCTCACTATGTCATAGGGGCTACTGGTGCCATTGGTCGGCCCCTGTCACATGGTAGGAGCAATGGATGGCTAGGGATCGGGGGTCCCCTGAGAACGGATGCAACGGATTTGGGTCCCCACGAATACGAATACCGAATGGGACGAATCCATCCCTGCTGCACATCCCTAGCATGCACATGTGCGTGAAATTTTATGTGGGCATATGCTGTGCATGCAAAAGCTGCTTCTACTGTGTAAGTAGGGGATTTTAATAGACGCGTGCCGACACAATTACCTGTTTTCTCAGTTCATTCCCAGTTTGCCCATATAAGGGATAGGAGTTCCTAACTGCCCTAGTTAAATAGCCCCCCTTCTCCCCTGTTAGCCCTGACCTTTAAAACCCTGCTGATCTGTGTAGTGTTTTTTTTTTGTTTGTTTTATGACTTACACACCAACCACAGCAGAAGTAAAGTTATGCAGCAGGAAACCTGGTACGCACTTGTGCTTGTAATTATTTACGTGCTGGCTTCAATGTGAAAACCAGGAATGCCCAGACCACGCCCACACACTGCCCCTTTTTTTGTAAAAAAAAATTTGTGCACGCAGCGAGAGAGAATGCACATATTCAGATGGCTTTTAAAATATGCTCAGTGTGTGCCAGCCCAACATATTTGCATATCTCCAAGTTTTGGTGTATGTTGGGCTTTTAAAATTCACCTTTGTCAACTTGATTAGTAGGTTATGGACTTCTCCTCCAGAAACTAATCCAAACCTTTTTTAAAACCACCTGCACTAATTATCCTAACCCCACCATCAGGCAATGAATTCCAAAGCTTAATTGTGCATTGAGTGAAAAAGAATTTTCTTTAATTTGTTTTAAATGTGCTACTTGCTAACTTCATAGAGTTCCCCCTAGTTCTTCTATTATCTGGAAGAGTAAATAACAGATTAAAATTTACCCATTCTAGTCCTTTCATGATTTTGTAGACCTCTATCGTATCCCCCCTCAATCATCTCTTCTCCAAGGTGAACAGCCCTAACCCCTTTAGCCTTTCCTCATAGATGAGTTGTTCCATCCCCTTTATCATTTGGGTTTTGCAGTGAGTTGATGTACTTTTTAACATGTCTAAAGTATCTGTTGTTTGAATCAAACTGTGAGCAATCCTTATTTTTCACAGAAAACCCAACTGGCAAAATATTTGGAGTCAATTTTAAAAGGAGTTATGTGCAGAGAGACGATAACTGTCAAAGGGGTACGCAGGCGTACATTGATGCGTACACGTGAGCATGTGCCTAGGGATGCGGCTGTTTTATAATATACGCATACATATATGCGTATGTTATAAAATAGTAATGGTGCACATATGTGGGCTCCTAATTTTGGAAGTAGGTGTGCCCAAACCGCACAAATCGGGTTTTGGCCACATAAGTCAGGGAATTTTATAACCGGTGTGTGTCCACTAGTTCACCTAGTGTAGAGCTAGGTCCCCCAAACTTCCCTGGTTTAATAGCCTGCACTTCCTCCAGTTACCCCAGAGCCTTTAAACCTCTCAGAATGGCTTTTTTTTTTTTGTTTTTAAACTTACACCTCCTCAAAGGCAGAAGTAAAGTTACATGGCACTAGCCCTGGGTGTGGACCCAGGCGTGTAAGTATTTGTGTGCACATCTCTTGGCTCTGCCCTGGAATGCCCATTCCACACCCAGACCATGTACCTTTTTGAATCCGAGTGAAATGTGTGCGCAGCGGGAGATACGTGCACATGCAAGTGGCTTTTAAAATACGGTGGGTGTGTGTAATGTGTGTGTGCATCTCTCGATTTTGGAACACGTTGGGCTTTTAAAATTCAGTTTTAAATTAGCATATAAATATCCGGTTAAGTAGTGGTCTTATAAAAAAAAATAAATAATAATAACAGTAAAGGAGCCTGAGGCCCGATTTGCTGCTTCCCATCCCTCAAATTTCATAGATGCCCTAGAGGGCCATGCACCCCCAACCCCACCTCCCCATCACCGCCCTTCCTAAATATAAAAAAATGTCTTGGGTCCACTGCAGGCCTTCAAGCTCACCCCCTTTCCCATTTCTATATATATTAAAATCTGGTGCTGCCGCCAGACCCTCCCGCCCCTCCCAGTCCAAAGATGCAGTATGGCACTGTGTGTGTAGTTGATACTTCCTACACAGCTTTTGACAGAAGCTCCTGGCAGGGAATTTTTTTTGTTTTGTTTTGTTTCCAAGGGATGGGGGGAAGGTGAGGGAGTCCTGTGCTGGATCTTTGGACTGGGTCAACTCCACTTGACCAAGTTATAATTAAATAACTTGCAATCTGCTATCCATGAAAGATTCAAGATCTGAACAAACTCTGTTCCAAATTCCATGTAATAATGGATGGTGGTTATACACTTGCCTATAGTTAACCTAAATGAGCCACTAAGATAAAAATATTCTATTATTTTCTGAACTTATGCTAGTATTATAAGCTCAGAACACAATGCACCAATGCATTCCAGGCAGCCAGCATGTCCTCATAGCACGGAACTGTTTATTTCTAATTCTTTCCTGATGCAAAGTTCAGTGCCAATTCTGTTTACAAAGGGCAGCCAGATGGTCATGGGAATTTTGCTTCTCCCAGCTGACATTTTTTTTTGTGTTTGCTTTTGTGGAAGCTGCCTATCCTTGCCTCATCTCTGGCAGAATCTCTTTTGAATAATGTTTTCAGGACACCAAATATGTGGATTCTCGCCACAAACTCCAGCCTCAGGAAGAGAAAGAGAGCCATTGCTTCTGTTCCTCCCAAAATTGATTTGCTGGTCATTGTTTGTGATAAAGTACGGTAATACAGTTGTCGTGTTGGTCCATTCAGATGAGTTACAGCAAAGGTCAACAAGCAAGTTGCAGATGAACATTTTTATTGCACTGACTCACAAAGAGAGAGTAACTTTCAAAAATTAGTGATAGAGAAGTCTATATTCAGCTGCGGGCGGTCAGGCTAAGTTATCCAGATAAAAACGTAGGTAAACTGCTGGCAGTGAACAAGGCAGGAATTTCAAATCCCACGGTTTGTCCAGCTATGTCCCAAATTTAGCTGGACAAACCAGTGGCATATGGCCCTCACAGAATATATTTTCAAAGGATCTACCCATTGTAGAGAGTTACGCATGTAGTTCTTGTTATTTAAAAATGCAGCCCACTTAAAAGCCCGGTGAGCGCATTAATTAGGGGATGCGCAAATATGTTGGGCTTGCGCGCGCCAAGCGGATTTTAAAAGCTTCCGAGATATGCGCATATCTCCCGGAGCGCACGTCTCGGAAATTTTCAAAAAGGGGCAGGGCATGGGTGTTTCGAGGCGTGAACCCGAGATGTGCGCGAAAATATTTACGTGATCCGGTCCGCACCGAGCCCCCCCCCCCTGCTGTGTAGCTTTACTTCTGCTGTGAATGATGTGTAAGTTAAAAATAAAGAAAACTAGGCCGATCTGTGGAGTTCTAAGGGTCAGGGTTAAATGGGGGGAGTGAAGGCTATTAAACTAGGGGGATCTGGAGGACTTATCACTTAAGTAGGTGAACTGGGGACGAACTGTAAAAGTGGGAATAGTGTCAGCACACGCCCCTTTTTAAATCTCCCAATTTCTGTGGTAGAACCAGCATTTGCACGACATGCACACGCCCACTTAAAATTTGGCGCACGTGCATGTTATAAACTAGCCATGTCCCTAGGCATGGGCCGATGCAATATGCACATGGGCACTTGCACACCGCTTTGAAAGTTACCATCCCTATTGGTAAAAGCTATGCAGGTCTATCATAACAGTGCATTATTACCTGAAATAAGAGGCATTCCTATGAGTGTGTTTGGGTCATAGGTGTTTACTAGTGGCATTTGACTGAATTTTTATTTTATTTTATTTTTTTTAATTTTATTTTTATTGCATTTCAAATTTTTGATTACAAACAATTTTAGGATACTATATACTATACACACATACAAGAACAATTGTTTATTCTAATATACTATCCATAGTATCCATACCATTAGAAATTTAAAAGAAATAGGAGGCCAGCACCAACTACATTATTGGAGCAACTAAAAGGAAAAATAATTTTAGGAGATTCTTCTAATCATCTTTTCCACATTAAACAATATGCGCCGGCCCTCCTGTGCCGGCGCACCTAATTTGCATAGGCCGCTGGTGCACGCACAGCCCCGGGACGAGCGTAAGTCCCGGGGCTTCGTAAAAGGGGCAGGGATGGGGCGTGTCTGGGGGCAGGACCAGGTTCAGGGGGCGTGGCGCCAGCCCGGGGGCATGGTTGAGGCCTCCGGACCTGCTCCCGGGTCGGGTGATGGCGCGCCAGCAGGCTGCTGGCGCGCCATCAGCAGGCGTAAATCTGGCAACAAAGGTAGGGGGGGTTAGATAGGGCCGGGGGGGGGGTGGGTTAGGGAGGGGAAGGTGGGGGGAAGGTGGGGGGAAGGCGAAGGAAAGTTCCCTCCGAGGCCGCTCCGATTTCGGAGCGGCCTCGGAGGGAACAGGCAATGCGCGCCAGGCTCCACAAATGTGCACCCTCTTGCGTGCGCCGACCCCGGATTTTATAAGATACGCGTGGCTACGCACGTATCTTATAAAGTACGCCCTCGCGCAAATTTATAAAATCTACCCCTATATCTTTCCCCTCTTAAAACAGTGTCTACGGGTGATTATCCAAGTAATTTTGAAGTTGTTCCGTAGTATTAGTGATTAAAAATGGCGCGGGCCATCCAGTGCTCCTACCATGTGACAGGGGCCGACCAATGGCACGGATACCCTGTCACATGGTAAGGGCAAAGGGCCATCTGCGCCATTTTGATTAGTGGCAGCCGACGGCCCGGGAGCGGGAGATCGCTCCCGGGACCCCCAGTGGACCACCAGGTACCTGTAAAAAGTTTTTGGGGGGGTTGGGAGGGTGGGGGAAGCTAAGCTATTAGTTTTAAAGGGTCGGGGTGGGTTTTTTGTTTATCGGCTCGGGCGCAGCCGATTAAACAAAACTGCGATCGGGCCCGATGACAAAAAAAAACCACATGTGAATCGGAACCGGAATCCGAACCGATTCCGGTTCCGATTCACATCTCTAATTAGCACTAGAGGGCCAGTCTTTTCACAGAGACATTTCAGAGGATAGTTGAAGTGAAGGGTTCAACGACAGGAGTTCTGGGAAGTCCAGAACAAAGAAGAGATGAAGAGGGTCCTGCAAGTTGGGGACTAGAGTATTGGGACATGCAAGAATTCTGCCTGACGGTGTTCACCAGATTCTGAGTCTGATTCAGTAACAAGCATCCCAAGACTATAAGGAGGGAGAAAAGGAACTAGGAGGAAAACATTTCAGCTACAAACATCTACAGGGTCCCAGGATGGAAGTGGTACCTGTCCCAAAGACCTGACCTGTTTTGGGGTCAGGAAGTGATTTTTTTGATAGAGAAACAGTTGGAACACTATTCAGAAGTGTTTCCAGCTATCAGGCATAAAATATTTTTTTTTCTACAACAGCACATGTATGGAGAGTATGATTTTGGAGAGATTGACTAGTGAGCAGGAAGAGTCCCTGTGAAAAAAAACTCCCTTATAGTTATGCAAATACTCTGCTTCTCCCCATTATTCAGGAACTCTGGAAGATCATGAGGTTTTGCATGGTCTGTGGCCCTGCCCATATGCCTACATGCCCAGGACCTTAACTGGATGGGGGCTAATTTATGTCTAGTAGTAGACATTATTAAAATCATTACTTTCAAGCACTTTATTTGCCTTTCCTTTATAAATTGCTCACCTTGTTGGCCTTTAGAACTTGAGGTGTCCAGTTCTTCCATACCTCTCACAGTTACCTCTGAAATGCTACTGCAGTTCATCCATTCTACTGCAGAGAAGGTAATCTGCTTTGTAGGCCTCTCTGCCCTCATCCTGGTCTGCTTCTACTTTACCGTGCATTTAAGATCTCACCACATGGCTCAGGTCTTTTATACTCTGTTGTGAAAGACCACTTTGAGCCTGTATTAGATCTTTTCCAATATCTAATCTTTCCTATATGAGCCCACTCTCCTGGACTAATGACCATATAGGATATTCTGAACATTCAGGACTTCTTCAACCTGAAGGTTCACTTCCCTTGGCTGGAAGTTGTGCTTCCTAAGCAGGGCTCCCCTTCAACCAGACATGAGGCAAATAGGAAGACAAGTAATGGGAGCAAACCTTTTATACCCATGAACACATAAAAGTCACATATTTGCACATATAAAGGGGCAGGATTTAAGTGAGTAAAAATTACATATGTACATTATTAAGGGGGTCATTTATCAAAGGCTTATCGCACATGATACGGCTGTGTTGTGTGTGATAAACCTCTATCGCACGCAAAAAGGCCATACCATAGAGTGGGGGCGGGGAGGGGTGGAGTCTTGGCAGGGAGGGGGTGGAGTTGGTGGTGTCTTTGCTGCCGGCAATAATGTTACTAACATTATTGTCGGCAGTAGCGCGCCAAATAGCACCACCTTTCATGGTGGCGCTATTCAGTGCGAAAGCTGGCAGCCGGCACATCGCGGCCACTGAAATCATACTGCTGTGGTGTGAAGGCTGCGGGCTTGCGCAGGCTCGCCCCCCCTTCACCCTCCATTTTTGCAGGATTCATCATTCTGCAATGAATGATGAATCCAGGCCTAAAATAGCAAACATGCATAAGTTATATTTGTGTACATTAGTTTAATATATACACGTGTAGTCATGTTTAGTGGTATATGTTTACTTTTTCCATGTAGGTATGTGCAGAGTTGATCTATAAATCTAGAAGCAGCAGGATCCATGTCATCAGGGACTTTCAGTGCCATTCCAGTGTTTATCCATATTGTTTTCACTGGGGGTAACACCTGGACTGGACCTGCCTGTCCCTGATGACATGGATTCTAAAGCTATCCCATGTCCAGAAGGCATATCTTGAGTGTTAGGAAAGCAAGACATATGTGAATGAAGAACTCATCATTATGCCTTGTTTTTTTATTCATTATACCTATTTTTTTCAATTATATTTTAATTTAGCATTAAATCATTAACATTAATTAAAGCATATGAAAAAAAAGAATCTTTAAAGACATACAAATAATAACATAATAAAAAGATACAGGAAACTCATTTCTAGTCTCCATTAAGGGAGACTGGAGATATACTAAAACAAAAAAGAAAATCTCAAAGTAAACTGATCATTAATACTTTAATCCCAGTCCCCTAAAGACATCTCCAAGTACTTATCTTTTCCTGATTTATCCATAAGAAACTGTTCTAATGTAAGGGTTCAATAAAAACAAATGTAATACCCACCACCCCCAATATACTACAAGACAAAGACATTTGCAGGGATATTTCTAATAAAAAGTAGCACCCAAAGCAGTAATTCATTGCTTCAATTGAAGAAAATGTTTCTGATGAGCCTATTTTCTGCCTAAAAACAATTAATTTTTATAATTTAAATACTGTTTCAAAATTAAATCCTTATCAGCTGCTTGAGCAAAAACAAGAGTCACCCTTGTAGCAATATAATCATTAGAGGACTGCAAGAAATTAGATACATCATCACTCTCAATGGAGACTTAAATATCTAATCTTCCTTCCTCATAATTTACTACATCTTTTGCTGCAGGTACATATTACATAATAACATTTAGAGAAAGAAAGGACCTAGTTTTTAAATTTATTCGAGTAAGTAATTAAGCCAGATATCACTTATCCAGCTAAGTTACCAGTTACGGCAATGCCACTGAATATCTTCATAACATAGAAATGGCGGCAGAAGAAGACCACTTCTTAGCCGGATAAGCTATATCTGGCTAAGTTAGACCTACTCTATGGCTGGTCTAACTTATCTGATTAACTTAACTAGATACGAGCAAATATTGCTACTTATCCAGTTATGTTAACCAGATAAGTAATGCTGCCCCAATCCACCCACTAGCTGCCAACTAACTATCCAGCTATGAACTTAATGAGAAAAGTTACACTTATCCAGCTAACTAGAGCTGAATGAGCTCGGAATATCAGCCTCAAAATTTTTATCTTGAGAAATCTGCAAAACCTCCTTAACATGTTTCTTAAACAGCTCAGCAGCTGCAAACGACCTGGCTTTAGGTAAATTTTAAATTCTTAGTTATAACAGTATTGTCAAGAGCCTATGATTTTTTTTAGGATGAAACAGATTATCCTTAATATTATTTAAGCAAGTAGCTTGCAATGCAGAAACATGATCTCTAACAGAAACCACCTGTGTTTCCATTTCATCCATACACTTTTCTATCTCAATTATTTTAATAGAGGCTCCTGATGAAAATTCACATAGCTGGGAATGGTCTACATCAACATACTCTTGGTACGCATTACAGGTTGGGCTGAAGCTTCGCCTCCATTCTCCTTTAGAAGAGACACTGGAAGTAATACAGCAATGGTATTGAGATTATACTCGCTTTGGAGATTTCCCCTCTGGACAGAACAGCATACTCAGTGTCTTGAATCACATTTATCTGAGAAACATTCTCAAATGAGTGAGGCAGGGGAGGTAGAATTCGTTGTTCTGGACTCAAAGAAGTCTTAGAATTATTACCACTTGAATCACCAGAAGTGAAATAAATAGGATGCTGCACATTAGTGTCCATTGGGCCTTTTGCTGGCATAGAAGCAATAAATGAAAATGCAGTTCTTTTTTGTTCCTTCCCATAGAAGAAAATTACATTTTCCCAAATGGGTGCACCCTAGGCCCCTCATTGATATAAGGACCACAGGTGCATTCTGATGACATCAGGAGCAGCACCAGGGGAGGGAGTCAAAGCAACACCAATGCTGCCCATATCTTCTTTTCTAGCCTCTCTATACTTGATTTTTTATCCATAAAGTACAGAACCTTTGGCAACAAACTATCTGATAAGACATTTATTTATTTATTTAAACATGTTTATATACCGCTTTTACATTTTGACATTGTTTGTGTCCTGTCTATTACTGTATATTGGGCAAATAATTTCAGCTGGGTCTCCGTTTATTTATTTTAAAAATGTCTTTGATGCATGCTTCACTGATCACACACAAATTTGCCGCTGTATTTTATAATCAGCGTGGAAAAGTTACATATATACATACAAGTGCTCACTTATGTCAAATCCACAAGCCACACAATTTTGGACTTATCCGTAAAAATACCAATGTATCCAGCTAAGTAGTGGCATGCAGCCAGATAAGTCCAAAAAGCACTATTTAGATGGACATGTAGTGCTTTTCAGAGTCATCCGTCTATGTAGGCTTGCTTCTACTTAGCTGAATAAATCAGAAAATAGCTGGATAAGTGATGCTTCTTATCTGAATGAGTTCAAATTTGTCTATCTAAGTAGTGGGAAAGGTGCTACTTAGCAGAATAAGTTGGAAAGTAGCTGGATAAGTGTGTGCAACTCATACACTCACATATTGGTACTTCCAATTTATAAGGGTATATGTGTAGAATTTTATCATGTAAATTTGACATTTTTACCCCTCCCCGAATTGGCTTTTACACGCAAGAATCTGAGTTGTTTTTTTTATCATATGTGCATGGCAATGAAATAACCAGTTTTACCATTTAATCTACCACTTCAACCAGTCCATCTGCAGCTCATGAAGTCCCTCCTAGCTATTCAGCCTGAAGTCCCCTCATTGAATCCAGAACCTCTACCCAGTCATTTTTTTCACTTTAAAGATGTTTATGATCAGTTACAAAAGATATTGAGCAGAAGTAAATATATGCAAGAAAAAGACTTACACACATCATTTTGGCAGGTTTTAAAATAGCAAGTTATGGGGTAGATTTTCAAAGGGTTACACGTGTAGGAAACGGCACTTATGCGCATAAGTGACAGGAACACGAATAACTTGAATTTTGCATAGGGGTATTTATGCGCGCAAATGACCCTGTGCGCGTAAACTTACGCGAATAAGAAAGGGGCGTGTCGGGGCGTATACCTGACTTACGCACATAAGACGTATTTTATAAGTGACGCTCACAAATCCACCGGCGCCCACTGCCATTGTCACGCGCATGTAATTTACTACTGCCTGCATGTGTGCGCAAGCGACTACTGAAGTGTCCGCGCCTGCTGCCTCTCATCACTCAGGGACCCTACATTCTGGAGAGAGGTGGAAGGAAGAGGTTGTGGGGGGCTAACTGGTGATATCTGGGAAACTGCAAACGATTTTTCTAGGCAAGGTTAATGTGTGTAAATGGTAGCAGAGTGCCGCAGGAGCTCATAACTCAACAGCTATTCTTTGGTTATTCCTGTTTCTACACATGCTTATAATAGCAATATGGGTCCTGCACGCTATACGACTCAGAAGAGGAAGAGGAGAAGAATGCTGAGACAGAGGCGGTTCCCTTTACATAGAGTTTACAGGACTCGCACACAATTTCTGGATCTGTTTGAGGAAGAAGTAATGCACTGTTTCAGATTTAATAAGGAGACCATACAGTACCTCTGCCAATTGTTAGAGGCTGACCTGCAACCTATCATCCAAAGGGGCCATGCCTTGCCTGTACACATCAAGGTGACTAACGCTCTGGCTTTTTTGGCTACTGGCAGCTTCCAAATACTACTTGGCATGACTTCCGGAATCATTCAGTCTGCCATATCAAGGTGTCTGGAGCAGTTCCTGGCTGCCTTGCTCAGAAAAACACAACACTTTATCTCCTTCCCCTTCAGAAGAGAGGAACAGCAAGAAATGAGAGACTTTTACAAAATAGCATGCTTCCCCTCAGTCTTGGGAGCTATTGATTGCACTCACGTGGCCCTAAGGGCACCAGGAGGAGATGGGGCCACCTACCGCAACCGCAAGGGTTTCCACTCTCTGAACATGCAAGTGGTGTGCAATGCTAAGGGCATCATCACCAACGTGGTGCCCCGCTTTCCAGGATCCAGTCATGACGCCTACATTCTATCACAATCCAGAATTCATGATCACACCACCGGGGGATGGCTCCTAGGTAATCTTACAAACTTCCAACATAATATCTCCCAGCTATATGTCTGGTAAGCTTCTGTTTAGGTTGGCACAGCATGCCTTGTGTTTGCTTGCCCTCTGAGCTGTGCCACAATGAAGCACAGAAGGAATGTAACCATTATGTGCTGTCTTATCCTACAGGTGACAGAGGCTATCCCCTTAAAACCTGGCTCATTATCCCCATAGCCTCCCCCGCAACTGCCACTGAGACTTGCTACAACAGGACGTACCGTAAGACCAGGGCTGTCGTAGACTGAACCTTTAAAATGTCCAAGTATGACTTTATTAACAGATGGAGACCATTAGTTTTTGTATGGGCACATACAAAAACTAATGGTCTCCATCTGTTAATAAAGTCATACTTGGACATTTTATTGGCGTCTAATCTTCATATTTGCCCCCACGGCTTTTGTAGATAGCCTACCCTCCTGCTTTTTTGGTAGACAGAACCTTTGGCATCCTGAAATCCCGCTTCTGCTGTCTCGAAAGCTCTGTACAGCCCCCCTAAAGTGTGTGAGATCTTTCTAGCCTGCTGTATGCTACATAACCTTGCACTTAACCGACACATCCCTTTGCAGGAGGAGGCCCCTGAAGAGAATGAGGAGGCAGAGCATCTGACTCTGGAGGATTTGGCAGAAATCCATCGCTTGAATCAAAGGCAGGCTATACAACAAAGGAACACTCTCATAGAAAGCCATGTCATAAGGTGATAGTGCATTTATTCACAAGTGTGTATTTAAAGTGGATGTATGCACAAAAAGTGCACAGAAATAAAAAAAAGTAAAATAAAATAGATAAATATATTTAAAGTTCACTTCCTTGGCCGTCCTCTCTTTCGGCCCTCAGGAAGCTTCAGCTGCCCCAACCTGGAGCTCCTGTGCGGTGGACTCCTCCGACTGCTGTCGCTACCCTCAGAGGGCACAGGAGGTTGGGGCAGTTCATGGCTGCAGGAAGGTACAGCCAGTGGCAGCTGTGGCTCTGGTGGTGGTGGTGGAAGCATGACAGGTGGTGGGGGTGGGGGTGCCATCCACGGATAGCCTAGACCAGGCTGAGGCGCAGGTGGCTGTCCCACGGCGGGCTCTTCTGCACGGGCTGGTGCCATCCATGGGAAGGGTGGCCCATAAGGTGGAGGGTAATGCATCCAGGGCCCCATGAAAGCCCATGGTGCCGCTGGTGGCTGCGGCTGCACAGGAGGCAACCACTGCAGCATCTCCCTCCACACCTCAAGTTTGTTCATGAGTAGCCCGGCAAAGGTCCCGGATCTCCTGCTGAAGCCCCTGTCCTTCATCCCTGATGGTATCACGGAGGGCTTGTGATTCCTCCCTGATCACGGAGGGACTCTGCTTCCTGACACACCACATCAGGCAGGCTGGAGATAGCGTCCAAGATCCCGGTGCTCTGCTGTAATAGCAGTCTCTCAGCCTGACTGGCAACCAGTTCAGGTTCGGGCTGGTCTGACACACTGCTGTCCTGCGGGTGATCATGAAGCAGATCAGCCAGTGTGTCCTCCGGCTCCTCTCCCTGTTGCTGCTGCTCTTCTTCCTCCACAGGCTGTTCTGGCTGTTCACTGCCTCCCCCTTCCTCCTCTTCTGACGAGTCAGGGATCACCCGCAGACGACGGTACAGCCTTTGAGGTCGTCTAGGTCCAGGTTGCTCATCTTCTGGCTCCCCTAAAAAATAACGTCCACAAATCACCACACTGCCAATAGGTGTCCTATGTAGATTCCACCATATGGGGTGCATGGTGCATTATATGACCTCAGTAATACCCATGTGGTATTGAGTCCTGGATGGACCATGCATTCTAAGTAGGCCCTAACCCAGCTGTAGAGTCCTTGGGGGTATTCGATGTGGCACAGGGGGGCCTGATGGGACATCACTGAGTGCTTGTCCAATAAGACCTTCAGAGGACACTGAGCATTTTCAGTGTGCTGCATGGAATAGGGACATATTCCACCACTTCTACTAACAGAAGGCCCTATCCTTGGAATACTCCAGAAGGGGAGCCATACCCAACAGAAATTGCTGAGGACATCAATGCTATATGCCTGCATGGACACCTGACTTGTACTACCTGCTAGAAACATTGTGAGGTTTGAAGTGGGCAAGGGTGGTGGGGGAAGGAGGGATGGGCCAGAATAAGGGGATAAGGGGGTGAGCATACAGGTCTTTGTCAAGGGGGACAACCCCATACAGTGCTGGTTACAGTACCAACAGCTTTCATGGCCAACTTGGGGTCATTTCTGTACTCATATCCATTACATCAACAGTGCAGTATGTCATTGCATACATTGTAGAGATGTGCTTCATTTTTTTCTACCGGGTCGTTTTTTGACTCGGATACTTCTGGTAAAATTTGGGTTTTCTCGTTTGTTTTTTTGAAAAACGAAACGAGGAAACCCGAAACCGGCCCAAAAAACGAAGCGGGAAACGAAGCTAAAAAAGAACCCACTCCAAGCATTTAAATTCATTTTAAAACATTACATACAACCCCCCCCCACCATCCCGATCCCTCCCCAAGACTTACTAACATCCCTGGGGGTCCAGCGGGGTCCCGGGTTCCATTTGTCCCTCCGTGCCCGGTGTGCTACTGCAAGCCGTGCTCCTCAAAATGGTGCCGAATAGCCTCTGAACTACTATGTCACAGGGGCTACTGGCGCCATTGGTCAGCCCCTGTCACATGGCCATCGGCGCCATCTTGTGCTCATACCATGTGACAGGGGCTGACCAATGGCGCTGGTAGCCCCTGTGACATAGTATGGGCAAAGGCTATTGGCGCCATTTTGATTCCTGGCAGCTGACAACGAAATCGCTCCCGGACCCCCGCTGGACTCCTAGGGATTATTGGCAAGCCTTGGAGGGGGGGTCAGGATGCCCCCCCAAGCTGGCCAAAAGTCCCTGGGGGTCCAGCGGGGGTCCAGGAGCGATCTCCTGCACTCGTGCCGTCGGATGCCAGGAATCAAAATGGCGCTGATAGCCTTTGCCCATACTATGTCACAGGGGCTACCGGCGCCATTGGTCAGCCCCTGTCACATGGTAGGAGCACAAGATGGCGCCGATGGCCATGTGCAGGGGCTGACCAATGGCACCGGTAGCCCCTGTGACATAGTAGTTCAGAGGCTATTCGGCACCATTTTGAGCACGGCTTTCAGTAGCACACCGGGCACGGAGGGACAAATGGAATCCGGGACCCTGCTGGACCCCCAGGGATGTTAGTAAGTCTTGGGGAGGGATCGGGATGGGGGGAGGGTGGTTGTATTATACCTAATCTTGATGTTTGGGGTGGTTTTTAATTTTTAAAAAAAAAATGTGCCCCTCTCCCCACACAAACCCGAAAAAACAAAGTTTCCCCGAAGTTCGGGGAAAATCCTTTTCGGGTTTCGGGGTCCCCGAACCACGACGAATTAGGCAATTTCGTTGCAATTGCCTAATTCGTGATAAACGATTGCACATCTCTAATACATTGTGGAAAGCCAAGAGTGTGTTGCAGGTATTGCACGTTCAGCAGCTGGTAGCCAGCCATCCCACATTGGCCAAAACAAATACCCTCCCCCAGTGATTGTTATATACTGCCTTTGTAGGAATACCTTAATAACTGAGCTGTATTCCCACATATCATTCGGAGCATTGGTGCATACACACATTAAAGAGCACTGCACAATTTCAATGAGCTTATATGACCAAAGCTGTAGTACATGGGAGCCGTGTGCTGGCTTGGTGCATACATGTGTAGATCTGCCCTTCCTGCAATCATAGGAGAATTAAAGTTCACAATACTCTATCTGTAAGTAGAGTACAGTGGTGTAATACACACCACTGTACTCTACTTACAGATAGAGATGGCATCTATGTTAGCTGTCATACAGTACATGAAACAGGTATTAGCTGAATATCTTGAGAAAAGCAGGGGTATGTAGAAGTGTTACATGCATTTCAGTACAGGGGTCATAAATTGTAAAACTCTGCTCACCTTCCTGCCCTACACAAGGCATGGTGTCAAGCTGGCCAACTCCACCCACAGCTGCCTCAGAGATGGTGCTCAGTATCTGCTGCTAGGGATGTGCAGAGGGACGCAATACGTTGCATTCGTGATTCGGATTAATCAGGCAGCAGATATGTTGCATTTGGCCGTATGGCACCCCGATGCGTTAATACGGCGATTTCTATTCGTGTCCCAGCTAAAATTAAAATTAACTACAACCCACCACCCTCCTGACCCCCCACCCAAGACTTACCAAAACTCCCTGGTGGTCCAGCGGGGAGTCCGGGAACCATCCCCTGCACTCTCCAAACCTCGGTGCCGGTTTCATCATGGCGCCGATAGCCTTTGTCACAGGGGCTACCGGTGCCATTGGTCAGCCCCTGTCACATGGTCATCGGCGCCATCTTGTGCTCCTACCATGTGACAGGGGCTGACCAATGGCACTGGTAGCCCCTGTGACATTGTATGGGCAAAGGCTATCGGCGCCATTTTGAGTATTGGCATCGGATGGCTGGAGTGCTGGAGGTCGCTCGAGTTACTAGGTGGGCCTCCCATAAATACCAGTCTATTGAGGGTATTATGGCTAGTCTCTTTCTCACTCTCTCTCTCAGCCTTGATAGCTAGGCGGGAGCTTCAAATCTAGATAAATGGACCCTCAAGTTCTCCCCTATTTTTGGGACAATAATTAGAGTTTTTTTAAACTTTATTATTATTAGATTTTAAATCATATACATGAAATAAAGCCAAGGAAAAGGAAAAAAACTGAAGTAAAACATGCATCAAGAGGACAAAAGCCTCCATTAAAGAAATATAAAAAGTTAAGAAATTCTTCAATGGTCTCCATAACCTAAGAAGAAAGGGGAGACAAAATATAATCAAAAAGATTAAGAAAAAATAAATAGTTAATAATTAGAGTGTTATGACTACTTGTTTGTTATGGTTGTATCCTGGTGCTTGGGTATATGGTACAAGGCTATACAGATTTTCTAAACTTTTAAATATCCAAACCTGCATGTGAATGTATCTTAGAAAAACACTTAAATATTGATTGTGTAAATCCAGAGCACAAACATCCTGGAATCATCAAAGGACAAAGGAGGGTGATCAATGAAATGTAATGTCTTGACACATACAATGTTATCTATAAAAGGAGATTTTATAAGGAAACAAACCTATTTTTCCATGGATTTGAAATGAAATTGAACTTTCATGGATGCCCTTAAAATGAAATAGGTGATAAAATACAATGAAATCGGCTGCCCCTGGCAATGGCAAGCAACATATTAAGCCTGATGTTTTTGGGGAAAGGGCGAGATTTTCTGTGGCATGGCAGGGAACGGGCCTGCTGATGCTGGGGTGAACGCATTCCATCTCTCCTGCTAAGTGTAAAGGCGAACGCGCTGCTGTTCTGACACTGTGCACCCCAGGATATTAAGTGAACCTGAAAGCCTCCGGCATCTGGCTGCAGCTTGCCCTTGTTTGCATTAGGTTTCCCACATGGACGACCACCCTGGCTGGGCGAGCAGGGATGAACAGGAGACCTTTACGCATGGCTGCAGAGATGTGCTGAGTCTGTGTATTAATCATGTCATCGGGATGGGGGGAGAAAGGCTCCAGATTTTAACCTTCGCTCTGTTTTCTGTTAGTGTTTCTGTATTCTTGGAAATTAATTTCTGCTGCAGCAAGTGCTTTATTATTTTTCATTTCTCTACTCAAAACTGGCTGCGCAGCGACATCTGCATACTGGACAGCCGTGATGCCAGAGTCTGTGGTAACCTGCCATGTTTCTCCTTGGGGAACATAGCCCAGCCCCTTAAGCCTTTTCACATCTGGATGGAAAATCTATTTTGAGACAGATTTCACTCAGTGCTGACTTCGTGTTGAGGTTTATGGGATGGAAGGTCACACTTTAACCTTTGGGCAGTATCATGTCTTAACTACTAGTGAAGTTTTCATGCCTGTGCTAACTTTTTTTTTTTTTTTTTTTTTTACAGTAGACAGAACTTTATTTTACATCCCCCAAATGTCAGTAGCTTTTGGAAAACCTTTTGTGAAAATTAGAGCAAGTTATACCACTGAGAATCTGAATTAAATCTAAACATAAGAATTGGACACCTCTCAAAATATCCCTGTTCCTAACCAGCTGTGCTGCTTATGTTGATGTATGTGGGGTTGATTTTTTTTTTTCATTTAATTCTTTCCATCAAAACCTTAGAAAAGAAAAAGAATTTTCATTGTGAAACTAAAGATATAGAGGTCAATATTCAAAGTCTTTATGTGGGTAACTTTTGGGAGTTACCCACACAAAAACCAAGATTTTAATATCTTCCCCCCTCCCCCTTCCTGTCAACTGCATACATTTTGTGCACACAGCTTATTGTGGCCACAACATTTGTATAAATTAAAAGGAGCATCGCTGGAGTCACTCTGGAACATGGCTAAACTTTAGCTGGTCGGCACACATATTGATTCTGGTCAGATAAAATAGCTACCCTAAAGTTGGCCAGGTAAGTTATGCGCATCATTTTAACTGGGTTTATTCTGTGACAGACTTATCCAGGTAAGTCCCACTGGATAGCTGGGAAAAGTTGCACATGCAGCTTCACCTGGATAACTTACCTGCTTCTCCAGCTCTATGAATTTTTTTACTTCACGGTTTATATCTGTACAAGAAATGCTCTATAAATAACATTTAAAGCTCCATACTGAGTAAGCTACAGAGGAGAATACCTTAGGTAACTTTACTCGGATAATCAGATCCACATTCTGTTGAATGTACCCAGCTAAAGTCAAAGTAACCCAGGTACTGTTATCCAGATAATTTAAGGGCAGCACTCTAGCATGACCAGGCTTAGCCAAATAACTCTAGCTGGAAAACAATGAATATCACTGCTAACCAGTTAAAGTTAAGTCCTGCCCTCAGAGCACCGCAACACTGCGTCTGTTCTAATCAGATAAAATTTGTTCATGTAACGACTTACCTACAAAATACTTAAATGGAGAGCAAGGAAAAGTGTTTGAAAGCAGAAATGTCTCTGGGTAACTCCCAAAGTTACCTGGACAAATTTTTTGAATATGGACCTCTTAATATTTAAACAACTACTATGGCCAGTTGAAAATTATATAGGAGGTGCAGCTTGACAAGATCAGGAATCCTACCAGATGGATTTTGGTCATCCTTAAAATTCTGAACAAGTAATAGAAAATCTGTGGACTAGACTTTTAGTTTTGTCCACAGGGGGGCAGTAATGATCCACACAAAAAGCTAAAATATATCTGTTCATTCCATCTTTATAAAATATTTATCCAGTACTGACTGTTTATTAGGGCCAATTGTCCTGACATTTCACAGACTGTAGTAGACAGTAAAGTATTCCATTCTACCAAAGTCTACTACAACAGTTTAGAATTGCCTTTTAGGAGTTCTCTGCAACGTTACCTCAAATCTCATCTTCAAATATTTCCATACCTGGGAACTCTCTGGATTTGGCCTGGAGACTCTGGAATTCTGGAGGAATTTCAGGATCTCCAGGCCAACATCCAAAAAACTTCGGGTGCTCCTTCCTGTCCGCGCAGCCCTGGAAGAAGACTGCAGGAGCTGTGTGGACAGGAAGGTGGAATAGCATCATATCCGAACTGAAAAGCAGGAGCAGTGTGTGTGTGTGTGTGTGTGTGTGTGTCGGCATGGGGTGGGCTGTGGCCAAAGAAGTGACCCTGTAGCAGGGCTGCTGCAGATTTCCATGCCACGGCAGCCCAAGAAGAGGAGGCCCAGCTGCAGGGCCGCCATGGACCTCATCCTGTGGCAATCTGAAGAGGAGGCCTAGAAGTGAGGGGGAAGCTAAGGACCCCTGAATGAGTATGTGTGAGAGAGAATGCTTGTTGTGAGAGCCAGAGAGCATGTGAGGGTGACAAACCTGTATGTGTGTATGAAAGAGAAAGACAGCCTGTGAGAGTCTGTGTGTATGTGAGATGGAGGCAGCATGTGAGAGCACATGTGAGTGCATGTGTGTGTGTGAACAGGGGCAGTTCTGTCATGAGGCTGTGGCAGAATTTTGGAGCAGCAAAATGTGCCCCTCCAAAACACCCCTGCCGTGGCCAATTCACCCAGCCTCCATAGACAACAAGAGCAGTGTCTCTTGATCACATCCCATGGGGGAGGGGAGAACCTTGTAGGTAGGAAATAAAGAACCATGGCAGCCTGGTGTTAGTGATGTGCATGCGGGGGTCCCACCCTCTGGTGAATAGAAGAAAAGAAAGGCGGCGGTGGTCTTGGCGGCCTGCCCACAGGGTTCCCATCCCCTGGGGGCAAAATAAAAAAAAATGTGGCTGTAGCGCGCTTTTGGTGATCTGCCCATGGGCTCCCCTTCCTTCTCACTATGAAGGGAAGGGAAGGGGACTGAGTGAGTGAGCAGGAGAAGAAGGGCGTGAAGATGGGAGAGGGAAGAGAGGAGGTGTGAATGAGGATGGGGTGGGAGAGGCAGGAGGTGTGTGAGGAAAGGTGAAAGATGAGGCGTCGGAGAGGGGAAAGGAAGACCTGTGAGGGAGGAAAATGGACAAGATATGAGGGAGGGGAAGGAAGGAGAAGGGTGATGGTATGGGAGAGACAGGAAAGGGAGGGAGGAAAGGAGATGGATAAGAAGGGAGGAGGGGTGAGAAGCGAGGGGAGAGAAAGCAAGGAGGAAGAGAAGAGGGGGAAGGGAAGGCAGTGTGAAGGGAAGTAAAGATAGGGAAGGGGACTGAATGAGAGGGAAGGAAAGGGGTGAGTGAGTGAGAGGTGGAGGCTTCTGCAGCTTGTGTGTTAGTGGGAGAGAAAACTATGTGTGAGCATGTGAGAGAGTGTGAGTGTGTTGCGTAAGAGAGATAATGATTTGAACATGTTGTAGCATGTGTACATGAGAGAACGAAGACAATGTTTTATTTTTGTGTGCAGCTCCCCTCCTCCCACTAATCCACGACAGAATTACTGGAAATCAAAAGTTCCCAGATATGGACGGCAATGAATTTCTTTTATCCTTATTACTTGAATTATTATGTGTTGTTTGATGTTTCTGCTCTATTTAAATATCTTATTAATTTTTGGGAAACTTTTTCAATATTTTATGTTTAATTATTGAATGTTCTTTTTGTCAGCTGTTTTGAAATACTTTTTTAAGTATGTTTTTACTATTATGATTTATTATTTACTATTATTTCTTGAGCATATTGTTTGTTTTATGAGGAATGTGAATTTCTGCACTGCATTAGGAGATCCATATTCAAAAGCCACTTAGACGGTTAACATAAATATAATATATATAATATATATGTTGTAAGTGATGTTTTACCTCCCAAGATTATAATTTTTCATGTAAAATTTGTTATAAATGCATAATTGTTTAATTGTGTATGGTGGGTGCAAGACTATTAGGTTCACCTAGGACACCTAATACCCTTGCAGCGGTCGTGAGAGTCACACACACAGAGCAGCACCATTCACCCATCTCACACTTCCCCAAGGGGAAAATGCTGGGAAGGTTGGGAGGCAAGTAGTAGGGTTACTTTCATATTCCTAGAAATATCATTAGCGATCTATCTGCTATTCCTCCTGGAATCCTGACCCCGCATCTCCCCTTCCCTAGTATTTCATATAGCTAAAAGGGCTAGATGCCCCCACACTCTGCCTTTTTTTCTCTCTGATTAGACCTGCGCTGGCCTGGGGGGGAGGGGGCACGGTGTCTTTCCTCACCTGAGGCATCAGATTGTCTTGATCCACCCCTGTGTGTGAGATGGAGATAGTATGTATGAGTGAGAGCCTGTGTGTGTGTGTGTGTGTGTTTGTGTATGTCTGTGTGTGTATGAGTGAGAGACAGTGTGTGAAAGTGAGAGCCTGTGTGTGTGTGTGCATGTGAGATGGAAACAGCATGTGAAAGTGAGAGCCTGTGTGTGAGTGTGTGAGAGAGAGAGAAAGAGAGAGAAAAACATGGAGTCATGTGAAAGTGAGAGCCTATATGTGTGTGTGTTTTAAGGAGGAAGGGAAGAAGACAGGAGGAAAGAGAAGAAACAGAATAAAAAAAGAGGCCCTAAAAAAAGAATAAGTAAAAAGAATGAGAAGGGGAATGTGGATAAGAGGCCAGGACTAACCAATTAGAAATATAAGATCAGACAATAAAGGAAAAAAAAATACTTGTAATTTAGATTTTTTAGTGATTGGTATATGATATATTTAGGAATGTGCATTATAAATTTATATTTTACTTTTTCTTCAATATTCCACTTTTCAGAGTCTGGTTTCTCGGGCTTTCCATTTTAGTTTTGTCTGCATGTTTTAGTTTCTTATTTGTAGTCCCTTGCTCTGTTTTAGGTAAGCATTGATCTGTGTTCTGCGTATGTGACTGAAGTGCAATATTTCTGTTAACGTGTAATTTCTCTGTAGGGATTTGTAGCAGCACAGTTTGTTCTGTTTCCCCAGTAGGTCGTGTATTCGTATTCTAGGTCCTGGTATAATTTTTGCATTGCTGCCTTTTTATAGATAAGGCTGCTACTGTTTGAGTCCTGAGATTTAGTGTTATGATATTGTAAGGCAAGGTTCTAGGTGTCTTTTTTTTTTTTCCCCGCTTCACAAAGTGTTTGGCAGAGGAGAGTGTTGAGGTTTGCTGTTACTGAGTTGAGTGTACACGTGTGGAAGAGGGGGAGAACCGAGTGAGTGTGCCTGTGCGTGAGAGTCTGTGGGTGAATGAAAGGAATGAGAGTGAGAATGAGCATGTGTGTGCGTGACAGAGTACGAGAGTGAACATGCGAGTGTGTTAGTATTTGAGTACATAAGAAAGTTTGTCTGCATGCTGCTACTGACATACTCATGCCTCCCACCCCTCTCCCATTAATCAGCAACAATCTCAGGGTGACAGGAAATCAAAAGTTGCCAAGTATGAATATCCCTAAATAATATCATTGTGCACTGATGATGACCTTTAGTGTGAATAAGTGCAAGTCCCACGAAGTTAGCAATAATCTCAGCCAGCACTGATACCAGTAGGTAGTTTTACCTTCCAGTTCTCCTACATTGCTAAGTTTGATCCAGTTGCGTACCCCACCAAAAACACGCCAAATTTCTCTTTCCTGGTCCTTGATGGATTATAAGAGGTCTTTTCAAAAATAAACAAAACAAGCCAGTTAGGATCTATGATTCTAAACTTGAGGACCTGAACCACTTGCCATCTTTCAGAGGAAGCTCTGGCCAATGCAGATACATTGCAGAAGCTGTGATCCACAGAGGGTCCTTTCTCACTCGGTGCCTACAGCAAAACTTTGATACATCAGGGCTCATAGTGTGCTTGTCCTCTTGACTGAGTTATAGGCATGCTTGGGACGGTGCCAGTAGCTCTTTAAGGAAGCTGGCCAGTATGCGCTATTTTATATTTAAAATATTTAGGCTGCAGAACACTGTTAATTTTAATTTGCAATCAAAGAGTTTCAAAACTAGTCACTTAAAAATAGCAGAAGTCAAAGGTGATTACAGCAGCCGGTGATGAAGACAGGAAGAGTCTTTTGAAGACTCAGCTGTGTCTCATTTCTAGCGTAGTAAGACTTTTACTATTCATAATCATAGATTCGGTACCAAGGGCACAGCATCAGATGAGCTGTTTAACACTACCGCTAAATATTACCTCCATGTCACTGTCTTTCAGGATTTTACTTACCAAATGGGTTTGGGGGAAGGGATCTGTTCTTTTGTTTCCTCGGTGTTCTCTCAGCTTTAATCAAACTGGAAGGTGTTCTGCTTAACACCCTAAAAGGTTTTAAAGCCCGGCAGGTGCATCAATTAGGGGAGGCTCACACAAGTCTGGCTTGTGCTTGTCGAGCCGATTTTAATAGCTGCCCAGATACGCGCATGTCTCCCGCGGCGCGCACATCTCAAAGGTTTTCAAAAAAAGGGATGGGCGTGGGTGTGGTCTGGGAGAGGCATGGGAATTTTGGGGCGTGAACCCGAGATGTGCAAGCAAATACTTCTATGCCTGGGCGCATGCCCAGAACCCCCTGTCATGTAACAAGGAGGTGCAAGTTATAAAATAAAGAAAACTAGGCAGATCTGCAGGGTTTTAAGGGTTGGGACTAACTTCAGGGAGTGAAGGCTATTAAACTAGGGGAGTTTGGAGGAACTATCTCTTAACTGGGAAAACCGGGGACAAACTGGTAATACTGGGAATGGCATCTGCACACATCCCTTTTAAAATCTCCCGACTTATGTGATAGAAGCGGGAATTGCACGCTCTTGCATGCACCCACTTAAAAATCGGCGCACACGTGCGCATGGCCAGACTATTTTAGAACGTGCGTACATACATGCGCGCAAGTTATAAAATAGTTGTGTCCCTGGGCACGGGCTGATGTATGTGTGCAAATCTGCACCTGCATGCCGGTTTGAAAGCTACTGTCTAAAAGATGACGTTTAAAAGCCTGACGTGCACATCAATTAAGCGATGCACAAATATGTTAAGCTAGTGTGCGTCGAGCGGATTTTAAAAGCCACCTGGAGACGTGCATATCTCCCAAAGTGCGCACATCTGGGAATGCCTCAAAAAGGGGCAGGTCATGGACGTGGTCTGGATGGGGCATGGGCAGTACATGGCATTTTGAGACTTGAACCAGAAACTTGCATGTAAATATTACGTGATTCGACGCAGGCCGAGGTCCCGTGCTGCGCAACTTTACTTCTGCTATGGATGGTGTGTAAGTAAAAAAAAAAATCTAACGAACCATTTTGGAGGGTCTAAAGGGTCTGGGGTAACAGGAGAGTATGCAGGCTATCTAACCAGGGAGGTTTGGAGGGCTTAGCTGTTAACTGGGTGAACTGGGAAGGAACTGGTAAAACAGGCAATGGCATTGGCATGCGTCCCTTTTAAAATTTCTCCATTTATGCAATAGAAAGGGCTTTTGCCAATTTTGGATATGAGCCGGCTGTGTACTTAATTCTCCATTTGCTCAGACTTGCAAAGGGAAATAGGGCGGGGGTGGGTGGGAAGTAATAAAAACTCAGACACCTGTTATCAAGGTTACAATTTTGATGGTTTATTAAGTAAGTTGCTGGTTATGGATTATCCCAGTTTCTGGCCTCATGTTGCAAACTTGGGACCTTTTCTATGAGCTTCAGAGCATGATGTATAATAATATGTTTTGTTTGTGGTCCACTGGAGCGTTGGGATGTCTTGATCGGCCACATCCAGGAGGAGGGAAGTCTACAAGTTACAGAAAGTTAAATGAACAGATAATTTAAGAAAGATGTTAAGTCGTGATATATCAATCTTTCTTCTTTAATGTTCATCTCTCACTTTCTACATGTATCATTATGCTTCTATTGTTGATATGCTGATTTTGTTTCAGCCACGGATGTAACCAAATTGGTTATTTTTGTCTTGTATTTCTGCTTAAAATTATAAATAAAAAAAAAAGAAACGGCTTTTGCGTACACAGGTGTGTGTCCACTTAAAATTGGGCATGCATGTCTGCACGGCCAGGCTATTTTATAACATGCTCACATGTACGCGCGTGTGTCATAAGATAGCCACGTCCCTGGGTGCAGGCCAACATATGTGTGCCTGTGGGCTGGTTTGAAAGTTACCGTCTAATTGTTTAGTGATACACCTTTATGCTCAATGAAACGTAAGTCCAGACACTGCAAGTTGAAAATAAACTTTCTCGACAAAAAGAAAAAAAAAAACAAAACTCTTTGTATAAGCTGGAGCATTTATTTTGGATTTGTCTTTTCTCCTTGTTTTTTCTTATTTCTGAGAACAAGAAACAAAGAGCGGATAAGATGGATGCAAAGAAAACTTTGTGCATGTGATTACAGAGCCCTCTTGTGCTTGTGATGAATATTTTCACATCAGTGCCGAAAAAGATCTGACAAATCAAACAAACCTAATAATGGGAAGTACTCTAGCTATCTAGCCATTACAGAAATGGATATGAGTGTGGACAGACTGATGGATTTATTTGTATTCGATCTTTTAGCAGTACTACTTTAAATAATGGATTTATAGTTTTGTGCATGAAATCTATAAATCAATATTGAACTTTTGTGAACAAGTCATCTTTTAATATTTTGATTGGTATAGAAGGCAACTCTTTGACTAAATTTGGCCTTACTCTTAGAATTTTGAGGGTATGCATTGAAAATGCCTAAACTTGGCAATCTTTATATGAAGGGATCATCATAATTGCTATACAATATAGATCAGATGTTATATGATAAGAAATGTTGGGGTTTTTTAAATTTTACCTTATCCGTGTATACCACATAGATCACACTTGGGTAGAGATGAATAAACAAGTCAAATTGTTTACCAGGCAATTTTTTTTACCTGTTTTAAGGTCAGTGGAATTTTTTTTTTTTTTTTATTTCTGCCAGATCTGCTCAGGAAATCTGTCTCATTTTTAACAGCAGAGTTAGGTAAGACTTTGGAAAAAATAAAAGAAATCCGATAAATTAGCTTCATATTTTAAAACAGAGAGTGTTGGTAGCAAATTTTTAGAACACAATTATTTGAATCTAGATTTCTTCTATTTGAAGCCAATTATTTGAATCTAGATTTCTTCAATCCAATTTGACAGAATTTTGAAAGTTTTGCAGATTTGTCAAATTATGTAATGAACCTGTTTGAAAGATGTTTGCACATCTCTGCACTTAGAGAAACAAGAGGTCAAGAGTTGAGGCTCAAAGATGGTAAATTTAGGAATACCAAATATTTCTTCACAGAAAGGATAGTGGATACCTAGAAAAGCTTCCAAGGAAGGTGGAGGAGACAAAAACAGCAAGATTCAAGAAGGCCTGGGATAAGAACAAACAAATGCATTTTCAAAGGAGTTACTCACATAAATGCAACATAATGCTGTAGCAATTTTCAAAAATCATTTATGTGTTTAAAGTGCACTTATGCAAGTAAATCCTATGGACAATTCAATGGCATATATTGTAGCCAGTTTCAAAATCCCACTTACATGGGCAAAGTGAAGTTACACATAAAAATCCCACTTTTAAATGCATAAATACTTTTGAAAATCAGACCCAAAGGACTATTATTTATTTATTTTGAATTTTTATATAACCGACATTCCTGTAAAGAATACATATCATACCGGTTTACACTGAAACAAAACTTTCGCTGGGGGGCGATACATTATATATTAGTTGCAAAATAGTGAAATGAAAGACAGAGATCATCTAAGGTCTATGGCATTGCACCAGGAAGTAAACTGAGCAGACTCAATGGGCCATTTAGTTCTTAATCTTCCATTATACTCTATATTTCTCTTTTCTAAGTTAAGTGTAGAAAGTATTAAGTTTCAGCAATGTTCACTTATAAGCTCACTTCTTGTAATATACCAGAGAATTTACTGTGCCGGCTTCAAATCTTTGCTTTGTCTCGTTGTAGGTATGGTCTCAACCAAATTTCTGCTTTTGGTTGGCTTTGGGGGGAATTTTGTGTTTTTTAATCATTTTGGGAAATAGTGTGGGTTATTTGCAATGAGTGCAAACTATTTTCAAATAGTACACACTTTTTGCAAATAGCATGCAAGATTCAAAAATAGTGTGTGCTAATTCCCATAGGGGCGGATTTTCAGAGCCCTGCTCGCGTAAATCCGCCCAAAACCGGGCGGATTTACGCGAGCAGGGCCCTGCGCGCCGGGAAGCCTATTTTACATAGGCCTCCCGGCGCGCGCAGAGCCCCGGGACTCGCGTTAGTCCCGGGGTTCTCGGAGGGGGGCGTGTCGGGGGGCGGGCCCGGTCGTCGCGGCGTTCCGGGGGCGTGTCGGCAGCGTTTTGGGGGCGGGTACGGGGGCGTGGCTACGGCCTGGGGGCGTGGCCGCGCCCTCCGTACCCGCCCCCAGGTCGCGGCCCGGCGCGCAGCAGGCCCGCTGGCGCGCGGGGATTTACGTCTCCCTCCGGGAGGCGTAAATCCCCCGACAAAGGTAAGGGGGGGGTGTAGACAGGGCCGGGTGGGTGGGTTAGGTAGGGGAAGGGAGGGGAAGGTGAGGGGAGGGCAAAGGAAAGTTCCCTCCGAGGCCGCTCCGATTTCGGAGCGGCCTTGGAGGGAACGGGGGGAGGCAGCGCGGCTCAGCGCGCGCAGGCTATACAAAATCGATAGCCTTGCGCGCGCCGATCCAGGATTTTAGTGGATACGCGCGGCTCCGCGCGTATCTACTAAAATCCAGCGTACTTTTGCTTGAGTCTGATGCGCAAGCAAAAGTAGGCTGATCGCGCTTCTTTTAAAATCTACCCCTCAATGAATAAACTGATAACTCTGAAGGTTTTCAGAGGCACTGTGCAATTGCAATGAAAACAAAATTGCCTATTGCAGTTTGGATTCCCTATTCATTTTAAATGAATGCACATCCCTATTGTTTAGTTAAATAAATTTCCTTTTGTGGCCAATTATTTTTCTAGTAATATATATGTACCTGGATCTGCACTGAAATTTACTAATTTTTTCATGTGTTATTTATCTATGAGTTACCTAATAATGCGGCTCACTACCTAGTTTTTCATAGATTTTGCAGCAAAATATGCAATAACTAAATAGTGCAGAAAAAAACCAGCAAATAGCACGTGCAAAGTTTTGCAAATAGCTTTTGTAAACTGCAATGCACCTTAGTACATTGGCCTCTAACATAGATCATGGACATTTGCATATAGGGGTAGATTTTAAAAGAAGCGCGTGCGGCCTACATGTGCGCACGCTACCCAGCGCGCGCACATGTATGCCCGATTTTATAACTTGCACGCGCAGGCTATAAAATCGGGTCGGCGCACGCAAGGGGGTGCACAATTGTGCACCTTGCGTGCGCCGAGCCGCACTGCCTTCCCCTGTTCCCTCCCCCCTAACCTGACCTTCCCATCCCTTCCTATCCCCCCCCCCCAAAAAAAATGTTTATCTTACCTTTTGCGCCTGCCTCCGGACAGGCGCAAGTTGTGCCCGCTGGCAGCCTGTCGGCACGCATTCCTCCGACAGAGCAGCAATGGCTGCTCTGTCGGAGGCCTCTGGCCCCGCTCCACCCGCCCACGCCCTGCCCCCTCCCTGCTTGCAAGTCCCGGGACTTACACGCATGTCGCCGGGCCTTTTTAAAATAGGCCCGGTGCACGTAACCCTTTTAAAATCCGGCCCTTAGTATTTCTGATAGATTGTTAGCCATTATTAGCATGGAACTTTGAAAACAAATACCACCACATCACTTCTGTAATGCAGCTTGCAAGGGGAAAATTTGTATCAACAATCTGAGCTCATGGAGGACATCAAATCGTCGTGTGTAAAAAAGAAAGCGAGAATCTCTGACCTTGCTTCTCTGACAGAATATAGTCATAAGGGTGCTCTAATGGTATATAGCACTTCCAGTGAATATCCATTCTGTTTTATTTTATTTTCACAGGGCCATCAGGATACTGCACACATTTCTCATTAAAATTCTGAAAGCATTGGTAGGATCATGTATTTGAACCCAATTTATAGTCAAACATCCTTGGGATTTCTTTACTTTCAAGCTAGAATAACTGTCTCCATAGCAAGAACCAGGCACTCTTCTATAAAGTTTACAGCGCTATTTCAAAACAAAATGGTAAAGTTTCATTTCAGCACAAGAGGGCAGCATAATATCATCAATTCCATGCAATTTCCCTGCTGTCACTTATTCCATTGTTTCATTGTTATGCTGAGTTTGCATTTATTGCAAGGTTCATTCATTTGTTAATGCGATTTATACATAACAATAAAAACGAGTTATCTAGAATGTAAGTCACCCCGTGTTAGATGACTTACACTGGTTACCAATCCTGCAAAGAATTAAATCTAAAATGCGCATAAATGCCTGCATAACCAGGATCTACGGTACAGGAACTCCTCAAGATCCCAATCTATCTCAGGCTAGGATATTAGCTTTTAGCCATACTATGCTTGTTTTATGGGATGGTGTGCATTTAGATATATGCAGATAGGTGACTACCTGAAAAAGTTTTGGAAATTGCTGTAGGGAATAGGGATGGCTATTTGTGGAAGCTGATGGAGTCTGAAGGATGCTGGGTGAGGACATAGGATTTGGAGCAGTGATAGGATTATTTATACAGTGGGAGAAGCATTTGTTTAGGGGCTGGTGGGTATGTTGAGATGTTTGAGGATGATATATGATGTGGAGATGGGTGGGTTTGGGGAGAATGGTAGTATCAACGTTTTTATTAATGATTGCTTTAGGGCTGTAAGGAATTGGGTGGGGGAACAGGTTTATTTTAAGTTATTATTATTAATGTTAATTGCCTGGAGATCTTTTATATCAGGCAGTATATCAAGTCAAATAAATAAAAAAATAAAATAAGATTAAAATCTGTAGGTATAGGCAAGCTGGTCATGACCATCACAATAATAATAATGGGAGATTTCAATTACTCCCGGACATGCTAAAGATGTTAAGTTTCTAGATGACATAAATGAATGCTTCATGGAGCAGCTGGTCCTGCAACTGACAAGAGCGGCAGCTACTTTAGATCTAGTCCTCAGTGGAATGTATGACCTGGTGTGAGGAATTACTGTGGTGGGGTCGCTAAGCAATAGGATCATAATGCAATCAAATTTGACATAATCACTGGAGGGAAGACATAGTAACATAGTAATATAGTGAATGGCAACAGATAAAGACGAAAAAGATCCATCCATTCTGGTCAGCAAGATTTTATTAAATTGTTTTTTTTAATTAGACATAGCAGATCTTGCTCCATGCAGGCTACCCTCAAGCCTTCTGTGTAGTAGTAACTGCTGCTCATGCTCAGTGCATGCTACCTCCAAGTCTTTTGTTAAAGATAGTAGCAGCTGCTGCTCCATGCAGGCTACCTCCAAGCCTGTTAAGTAAAATTACTATAGTAGTATATAACTTTAAAAAGGGATACTATAATAGAATGTGGAAATTAAAAAAAAACCCTAAAAGGAATGGTTGCAAGGGTTAAAGGTTTGCATAAGGCATGGACATTGTTTAAAATTACCATTTTGAAAGCCCAGATAAAATATATTACACACATTAAAAAAGGATGAAGGAAAACAAAGCAACTGCCAACATGGTTTAAGGATGAGGAAAAGGAGGCAGTTAAAGCTAAAATGGCATCATACACAAACTGGAAAGCAGACCCAATTGATGAAAATAGACAAGAGCATAAGCACTGGCAAGTTAGATGTAAAACAGTAGTTAGACAGGCCAAGGGAGACTTTGAGAAAGAGCTTGCCCACAGTCTCTTCTGGCTTAGACACTGGGCTGCAAATGTTTTGTCTACGGCTCAACTGGGTTCCTTACCCTTCAAGAGTAAGCTGCTTTTCGGGCAACAATTGGAGGACATGATAAAATCCCTGGGGGAGAATAAAGTCCATAGGTTGCTGGAGGATAGACCCAGGACGAGAGGATCCTTTCCTCAACAGGTGAGATTTTCGGGAAATCACCGGTTTCGCTCTTCATGGTCCACTGGTTTGTCCTTTCAACAGGGTCCTAGCCACCAATCTTCTTGAAATCAGTCCTTTCGAGGACACCAGCCTGCCAGAGATGGAGCCCCACAATCTCATGGGGGTCCCAAGTCAGCGCAATGAAGCGAGGCCGGCCCACTCTTCCGTCCCAAGAATAGAGGGGAGGTTATCCCTTTTTCTAGAACAGTGGACCATCTTAACCTCAGATCAGTGGATCCTCAGTAAAGTACAACACAGTTACATGTTAGATTTTACTCGGCCGATCCACGAGCTGTACATGGTTTCCCCATGCAGGTACCACTAAAAACGCTGGGCAGTACAAGACACTCTGCAGGGGTTACAGAACCTAGGCACCATAGTTCCGGTACCCGCAGGAGAGCTCAGGTGAGGGCGCTACTCCATCTACTTCGTGGTGCCCAAGAAGGAGGGCACCTTCCATCCCATCCTAGACTTAAAGAGAATCAATCGGACTCTAAAGGTGCCTCATTTTTGGATGGAAACTCTTCACTCAGTGATAGCGTCTGTACACAAAGGTGACAGAAGCTTACTTGCACATTCCTATACGCCCAGATCATCAAAAATATTTGCGGTTTGCGATTCTGGGTCATCATTTTCAATTTTGCGTTCTACCATTTCGTCTGGCGATGGTGCCCAGAGTCTTCACCAAGATGATGATGGTTGTGGCAGCGGCCCTGCGAAAGGATGGGATTCTGGTACACCCCTACCTGAATGATTGGCTGATTTGAGCGAAGTCAGAACACCTTTGCAGAACAGTGGTGCAGAGGGTGCTACAGATGTTGAGCTAGTTGGGTTGGGTGGTCAACCCCGACAAGACTCACCTGGTTTCCTCCCAGTCCTTGGAGTTTTTGGGTACTCGGTTCAACACGATCTTGGGAAAGGTTTTTCTTACAGAGGAAAGATTGTCCAAGCTTCTCACTCAGGTGGAGTCCTTGTGATCCATGCCTCGTCCCAGGGTTTAGGATTATTTGCAGGTCCTTGGTTCGATGGCTTCCACTCTTGAACTGGTGCCTTAGGCCTTTGCACATATGCGTCCTCTTCAGCCTTGCTCTCCCGGTGGAATCCACTCTCCGAACAGTTTCATCTTCTCCTCCCACTGACAAATTTGGCATGGTCCAGTCTTCTTTGGTGGCTGTGTCCAGACAATTTACAGCTGGGGGTGGATTTGGAAATTCCTTCCTGGATAGTGGTAACCACCGATGCCAGCCTCTCTAGGTGGGGAGCAGTTTGTCAAGGAATGGTAGTGCAAGGCCAATGGACAAGAATGGAATCCTCCTAGTCGATCAATCGGTTGAAAACCAAAGCGGTTCGGTTGGCGCTGCAGGCCCTCCTTTTAGTAGAGGGACGATCAGTGAGGGTACTCTTCGCCAAGGCGACAACAGTGGCTTACATCAATCATCAAGGGGGAACCAGGAGTCATCCGATGGTGGCAGAAGCTCAGCTTTTAATCAACTGGGTGGAGCAACACCTCTACAAGTTTGCGGCCTCTCACATTGCCAAGGTGGACAATGTGCAAGCCGATTTTCTCAGCCGCCACCAGTTGGACCTGGAGGAGTGGGAACTCTCCGAAGAGGCCTTTCATCTTCTGTGCACATGCTTGGCCATGCCCTCCATAGATCTCATGGCGACGTGCCGCAATGCCAAGGCTCCTTGATGTTTCAGTCAGCGACAGGAACCAGGAGCAGAGGGGTTAGATGCTCTAGTCCTTCCCTGGCCAAAGGATGTTCTGTTGTACGTCTTTCCGCCATGGCCGTTGGTCGTAAACGTTCTGTGCCGCATCGAAGCTCATACGGGGAGGTGATACTCATGGCTCCGGAGTGGCCGAGGCATCCGTGGTTTGCCGACCTTCTGAATCTAGCAGTGGACGGTCCGTTGAGATTTCGGCCATCTCTGAATCTACTGCAACAAGGCCCTGTTTGTTTCGGAGAGGTAGATCACTTTTGTCTAGCAGCATGGCTTTTCAAAGGCAGCGAGTAAGGGTTACTCGAAAGCGATTATTGCCATGTTCTTACATTCCGGTACAACTTCTACCTCCAAGGCGTACGTTAAAGTTTGGGGAGTGTTTGAATCCTGGTGTCTAGACCACGAAGTGCAGCCGTCCAGGGCTTCAATTCTTGATGTTCTGGATTTTTTACAGGCTGGATTAGCCAAGGGGCTGGCGTTTAATTTCCTATGAGTTCAGGTGGCAGCTCTTGGTTATTTTCGTGGAAAGGTGCAGGGGGTTGCGCTAGCATCTCATCCGGATGTGGTTCATTTTCTGAGAGGAGCTAAGCATTTGCGGCCTCCTGTCCTTCATGGAAGCTCAATCTGGTTCTCCGCACCCTTTGTAATTCTCCCTTTGAGCCATTGAAATGAGCGACCTTGAAGAATCTGACATTGAAGGTCGTTTTTCTTGTGGCTATCTCCTCAGCAAGTCATGTCTCCGAGCTTCAGGCCTTATCTTGCAGGGAGCCCTTCTTACGGATTTCTGAAGCAGGAGTCTCCTTAAGAACAGTTCCCTCCTTTCTCCCGAAAGTGGTGTCCTCCTTTCATTTAAATCAGTCGGTGGAGCTCCCTTCTTTTGCAGGTCTAGATTCTTCTACTCCAGAGTCTAGGGATTTAAGGAAGTTGGACGAAAAGAGGGTGTTGTTGCGTTACTTTGATTTACGTGCGTAGGGGGCTGGATTTTAAGATTTACACGCGGGCATAGATTTGTGCGCGCAACCCGGCACGCGATCCCCCAGCACAGCCGCTGTGCCGGAGGCCTCGCTCCCACCCCCGCCCCGCCCCCAGACCACCCTGCCCCGCCCATTCCTCGCCCCTTTTTTCAAGCCCTGGGACATACATGCGTCCTGGGGCTTGCGCGCGTCACCGGGCCTATGCAAAATAGGCTCAGCGTGCGCAGGAGCGGGTTTTCAGGGTTACACATGCAATATACATGTGTAACCCTTTTAAAATCCACCCCAGGGCTTTTAAAATCTGCCCCATGCCACTTAGTGACTGCATGGAAGGCACTTCTACTGCCTTATTGAGTCCAGGTAATGGTCTTCCTCCTCCACAACCTGTTGGATTATTATCCAGTGAAGTTTCTGTGTGAGAAACCTTTCGACTCCAATTGGATTTGAAAGTGTGTCTATTGCCAATTCTTCAAATCTGGACTTT
Organism: Rhinatrema bivittatum; assembly: GCF_901001135.1. Classification (NCBI taxonomy): domain Eukaryota; kingdom Metazoa; phylum Chordata; class Amphibia; order Gymnophiona; family Rhinatrematidae; genus Rhinatrema; species Rhinatrema bivittatum. Next base: position 177,923,430 of record NC_042618.1, read on the forward strand.
ATTTCAGTGATGAGGTTATTAAATCTCAACAATTTGCTGAAGAACCTCCCAATGTTATACTCACTGACTTGTGGAGAATGTTAGCTAGATTGGATTCCAATGTTTCTCAAGTAAATGCATATTTTTTTTCCTTAGTGAATGCTAATAGATCCTCTATTGAAGAGCAGAGTAAGAAGATTTCTGAATTAGAAGAATCTGTAAGCACATTGACGTCTAAGGTTCAATTATTGCAGAATGCTGAAAACATGCATATTAAAGATAGTGTGGTATTACATAGTGAGATTGAAAATATTGAAAATTTAATGAAATCAAAGAATCTGCGACTGGTTAATTTTCCTCATATATGTGTGTTATCTGCCTTTGAAATGTTTAAGAAATTTCTTAAAGAAGTACTAGCATATACTGATGATAACATTCCTGGTATTTCAAAAAATGTTTACTTTTCGAAGCAGATTAGTTCTAGTGATGAACATCAGGAAGAAAATGTGGAAGTAATTGTTAGTCCAGGGATTACTACTTTCCTAGAGGAGTCAATTGATGTAATTAAGAAGACGGATACACTTTTTGTATCCTTTGGTTTAGAGCAGGATAAAGAAAAAGTATTTGAGAAATTTTTCAGGAGCAAAGATGTTTTATTTTGTGGTCAGAAAGTTTTCTTATTTCCTGATGTCTCCAGATCCACTCAGGCTCGGCGGAGGCATTTTCTGTCTCTGGAAAGTAGAGTTTTGTCCATTGGTGGAACTTTCTTTTTGAAATTCCCTTGTAAATGTTTTTTTTTATCACTTTTCAGGCAAAGAAATGTATTTTTTTCTGACCCTTTGCATCTTGAGACATTTATACTTGATAAAACTGCTTCAAGTGTGAGTCCTTCTTTAGCAACATAAATTGATTAAGACCTTTAATAGGATTTGATTCCTCTCCCTTTGTTTTCCATCTCTCCCCCATATTATTGAGTCTAAATATGTAGTTAAGATTTTTTTCTTGTTATTAGTGTGTACTATTGAGGAATTTACTTGTACTACATATTTGTTGCCTTTGTTTTCTTTATGATGCGTAATTTGAAAATTCAATAAAGAAAAATAAAGGTTCTGACAATCCATGACAACGGCTTTGTTAGATAGCCTTCCTTGCTGTTTCATCAGTCCAATCCATGACAACAGCCAGTATTTCTTCATTCTCTTTTATCATCAGCATTGTCACAATACACATTTTCGTTGAATCGCTTTAGCATATTACTGGCTGACACAAAGTTGGTACAGCAAATACCCTGGCATCTCATTTTCAAAGTAGAATTTGTGGGGTAGATTTTAAAAAGCATTTACTCGAGCAAAACTGGTTTTTGCTCGAGTAAATACACTTTACTCAATTAAGTGGGCTTTTCAAAATTGCTACAATATATGCCATTGAATTGTCCATAGGATTTACTCAAGTAAGTGCACTTTACTCGAGTAAATAGCTTTTGAAAATTGCTACGATATTATGTCACATTTACATGCGTAACTCCTTTGAAAATGACCCCCTATGCGTATGCTTTGAAAATTGGTGTAATTTATGCCCGTGTTTGCTAGCTAACTGATACATGACGTTTCTGCAGTTATCCCGATTGGGTGGGAGTAAGTTTCAAACTACCTGCATAGCTGCAGAGCCTGTCCTGGCCCTGCTCCCAGAACACCTTCCCCTGCTGTGGGTTGGAGCTTGTGCTGAGTGGTGCCATGGTACTGTGCATGTTCTTTTATCTGCTCATGGGATGGGCAGTTTTCAAAAAAGTTCATTTCCAAGGGTAAAGCAATGGCTGTAAAATATTCCCTCAATATGCTTAAAATAGGAGGAGGAGGAACAAAGAAAATAAGTACGAAAAGAATTGCAGAGCAAGTCGCTTGAACACTGGAGGTGACAGAAACAGAAGGGCACAAGTTCCGCCCATCAAGCCCCTCCCAAAAAAGCCAGTAGGAAAAAAAAAAGCCCCAAAGGAAGCTACCCATGAGTTCCCAAAAAAAAAAAAAGAAAGTGATTCCTGTAAAAAAAACAAGCCCAAATATGTGGTAAATAAGCATGGTGTGGGCAACACTGGTAACATGCTACCATCCTCCTAACTTAAATTTCTCTGCTTGTTATTAAGATGATTCCCAGAATGGACTTGTTGTGTCTGTACTAGGCTGCAAGCCAGCTATTAGCTCTCTCACTTGTCACACAAAATAAATCTGACCTTTGGTCTCCAAGGAAAGATCACTTGTAAACAACATGCTCGACTGTTTCCAGTGCATCTGAATGCTTTTTGTGACATGGACATATCTTGGCATTGTACCAAAGTTCAAGGAGGTGAGTTCCATATAATAGCATTTCAACTGAGGACAAAATACCCCGCAGGCTTTAGCCCTACACAGGCTGTTTAAAAATGGCCCACCCTGCTTTAAGCGTGAGCAACTGAGAATGGATCTCCTCATTAGGGTCTACTAGGTACTTCCAAGAGACCCAGACTGGCCACTATTGGAGTCAGGATGCTGAGCTCAATGGGCCATTAGTCTGATCCAATATGGCATTTTTTGTTAGTTAGTTTATTAATTTCATGAATCACATTTCTTTAAAGAAAATCTATGTGATGTAAATAACAGTATTCAAAACATAAATAACATTAAATTCAATATTATTCATAAATGGATAACAAAATAAGAAACAGATACTAAAACTATATTAATAAACAAAATGTACTAAAAAAATACAACAAGAGAGAAATTAAAATAAAACATAGCTAAATATGTTCCTAATTAAAATCAGCCAAAGACTAAATAAATATTAATAAAGGAAAACCTACCTTAGGAGGTAATTTTAAAAGGAGTTATATGTGTAAATGTAATGACTATCGTAGCAATTTAAAAAATCCATTTATATCCGTAAAGTGCACTTACATGTGAATATCCTATAGACAATTCATTCAATGGCATATATTGCAGCAATTTTCTAAAGCCCATGGGTAAACTGCACTTATACATGTAAAATCCATTTTTAAGCATGTAAATGCTTTTCAAAATCAGGCCATTTGAAAACCACCAACTCTTAAGTTTTTTCTTGAATTTCTGATATTCCATACGGAAGGAGTAAGGAAGGAGAAACACATGTCACATTTTTGTTCAAAAATAATTTCTTTGACAGAAGGTAATTTTAGAAGTTCTGACTGAAAGGAAGGAAAATTTTGGGCTGGCTGATATGGAATTACTGCTTGACAAAAACAGGACAATTTTTGGTGAAATAGTACCTTAAAAGTAAACCAAAAACATTTTGAATTGGATATGGAAAGATATCGGGAGACAATGGAACTCCTCCTGTAACAAAGGAGTCCCATGATCATACTTATGTTTACTGAAAACGAGCTTGGCAACAGTGTTTTGAACTAACTGAAGAAAGTGGATTGATTTTGGATACATTAGAGGCTGGGGCCATGTATGGAGGTTATATGGTAAGGATGGCCTTCATTTGTCTGTGGCAGGAAAGAGGATGCTAAGGGGGTCATTTTCCAAGGTGTTATCGCGGGAGATAAATTCGCAAATCGCGCTAACAGCCATTAACGCGATTTGCGAATGGAAATTCGTAATTTTATATTCAGGGGGCGGAGCATATGTAAAACGGGAAACAGTTATCGTGTGCCGCAGTGTTAGCGCGGCTAATAGCTACAACACTTTCATTACAGGTTAGTAAAGGGTTATTGCGGTCCACGACAATTCCGAACAGCTCATATATATATGTGTGAGAGAGAGAGACAGAGAGAGAGAGAGAGAGAGAGAGACAGAGACTTGCTATAGTGCCTATGCCCTAGACAGGTATTTGTAGCCCTATGGGAGGGCCACCTAGTAACTTGAGGTGGGGATTAGGTATGAGCGTAGGGGGTTGGGGGCCACTTTCACATTCAACATGAGACGTACGGAAAGAACAGTGGTCTCTAGTGAAGATTTGCTGGCCGTCGGAGTGAGGAAACTCACTCCAAGAAGAGATTTGGGCAAGGTTCTCTCCACCTAGCTTGTTGTTGCCCAGGTAGAGTGTCCATCAATCTAGGTGGAGAGAACCTTGCCCAAATCTCTTCTTGGAGTGAGTTTCCTCACTCCGACGGCCAGCAAATCTTCACTAGAGACCACTGTTCTTTCCGAACGTCTCATGTTGAATGTGAAAGTGGCCCCAACCCCCTACGCTCATACCTAATCCCCACCTCGAGTTACTAGGTTGAGGGGAGGGGTTGTAGCCCTATGTGGGCAAGAGCCCAGGAGACTGCAGCACTGAGCATTCTGATACCGATTCCTGGGGGGTTTTTAAAAGTGTATAGATATAAGTAATTCTGTTTTGTGCAGTTTTCCCTCAACTAATTTTTTCTTTTTGGTATAAGAACATAAGAACATAAGAAAATGCCATACTGGGTCAGACCAAGGGTCCATCAAGCCCAGCATCCTGTTTCCAACAGTGGCCAATCCAGGCCATAAGAACCTGGCAAGTACCCAAAAACTAAGTCTATTCCATGTAACCATTGCTAATGGCAGTGGCTATTCTCTAAGTGAACTTAATAGCAGGTAATGGACTTCTCCTCCAAGAACTTATCCACTCCTTTTTTAAACACAGCTATACTTACTGCACGAACCACATTCTCTGGCAACAAATTCCAGAGTTTAATTGTGCGTTGAGTAAAAAAGAACTTTCTCCGATTAGTTTTAAATGTGCCCCATGCTAACTTCATGGAGTGTCCCCTAGTCTTTCTACTATCCGAAAGAGTAAATAACCGATTCACATCTACCCGTTCTAGACCTCTCATGATTTTAAACACCTCTATCATATCCCCCCTCAGCTGTCTCTTCTCCAAGCTGAAAAGTCCTAACCTCTTTAGTCTTTCCTCATAGGGGAGTTGTTCCATTCCCCTTATCATTTTGGTAGCCCTTCTCTGTACCTTCTCCATCGCAAGAGCCATGTGCATAAAAATGGAGGGGTTACTCATGTGGCCCGGCCATGTGCGTAAACCCTGTTACGTGCCAAAGTGCCAGGCCTCTCCAAAGGGGCAAGCCAGGGAGCGTGGTGTGAGCAGGGAGCAGCGGGCAGGGGCAGGCCAGGACAGTGCCATTAGCCCTGTCCTGGGGAAACACATGCTGGCAGCTGGTCAGCAAGTGGAATCTACTGCTGCTCTAAAGGAGCAGAAAGGTAAAAAATAAAAATCTAAGAGTTAGGTAGGGGGTAGGGGCCGGTGAGGAGAGGAGAGGAAAGGGGAAAAGGTAGGAAGGTTAGATAGGGGGGTAGGGAAGTTCCCTCCCAGTCCGCTCCTTAATTGGAGTGGGCTGAGAGGGAACTGGGGAAGTCCTACTCGCATCGCTGCACGTTCCATTGTAAAATTCCCCCCTGGGCGTGCGAGTTGCGGGCCGTCCGCACATGTGCACGCAAATTTTAAAATTCTGCCCTTATGTGCATGCAGCCATTAGATTTTATAACATGCATGTGCAAGCGTGCACATGTTATAAAACCGGCGCATCCATGTGTACACTGCCTGCAGTTCCTTGCCTCAGCAACAGGTCGAGCTTCTCATGAGTAGCTAGCTGCCTGACTCTGTGTTCCTGACTCCATCTTCCTTGCCTTCTACTGGATTACTTCTTTGGCCTTGACTTTAGACCATTCTTGGACTTCACGTGATTGCCGCTTGCCCTAACTCTCGGTACGCTTTCTGGACTTCGCTGGATTGCCACCTGCCTCGACTCTTGGTGTGTCTTCCAGTCTTTGCTGGATTGCTGCCTGCCCCAACCCTAGGAATGCCTTGACTCTGTTTGTGCCTTCTATCCTTCATGGGAATTCTTCGCTTCTGGAGACCTGCACCTAAGTCCAGCCGGCCCCGGAACCCAAGGGCTCAACCTGCGGGGAACGAAGGCTGGTATTGGTGAAGGTCCTGTTGGGTCTCCGCACTGGCCAGTTCCGCCAACTGATGATGAGGACCTGCAAGGCTCCTCTCTGTAGGTTGCGTCAACCTCATCTTGGTCCAAGAGTCCACCTTCAGTAACAACATGGAGCGGCAGTTACTACTCTCAACAGAAAGATGAGGTAACCTGCGTGGAGCGGCAGTTACCACCATAAGAAACTTTCTGGGCAGACTGGATGAACCATCTGGTCTTTTTCTGCCATCTTTCTATTATACTATTGTTACTATTAATGAGAAGTGAAACCATGAAAAAAGACATTACAGTAATCAAGCCTACTGAGGATTAGTGCATGAGTCAGTTTTTAGATCAGTAGAATGCATTGCATTTTAATTTATCTAAATTTGTAGGCCATCATGATTCACAATGAAAATTCATTTGCTAATTCTGCTCTGAACTCTCTCTCTCTGCTTATTATTTCATAAAATCTCTTATATACTGTCTTTAAGGATTTTTTTTATCCTAAATTGATCTCGTTTTCCTCTATTTTATTTTGCAATGCCTAGTTTGTTGTTTGAACAAATGAAGGCCAGAATGATATCAAGTAAAACCATTTATGGTTCACTTGGCTTGATAGTTACTGGGGCCACCTGGTTAAAAGCATTGCAGATTTCCCAAGAGGAGACTTGTTCATTAAGCGAAAATTTGGAAAAATGATCTGGGAAGGAACAAAATTCAACTAAATCATATTCTGTATAATATTAATGTCAGAAGTTGTCTTAACAGGGCCCATTACCCAGATGGATTGGGGGAAGGGGGAATAAATCACAATAAAAGAAAAATAATATCATACAATGGTCAGTCTAAGACAACAAACTGACTTTAATTGAGGATTCAGGGATTACTACATGCTAAATTGAGAAGATTAAGTCTAAGCTTTGACTCTCTTTGTGTGTTGTTGGATATTTAACCCATGGTTTAAAACAGATATCTGCCATAGAAAACTCTTTTATCCTCTAGGGCTCTGGCTGTGTGAATATTAAATCACCTAAAGTCACTAGATGAGAACGTCTTACCATGCCTTTATCAATAATATTAAGTAGTCCAAGCAGGGTTTGATTGGTAACAGGCAGGGGTTGATAGAGTAATAAGAGTTTTAACTTTCTGGTTTTTTTCAGTTGTAAAATTAAGAACTCTGAAAAAACTTACAAGACAGCTTGAGCTTTTAATTTTAGATTACAACAGTAAATGACTGCTAGTCCACCCCGTTTTTTATGGGTCCTAGAACTCTCAAACAAGTTATAATTAGGAAGACAAAAAAATGTCACTCAGCTGAAGCCACAAGGCCTGGGTCTGATCCCTGGACCTTGCCCTGTCACTTGGCTAGGGCAAGGTCAGGTTGGAGTCATTTTGGAAAATGTCGCCGACCGAGCTAGGTGCGAGGATGTACCAGGCCCTGACGAGGAAGCAAGAGAGAGAGGTAGGGTGTGGGTATGGGAAGGGGGAGCAAGGGCTTTGGATCATTTTTTTTCCTTTTGGGGGAGAAAAAGGGGGGCCAGGGGGGTTACATTTGTTTTACCATTTTGGGGGGAAGGGAGTGCCAGGAGAGCTACTGTTTATTGTTACTATTTGGAGGTGGGGGGGGGGAACAAGACCATCCCTGCACATCTGCATTTTCATTAATTTTTACCTTTGGGGGAGTTGGCGCCACCACTTGAAGCAGCCCCAGGTTGAGATAGGGGTCAACTCTGACCCCCCACTCAACCTCTCCTTTTGGTCGTGTGACTTTTTTTTGCTGGTGCTTTAAATGCAAATGGCACGCAAAGAAAACTATTATAATAGGGAAGGGAACCCAGGCGGGGGGATGCAAAATATCACTTATATCGTGTGATATTGCCACAAAGGCGCTCTGTTGCGCAGTATACACTTTTAATGGACGTCAGAGCACTAATGAGGCTTGATGCATCTCCCAATTAGCCAGATAAGTCTAAATTTTATTTATTTATTTAGTGTTTTTTTTTATACCGACATTCATGATACAGATCATATCGTATCGGTTTACAAGGAACAAGGAGGAAGTAATGTTAACATAAACAGAGATAGTGAAAAGTTACAATAAAACAGGGATACTCGAACTGGGAAGAAGAGGAGCCAGTGGCAGAGGTAACTCAGAACTAAACAATATCAGTAAATATCTTTACTGAATGGGCTAAGATAGCTGGATAAGTAACTCCTCCCAGTTATGCTCCCATCCTGCCCACTACTTAGCCAAATACAGTGGCGACCCGAGGGAAGGGGCAGGGGGCCAAACCTTCAGGTGTTCCTTCTTCCTGCCTGCGTGGCTCCAGAAGAAAAATGTTGCCGGAGCCAAGCAGGCAGGAAGGAGGAGGAATATCATCCTGCATGTAGAAGAAGAAGAGCAGTGTTTGCAGCAGGGCAGCTGCAGACCCTACCTCATGGTGGCCTGAGAAGAGGAAGCCCAGAGGCTAGAGAGAGACTGAGGCCCTGTGGACTGTGTGTGTGTATGAGAGTGAGTTGAGAGACTGTGTGTGGGAGTGAGAGCCTGTATGATTGGAGAGACAGCATGTGAGAGCCTCTGTATTTGTGTGAGAGACAGCATGTGAGAATGAGCGCCTGTGTGTTTGTGTGAGACAGCATGTGAGAGAGAAAAAGACAGGTAGAAAGAGAAGAAACAGAGAAAAAGGAGATCCTGTAAAAGGAATTGGCAAAAGACCAAGAAAGGGAATTTGGAAAAAAATAACCCATATGACCAATCGATTAGAAAACTAGGATGAGACAGCAAAGGTAAAAAACCCCCCAAATTGTAATTTTTAGTGATTGGCATTTGTTACCTTTGGAAATATGCAAGAGTAGCACTTTTTCTATGTTGATCTTATGATGATTGGGATCAGCATGGAGGAACCTGAAGCCCCACAAATTTTTAATACCATGAGAAGGCAGCAGAATGGGCTTCAGTGCCAGTAGCAGCAATTGGTGCCTCCCCAATAGCCACACGGCAGCAGTGACAGCAGCCACAGAGAAAAGAGAGAGGCTCTGAGGTTGCTGGCAAAAGAAAGAGAAGGGTCTGCCTTTAGTGTCTGCATGTTTATGAATGGGAGTTTGCCTGGTGGTGCCTGTGTGTGTGTGTGTGTGTGTGTGTGTGTGTGTGTGTGTGTAAGAGAATGAATGTGTGCCTGCCCTGGGAGTGGGGGGAAGCGGTGTGAGAATGAATGGGAGCCTGCTTGTGTGTGTGTGTGTGTGTGTGTGTGTGTGAGGGAGCCAGCGAGAATGAGAGCATGTGTGTATGAGAGAATCTGGGGGAATAGGAGTTTGTGTGGGGGGGATGGGGAGAGAAAGAGGGTCTTAGAGCTTAAGAGTGTGTCTGTGTGTGAGAGAGAGAGAGATTGTGGGTATGTATAAGAGTGTATATATGTGTGTGTATGTGGTAATGTATGTGTGAGAGAGAATGGAAATGCAAGTATATGTGTGAGAGTGAGAGGATAAAGTTTGTGCACCCCCCCCCCCCCCAACCCCCTAATCCTCTCAGGGTGACCGGAAATCAAGAGTTTCCATATATGGACAGCAGGGACTTTAAAAAAAATTCTTATTAGTTTTAATTATTGGGTGTTATTTCATATGTGTGCTGTTTTGAAATATTTTATTGGTGATTGGAAAATTGTAAAAAATATATATGATTTTAATTAATAGAAGTTATTCTATTTGTCAGTAGATTAAAATATTCTTTTATGAATATGGTTTTACTATTATAATTGATGCTTTATGTTTCTTGATTTTATTTGTTTTATGAGGAATGGTGGTTCTGTTTTTCCATTGTTACACACAGAGTCTGACTTCTTGGGGTTTCTGTTTCAGTTTATGTCTGCATATTGCTGGTTCTAATTTGTGATCCTTTATTCTGTAATTGGTGAGGGTATGTCTCTGCTCTGTGCTTGTGACCAAGGTGAGAGATTCTGCTAGCGTGTAGTGTCTGTGTAGGGATCTATAGTAATAGGGTTTGTTTCATTTCCTTAGTAGGTGGTGCATTGGTATTCTGGGGCCCAGTGTAATATTTATCTGTGCTCTTTCACAGGTAGGGTTCTTGTTGTTTGAGTCCTTGGTGTTACTACAGTTACGTTATGATAAGTTTGCTATATAGATTTTTCCTTCCTGTATACATTCCAGAGTTCAGTCTCACAGCCATATAGAATTAGTTGACTGAGGCCATAAAATAATGTTAATAGTAGTTTTACTAGAAGTGTGAAACTCGGCTGCTTTTTAACATTGCACAGAAGACCCTTTGGTCTTTCTTATTGAGACTTTTTTTAATAGCCAATTTTAAAGCAAGAGGCCATGCTATGAAGGTGGGTGTGATATGAGGAAATGTCATTTTGACTCCCCCAAAAAACTTCTTCTGTCTAGAGATGCCACTGATTTTCTGTGACCTTAAGCATTCGTACAAGAAGGATGGGGCGGGGCACTGGAGAGGCTCACACATGCATTGGCCTCCAGGTGCCGGAGACCTTTAGTACGCTACAGGCTAAAGAAATAGTTGTCCAGTTAAGTGACAACCGCTGAACACAGCCGGATATTCAAACGCTACTACTTAGCCAGATAAGTCTGAAATGTTCTGGCTAAGTGGCACTGAATTTCAACCTCAAAGCTTTTTGCCTGTGTAAACAGAAGTTTACCTATTTAAAAAGCCCTGCTGAAAATGACCACCCCTTCCTCATCATCTGCAGATAAAAGTACACACACAATAAATTCATCATCTTGCTTTATTTCCATCCCATTAATATTACCCATTAGTACGTGCTCAAGCATTGCTCATAAGACTTTAATACATTAGCCATTGTTTACCGCACAATACATAGAAATGCAATGTGCTATTAGAAGGGAGGGGAATAGAGGCACGGAGGAACAATAAAGACTACAACAGCTCCTTTCACCACTGAGTACTAAGGGCCAGATTTTCGAATCTACACCCGATTTTATAACATGCGCGCACCGGCGTGCACTTGTGCGCGCGCCGGCGTACACTTGTGCACCTTGCGCACGCTGAGCCCTAGGGGAGCCCCGATGGCTTTCCCCATTCTCTCCGAGGCCGCTCCGAAATCAGAGCGGCCTCGGAGGGAACTTTCCTTCCAACCCCCCACCTTCCCCTCCCTTCCCCTATCTAACCTGCCCCCCAGCCCTACCTAAATCCCCCCCTACCTTTATTTTTGTATTTATGTCTGCCTCTGGGCAGGTGTAGGTTGCGCACGCCGGCCGAGTGATCCCCCGGCACAGCCGCTGTGCCAGAGGCCTCGGTCCCACCCCCGCCCCTTTTTTCAAGCCCCGGGACACATGTGTGTCCCGGGGCTTGCCCACCTCGCTGGGCCTATGCAAAATAGGCTCGGCGCGCGCAAGAGGGGTTTAAAAGGGTTCCGCACGTATATTATGAGCATAACCCTTTTAAAATCCACCCCTAAGAGTTTTACTGTCCTTGGCCTTAAAACTCATCCTTAACAACTGGCGGGATATTTCCTTCCTAGAGATACATATTTTGTGGGATATAGCAAGTTTGAAGTATTAATATGAAATTGTTACTGTCAATAAATATAATAGAAAAAAGTCAGGAAGTCTGGAAATCAATAGATCACTAAGAGGTCAATTTTCAAAAGTCATTTACCCAGGTAAACAGGCATTCTAAAACTTTCCCACCCTGTATGTGGATAAAAATCATTTTCAAAGGGAATGTATGCTTCTATGTTTCCTTTGAGAACTGATGCAATGTTCATGGGGGGAAAGTAAACACAGACCTTACACTACCTACATAGATTTGAAAATTGCACTCTCTGTATCACAAGTGCTGTAGTTGCAGTTTCTTCTGATATATCATTAGACACATGTTTGCACAATATGGTAACAGTATCCTCCCAATTGAGTTAGTGATAAGTTCCCTAAGGGGTCAATAAAGAAAGCCCTTCCCGTGAGTAAAATAGCATTTTACCTATGGAAATTAGGCTTTTGATTATTGCCCAGACTGCTTAAGCACACTCTTATAAAGCTAAGCTCCCTACATGTATAAAATACACGTAGACATAAGATTGCAGTGTGAACAGGTACAAGCCAGTCTAACTGGTACATTCTGAACTTATCTGGCTTTGGTTTCAAAATATGTTATATGATATTATCTACTCTTTTTGTGCTGAAGGCATAGAATCTGCGTGAAAGTATTTAGGTATGAGTCTGAACTTTCTGAGAAAAATAACTCAAGGGTACTAAACAGATATTCATATAGGTGAAAATTCAGTATGTTCCCATTGGGTTTGGAGATGTTTGCACAGATTTGTATTTTTATTTCTTCAGTAGTTTCTTGGTGAATAGCTATTGAGCTCTGTGCTTAAAGCGAGGATAATTTTCAAAGACAAATCCATGGGTAAAACAATACTTTATCTGCGGCAATAGCCTGTAATTAACATTGCTCACCCTATATGTGGACAAGTTTATGCACATATAACCTGTTTAGCAGAGGTGTTCCCAGGGTCAGGCTGGGGAGGGGTTTACACAAATGCACCATACTTTTCACTTTTCAATACCATGGAGCACATTTTCAAAGGGGTCCCAGGTGGAAAACCACCTTATACTTGCATACGTTTGGCACACACGTGAACAAGTGATTTTAAAAATGAGCCAAGTATGCATGAACTCGTGTGTTCACACAGGAAGGTGAGCAGGTACAAAATGGGCGTGTTTTGTGCATGTTGGGGTGTAGTTTGAATGTTCACTCGTAATTTGCTATTTCTTAATGAATGTAAAAGTGTACCTCATCAAGAAAGCGCAAACACTTACATGCCAAATTCAAACTTTCATTGTCTTTTTCGACTTAGTGTTTGGCATTCTGACTTCTGGTGGTGAGTGAAGAGGATAGCTTGCTAGGAATACAGGGAAAGGGTGTGAGGGGCTAACTGGAAAGTCATTATCCTTGCCTATAAATTTTGTTTGACATCTCTTAATAGGGTTTTTTTGTGGTTCTGTCCTGTGTAACTCACGGTTTGCTTTCATTCTTTGGGGAAGCCATTTAGTGGATGGCACTGTATTTCTGAGAGTGTTTGCATGTGTGTGGGGTGAGTAGGATTGACTTGGACTAACTGGAGGCATGTATCACTGGGGAGAACTGATGTTTACTGGGAGTGTATGTACATCTCACTGGGGATAACTGGAGATGTGACTGTGTATCAGTGGGACTGACAGGGGCTAAATGGTGGTATGTGTTTGCCCCTGGGGCTAATTGCTGGTAACTGGATGTCACTGGGGCTAACTGAATGTGTGCGGGTGCTACTGAGATTAACTGAGGTGGTTGGAGAGTGGAGGTGAAATGACAGACAAAATGAGTATTATAAACATGGACGCTCATGGAGCAATGTCTGAGGAGGGAGACAAAGAGGAGGAGGAGATACCTCTTAGAGATAGTACAGGATAAGATCTCAGTTTCTGGATCTGTCTGAGGAGCAAGTGATGTGCGTGTTCAAATCCACAAGGAAACCTTTGCCAGCACTCAGAGAGGCCACACCTTGCTAATACACCTCAAGATCACTAATGGCCCTGGATTTGTTCACCATCGCACCTTCCAGACACCTCGAGGGATCACACGGATGGAATAAGTCAGTCAGCTGCCACCTCCATATGTACAGATCAGTTTCTGGCTGCATTTCCCAGGAAAACACATCAGTATATACGGTATATATCTTTCCCTCAGAGCACACAGCAACAACAACAAATTATGATTAATTTCTAACAGATTGTACATTTTCCTTCGGTTTGGGGCTATCAATTGCACTCATGTGGCTATAGGGCTAGCTGCAGGCAATGATGCCACCTTCCGCAACTCCAAGGACTTCCACTCCCTCAATTTGCAGGTAGCCTGCAATGCAAAGGGGACCCAGATTTCCGGGTTCCTATTTTTATTTTTTCTATTTATTAAAAATTTGTCAACGTTCATCACAATAAGTTTGAGACAGATTACAGAATAAAACATACATATTCCTTCACACATTACAACTACATAAATAAAACAAATATCAATACATTACATGTCATTCAAATTGATAAGCTTTAAAGTATGAAAACCGTCCTGTCATGATACCTACATCCTCTCACAGTCAGGAATTCATGACCGCTTCCAGGATAGTCTCATCGTAAGTATGCATTCTCCTCTAAATACACCAACACTGCAACTAACCTCTGCCATTTTCTCTCCCACTATTTCTAGGTGTTCTTACTGCTTTGCCCCAGAAGGCCCACTCCAGCTTATAACTTAGGACATCCTCACTGCCTACCAGCTTACTCTTATCTTTTGTGCCTTCTCCCCTACAGGTAATAGAGGATATCCAACCAAAACCTAGCTCGTGATCCCCCGGCACACCCACGGACTGTAGATGACCGCTACAACAGAGTCCACAAGCAGACCAGAGCAGTTATTAAGACTATCTTTGGCCTACTCAAATCATGTTTTTGCTGCCTGGACAGATCAGAGTGATATCTTATCTACTGCCTAACAAAGGCCTGTGACATCTTTCTAGTCTGCTGTATATTCATAGCCTGGCCAAACCCAGAGGCCTGCCTTCTCCAGAGGGACAAAATGGTGCTCTTATAGTGCCCAATGATGAAGATGAAATGAGAAAAATTTGCAGAAATACAGCGCCAGATTCATCGGCAGGCTGTAGATGAAAAGAAAATCTGGCAGAAATTTTCAAAGGTGAAAGTGCATTTATTTACAGATGAAAGGTAATATTTTTGCATTGGATAAACATAGTTTTTCCTGGGATGAAAGGAGCGACCTTAAGTAGCTTGTACTGCCCAAGGGGTGTCCAGGCTATGGTTAGTGTGCCTTTGGAGGCCACAGACACAGAAAGTTGTGGCAAGATAGCTGCAGGAAGGCTCCAAAGGAAAGCAATTTTCCTGAGAGCTGAGGTTTTGGAGGGCCAGAGGATTAAGGCCTGGCAGCTCTGATGAGCTGCACCTCTACAAATAGTGTGGACAATGAGGCCATACCATTGTCAGCGGAGATAGGCGGAGACACATATTTCATCAGAGGGAAGAAGGTATTGGTGGAGGAGGCATCCTCAGAGATGGTGGAGCCCTAGATGAGGCATCATAAATGCTGTTGAACATGTAGGGGTAGCCTCCAACTGCACTGATGAAACTACAACTTGTGGAGGCTGAAACCATTGTGGTGGTGGTGGAAATTCAAAGGGAGGCAATATCCAGGGGCCCTCTGGCTGCCAGTCAGCATTTCATGGTGGAAGCTGTTGGCATGGAGGCATCTGCAGAAACATCTTCCTCCAAACAGAATTCATGGAATGTAATTCACCTGCAGCACCCATCTTAATACTCTGCAGCTTCTGTCAAGCACTCTGCTGGTCATCTAGCAGCACCTCCTTTAGGCCCTGGATATCCAGCCGTATGCCTACATGTAGGTCTGCCATTTTGGGCCAGCATGTGACTATCAACCGGAGTGAAAGGCTTTTGTTCATCTGATGCTGAAGAGTAGCTGGCCTTTTCCCTTCCTCTACCTTCCCACTTCTCACCATTTTGTTTAAAAACATATGAAGTATGTGACTCACTATAGGTAGGGAAGGACTCATCCTCCAACCAAATCTGTGGGTGCTTCTCATCTCTTGCCACATCCCTTTCATACTCTTTTCTGGCTTCTACAAGCTCCAGATACCCCTGCTCTTCAGACATATTCTGTGCCTCTGGACATACTGGCAGCACTCTTGTACAACTGACTATGTTTTCCCAGGCTACTGGGTCCTAGCCCATTAGAATCATCATGGTTTTTATCGCCTGAAAGAAGATAAAGGATTCAAACTGTCACAACTGACTCTTTAAGAACATAAGGCACGCCTTGACATTACTAGGAAAAGAGCCTTTTCGATAACAGGTCCAACTCTTTGGAATGCACTACCAGACTCATTAAGATCCATATCAAACTCAAAACAATTTAAAAATCTTTAAAAACACGCTTCTTTCAAATTGCATTCAAAATTACACCCACTAAATAATCAATCAGTTACTCTTCATACATTAATCATATGACACTCGATTAGTATTATTATTATTCATTTTTTAATAATTATGGTTTTGTTTTAAGTTTGTTTATTTATATTATTATATTTTTTGTAACTTTTAATTGAGTTTTACTTTATATTTTGAGGTTTTGTTTTGACTGATATATTGTACACCGTTTTGACTAAACTTTGTAAAAGCGGTATATAAACATTTTTAAATAAAAATAAAATAAATAAGTGCCATACTGGGTAAGACCAAGGATCCATCAAGCCCAGCATCCTGTTTCCAACAGTGGCCAATCCAGGCCATAAGAACCTGGCAAGTACCCAAAAACTAAGTCTATTCCATGTTACCGTTGCTAGTAATGGCAGTGGCTATTTTCTAAGTCAACTTAATTAATAGCAGGTAATGGACTTCTCCTCCAAGAACGTATCCAATCCTTTTTTAAACACAGCTATACTAACTGCCCTAACCACATCCTCTGGCAACAAATTCCAGAGTTTAATTGTGCGTTGAGTAAAAAAGCACTTTCTCCGATTAGTTTTAAATGTGCCACATGCTAGCTTCATGGAGTGCCTCCTAGTCTTTCTATTATCTGAAAGAGTAAATAACCAATTCACATCTACCCATTCTAGACCTCTCATGATTTTAAACACCTCTATCATATCCCCCCTATCATATCCCCCCTCAGCCGTCTCTTCTCCAAGCTGAAAAGTCCTAACCGCTTTAGTCTCTCCTCATAGGGGAGCTGTTCCATTCCCCTTATCATTTTGGTAGCCCTTCTCTGTACCTTCTCCATCGCAATTATATCTTTTTTGAGATGCAGCTACCAGAATTGTACACAGTATTCAAGGTGCGGTCTCACCATGGAGCGATAGAGAGGCATTATGACATTTTCCGTTTTATTCACCATTCCCTTTCTAATAATTCCCAACATTCTCTTTGCTTTTTTGACTGCTGCAGCACACTGAACCGACAATTTCAATGTGTTATCCACTATGATGCCTAGATCTCTTTCTTGGGTTGTAGCACCTAATATGGAAGCTAACATTGTGTAACTATAGCATGGGTTATTTTTCCCTATATTTTTATTTATTTTTTATTTTTATATACCGACATTTGATCTCAATTGAGATATCACACCGGTTTACATTCAGGCACTGTAGGTATTTCTCTATCCCCAAAGGGCTTACAATCTGTTTTTGTACCTGCATCACCTTTCTATCTAATCTACTCTCCTCTTACCCATTGGACCTCCCTTACTAGCATGGAGAACTGGAAAATGGGGCCCATTCAATGGACTCCAGTTACTGAACAACCTTCTGGTCTAGTAAGCCCTAGGGCGCCTATACTAACATAATGCACGTTTTCTAATATCAACAAGTATGAATAGAAACAGGGCTTGCAGCAAGGTGATGCCCATCATTGGAGGGCCTATCTACCTTTTTGACCATAGATGATCTGTTAATATATATATATGAATAGTTTGATACTTTATATTAGGTCCTATATGCAAGTACCTTAATATATTTATTTATTTATTTATTATATTCAACTGTTTTATAGTCTGCAGAATCCAAAGTACTTGGTGGATTACAATAGACATACATAATGATCTCAGCAAAATACACAACAAAATATAAATGTATACAATAAAAACTTGTATGCTAAAAAAGATTTTGAAAAATTAAAAATAGAATAAATTAATAACAAATTTTAAAAAAAGGTTGTCTGGCTGGTGAGTTCCTTTGCCCTTATGCTTGCCTGTTTCTCCTTGACCTTACATCTAAAGTCTTGCCATTTGTGACTGAGATGTTGTACATTTCCGTTGTTTGGGAAGACTGCATTAAGTTTATGGGAGATATTCTTCCAGGTCTGCTCCTTTCTTTAAAATTCCACTTTCCTGGACTCCTTACCAAGCAGGATGTTCTGGACCTTCATTACCTCCCTGACAAGAAGGTCCGCTTCCCATGGCTAGAAGTTAAGCTTCCTAAGCAGGGGTTCTTTTCTTCCAGGCATGGTATAGTTACGGTACATAAGAACATAAAAATTGCCATGCTGGGTCAGATCAAGGTCCATCCTGTCTTCAAGAGTGGCCAATCCAGGTAGCAAGTTTGCAAGTACTTACCAGATCCCATAAAGTAGTTCTAATTCCTGTTACTCATTTCTAGGTATAGCAATAGCTTTCTTTAGTCTACATGGCTAATAATGTGTTATGATTTTAGAACCTATAGGAAATCTTCCATACCATAAAACACTAAGGGCTGGATTTTAAGACCTACGCGCGGGCGTAGATTTGTGTGCACAACCCGCGTATGTAAATTATGTAGTGTGTGTGTAGAGTTGGCCAATATGCTAAATATTTGTTGTAAGGATTCCAAGGCATGTGCAGATGATGAACTCATTATCTGAAGCCTTTTCCTATATTTTATTGGATCTAGTTCTTCAGCTATATAGCAGGTATTTTATCAGAGATGGTGAAGTCCTTCATTTACCACAATACACTTATCTGTGTTACTTTATGGCCCCTGTGTATTAGAAGACTTCAGGGTGTTTGTTTCCAGAGGGTCTCCTTTGATCTATCTAACCTACGTACTCCATTTTGTGTTATTTATGCCTGGATGGGGAGCAGCTAAAAGAACTGACAGTTCTGACCTTACTTCAGGTGATTTACCTCAAACTCTGAGGGACTGCATTGTGCGAGTCCTTCTCAATTATAGGAGATACAAGTGGGTGAGGGGATGAGGTAATGATAACATGTAGGCATCCTAGATAGCTCACAGCTGGGAACTTTTATAAGAAAGCCTTCAAATATTCCTATTGCCTTCATGTCTGTTAGAAGACTGGGGCCCTGAGGAACAGCTGTACTGAAAAGCTGACCTCCAATGGCATGTGGAGATTCCAGAGATGTTAGTGTTGGCAAGGCAACGAAGGGATTTCTAGCTGGAAGTTGAGACCTTTGTGTTAGATGGCTGGCCACTACCTGGGAGGAGAGACGATGTATGCAGATATATGGTGCGGACTGGGCCTCTAGTTATATCAGCTACCTGTTGAACCCCAGGTTGGCCAGCAACACTTTGGGGTAAGACTGAATTTAAGCAACATAACTTTCATTAACATTATCAGCTTTTGGGAGAGAGAGGTGGATGATTAGACAGCTTTTGTTGAAAAGAGCTCCTACCTGCTGTAAGCCTTTTTCAGAGTTTATGGTCGTCCAGAGGGCACACAAAAGAATGTCTCTTGCTGCTATCTTCTTTTGAACTTCCCCAAATTTACTAAGTCCCAAGGAGTAGATACTTTGTATGGGGAAAGACTTAACCTTTTAGGCCCTGGTGGTGAACATTAATCCTCTCTGAGGTATGTTACTGTCCCCTTTGGTGATGTTAGTGCTGTATAAACAGGCAGGACATGATGCGGGTGTTCAAAAAAACTTTGATTTGCAGAAATTAATGTCCAATTGATATTTTATTTGTTTTACTTCACAGCAATGTTCAGTTGGGGTCATACATATGGACCTCTCTCTTCTTCATTCTGTGCAGGTGTCCTCAGAACTACTCTCAGGGAGCAGCTCACCACCTTTTCTTGTTTGTGGGGCAAGGGTCCCAGCCAGGAAGGGACACTTATTATGGGTTGTCCCCTAAATCCTGAAAAAATCTTGTACCAGAAGTCCAACAGAGCTGCAGATGTTCCCAGATTGGGCCTGTGTTCCCCGGAGAGGAGATCCAGTTGGGCAGTGGTGTACCTAAAGTATTTGGCACCCGGGGTGGATACTTTTTTTGTCAGCCCTCCCCCCGGTTCACATCTCCATGCCCCCCCACCCCCATTGACTTCTTCATCCTCCCTCCCCCCCAGTGATCTCTGGTTCTCCTCTCCCTCACACAGGCTCCCTCTCTCTCTCTTGCGCACTTTCTCTCACCCCTGCACACAGACTCCCTCCATTTGTCTCTCTCTCACACATACACACCCCTTCACACAGGCTGCCTCTCTCACGCACAAACACGTATCCTCAATCCCATACAAACACACACACACACATACATATACACACACACACATATACACACACACACACATACATGCTCTAACACATAGACACACACAAACTCTCCCAGATACACACACACACAAACATGCTTTCACACACACACACAAACATGCTTTCACACACAGATAGACACAAACACACTCTCTCACTTCCTGCCCCACTCCCCATCAGAAGCACAACAACAGCTTTGTCCTTCAGCCTCCGCATCAGATGGGGACTGTTCATTTTTTTTGAGCCTATGGGGACTGGCGCAGCTAGGCTTCCTGCACCTGTGCTGGGGAAGGAGAGCAGCATTGTTGCTGCCTCTTCCTGCGATGACCCGGGACATGTTCTGATCTTCCTCCTGCTTCAGGCTGCGACTTCATGGCCTTTTCTTCTTCCCACCTGCGCAGACCTACCACTTCTTCTTTCAGGCTGTGCACGTATGGGAAGAAGCAAATACTATGCAGTTGCTGGCCCCAGACCCATGGCACCCTAGATGGCAGCCCAGTGCTTCCACCAGTCCTGCTTCCACCGCTCATGGCCCAGCGGCCTCCTTCTACTGCAAATGAGATGGGTTCCTCTCGCTACTCAGTGACCTTCCTCTTCTGCTGCAAACGGGATGGGCGCTGCTCATGGCCGCTGACCTCCTGGCTAGCATCCCTCTTCTGGCTGTAACCTGGGTAGAATGCACCACCGCACCCCCTCCTTAGTATGCTACTGCATTTGGGGTTTCCAATTGATCTTGCAACTCTTCTCTTCTGGACTCTTTCTGTAATTTGACCTCTTAGGGAAGCTTTTACAACCCAGCCAAACAGTGAGTCGCTGTGGTATGAAATGCAACTTTGCATAACAATCTAAAACTTCACCATTGGGTGAGAAGTCACTGTGGTCCTCTTACTGGATGGAAAGGAATAACCAGGTCCTCTCCCTCCTGTCCTTCAGTTATGGCATTTACCTTACTAGCAGATACAGGATTACACCCGAGTACAAACAAATTTGGAAAAAAAACTTCTTATTAAAGTCTTTTTTACTCTCAGGAAGGAAAAGCCCCTACCAGGCAAGGGATGTACTTCAAGAAAAAGCAATCTCCCAATCAAAAACCAGAACAGGAATAAAACAGCTCCTAATTCAACAAAACCCAAATTGAAATGACCAGACTCACTAAGGCTCCAAGCCCCAGGGGCAAGTTCTGCTGGAAATGGTCTGTCCCTCTTGCTGTAACCTACCAGGCGGGGATCTAGAGCCAGTTAGTAGGAAACCAAGGGTCCTCCACACTGGACATCCAAATGATATCTCTTCTTTGCTGAGGTTTTCCTGTTAGTGAAATGACCACTAAATTTCAATACCGTGTTTCCCCATTGTGTGATCGTAGTAGTGGTAAAGCAAACAAAATGTATCCCGCTAAAGACTATATCAGTGTTTGGCTACATATGTCTCTCTGGCACTTTGAGGATATAAGGCTTAAGTGATGACTTCAAGCTCTGTAATGTTGTGGTCATTACAGCAAGGGCCTTCAGGAGAGCTAGGTCTAGAATGGTGACCCAAATAATCTGGAACTTAAATGAGGCAGCTATAAGAGTAGTTGAGTGGATAAAAGAGGGTATTGTAAAGTGCCACATGATGAGTTACATGCCAGGCCAGTGTGTGGGGGTGTGAGAGTGAGTGTGGTGCAGCAGCGTTGTCCTGAAAGGGGCTTGACTCGGGGTGACAAGGCACCTAGAATGCAAAAGAAGAAGGCATAGACAAAATGTATTGTATATAAATTTGTACTTTCCCTTTGAAAACTGCTATAACTTATGTATGCATTTGATTTAATTTTGTAACAGCATGGATATATTTTATCTGCCAAGGTTCATAAATTTGGTAGATGGTTCATATGGGGTAGGTTTTTAAAGGTTTACGCACCTTTTATGCTGGCAAGAGTTAACTCCCCTAGTCGACACTATCCAGGCAAATGGAAATCAGGGAGCCTGAAAGTGTGTGCATATTTTTGGCCTCAGAGAAAAGAAATGTTCTGGGAGCCATTTCAGAGGTGTATTCAAAAAGGACCGATGACGTTTAATTTCAGATAAGGGCATGTGTAGTTAGCATACCGCTAACTTGCCTCTTATTCTACCACATGTAAAGACAGGGTGCATTTTCAACAGCATGAACCCAATATTCAAACTCAATGTACACGGGAACCTTCTGCTTGAAAATTGACTTGTTTTGGGTGGGCTTGAAAGAACACACGGCCATTTTCCTATTATTTATTTATTTATTTATTTTTGATTTTTATATACCGGAATTCCTGTATGCAATACAAATCAATCCGGTTTACATTACTATTAGGCATCCTATTGAAAATTTACCCTAATTGCAACCCATGATACCTTTAATTGAATAAGAAATAAGCTTTTGAGACCATGCAGGTCCTTTCTTTGGACCCATTTGAAGATGAAACCTATTTTATCCAGAAAGATCAGGAGGCAAATCACCTGAGGATAATTTTCATATTGGTCCAACAGATGGTTCTGCAAACTACAAGGAATCCAGTGGAAGTTTAAATCATCAACTGTCTACTTTGTCAGCGGACATTTGAAACGTTCTTATTTTGTAAGATTTGAAACTGGCAATATTTTGAAAATCATTGATTTATAGAAGCAGATTAAGGACCCAACTGGAGATTCAGTGCTGCTAGCTGGATAGATAGAAACTAATCTGGTTAAGTGACAGAGGCTGAATATCTGGTCCCATTCAGCGGCTGCCACTTAGCCGGAGAATTACATATCTAAGTAGTTAGGTAAGTGGGGGGCAAAATATGGGCGTTCCAGGGAGGAGCTACTTATCCTGCTCAGTAACAGCTCTAAAGTTAACTGGCTTCATCTGGGATATTCAGCAGCATAGGAGTGCTACTGAATATCTCTTGTAAGTTAGCCGGATAAGTCTTATCCGGATAACTTACTCAATCATTAATATTTGAACATCTACTCCTTAGAGAGAATCTATTCCCCCAAACCAGGTTCATACAAAATGCATTTTTCTTTCATTTTATCTTTGTCATATAAATAGACAAAGATCAGCCCAAAATTAGTTTTTTGCGCTGGATATTACTGAAGAGCTTGTGAAAGGTGCTAGATTGATAACAGTGAAAATTGTAGTCTTCAAGAATACACAGATAAAGCAGAGTCAAATCAAAACAAGGCATGACAAGATGTCCATTGTACAGGCAATAAACCTTCACTTTGCTCCAGATAGACCATCATCAAGAGTGAAAGGATAGGGGTATGCATGGCAAAAAATCTTGTTTTACATCACAATGTTTTGTTTTGGATTTATGACATTTCTATTGATTCATTAGTTCATTTCATTTTAGTACTTTCAATGAGGTTCATATTCAGTCACGGTGTGGCTTGACAAGTTATCCGGATAAACTTATCCAGCTAACTTTGTTCATATATTCTGTGGCATGACTGCACAGCTGAATATATCCAGACACATATCTGACTAGAATAAAAAGTTATCCAGCTAGAATTAGCTGGATAAGTGCCAAATCTTCATTTAGCTGGATAGCTTCTGAGTTTTCAGGCTAAATGTTTCTGAATTTGGACCTCTATATTTATACAATGAGTGTACTTCTTTATAATACACATACTTTACTAGTAACATGCTAAATCATTTTAGTGTTTTCTAATATGTTTTATTGAGCTCTAAAATGTTGTTAATGCTAAAACAAAACCTGTTTCTTGTTCATGCCCATTGCTGTGGCTATTATGATTATAAAATAAAGTACCAGGCATCATCAGTTATGAAAATATTATGATTACTGCCCACTGGCTGGAAAATAGATCAGATTAGTTTAGGTACAGTGGACCCTCTCTGGAGGCCGGAGACTGGACCAAGTGTCCTCTTGAGGTCCTTTTCAGCTCTAGAATTTTGTGATTCTGTAAACTGGGTCTCCTGAACCACAGCTATATGTGTTTGCTTGGCATAATTCCTTGTCATTATCCCCCAAGATATTATTGCCAAAGTTGCATGATGGAAAATTCTGTTGAGGTCAAATAGATTCTTATATGTTTTGTGTTTCTGTTTCTGTGAAGTTAATCACAAGTTGCATCTTCAACATATTGGGATAGTATCTTTCTTCAAAGCTGAAAGGATTCACTCCACGAAAGGTCACTCAGTTATATAGAATTACTTTTACTACTTATAGCCAGCCATGTGACTTATAAGTAAGGGTGGACTAGATACCAAAGTGACTAGTCATTTTCAGAAAGAGAATCTCAAGCTTTTCACCGTCCTGGTGAGAAATTTGAGGATTCCCCTGGAGTTTGTTTACTCCTCAAGTCATTGCCAAAATGTACACGTAGGCACACTTGAAACAGTCACCTTGCTAGTGTAGCTGGTTCTATTAGAACTCCATCTTCCAAATAACTAGAAGTGCTTGTGGTTTCCACCTAGATCAGGAACCCTGAATTTCAACATAGTGATTATAAAGATAAGATTCTTCAAAGAGTAAGTGTGCTTTCTGTGACTGCCCTCTCTGCTGTTTGACTCAGAAAAAGCAATGCTAGATGTGTGGACAGTTTACTTGTACTTCAACATATCCGTAACTAACAAAACACATTTTGGCTTCTTAATAGTATGCTGGTCTGGATGCTTATGTTGCAGAATCTTCAACCTGCTATTCAGGCAAGGACCAGAGTATTCTGGGGTCAGGTCCATTTGAAAAGCGCTGATATTTTTAGTAGTGAAAGCTCTAGGGGCCACCGGCACATTAGGTGTTTGAACATAATCTATGTTTCACAGAATTTGCCAAAAAAGAAAAAAGAAAGAAAGAAAGCCAATTACACACATTGGATAAATCAAATTGTACAGCACCTGAAAAATGTTGTAGATCAAGCTGTGAAAGATATTTGCCTTTGGGCAAATATGTATTGGAATACTTTTGACTGCCATTTAGAATCTGTAGTTATTCAGGGTCTGTAAGAGGAATGACTGTATAAAACTCAGTCAACCTTACACAGGATAGAGTCATGTGAAGTTTTTAAAATTCTTTTAAAAGAGCTTCATTTATTGCATTCACACTAATTTACTGGCATTTTGTTTTGATCAGCAATAGCCAGAAACTGAATTAATTACTCTTCCTACCCATTCCCAAATATTACGGCAGCTTTCTTGAGTGGATGAAGAAGGTATTGTGATACACAACTCCTTCAGAGCCCGGGTTCTCCTGATATCTCAGATTCTACTTCCAATTTTTACATACTGTATTTCAATATTTCTTGGTCTCCTGGAGCCAAGAAATACAACCTCACAAACTTCTATTTTAAACTTAAATGGCAGAGTAAACAGACTTTTAAAGGTTGGATTTTCAAAGCCATTTACATTAAACCATGCTTTATTATTTTTATTGCATGACAAAGTAAAGGCAGGAGAATAATAATGCAGAAAATCATTGACATTTTCAACAGAAATTACCTTAACTCCCAAAACCCATGGACCACTATAAAAAGGGGGTGGACATTAAAGGCAAGGGAGAGCTATAGATAACATAAAAAGAAGGAAAAGCAATAACTTGCTACAGAACGGTATATTAAACACTTACGGGCGGATTTTAAAAGCCCTGCTCGCGTAAATCCGGGCGGATTTACGCGAGCAGGGCCCTCGCGCGCCGGCGTGCCTATTTTGCATAGGCCGCCGGCGCACGCAGAGCCCCAGGACACGCGTAAGTCCCGGGGGTTTTTGGGGGGGCATGTCGGGGGCGGGGCCGAACGACGCGGCGTTTTGGGGGCGGGATGCTGCGTTTTGGGAGCGGGCCTGGGGGCGTGATTTCGGCCCGGGGCGTTCCGGGGGCATGGCCGCACCCTCCGGAACTGCCCCCGGGTCGTGTCTCAGCGCGCCAGCAGCCCGCTGGCGTGCATGGATTTACGTCTCCCTCTGGGAGCGTAAATCCATGGATAAAGGTAGGGGGGGTTTAGATAGGGCCGGGGGGGTGGGTTAGGTAGGGGAAGGGAGGGGAAGGTGAGGGGAGGGTGAAAGAAAGTTCCTTCCGAGGCCGCTCCGATTTCGGAGCGGCCTCAGAGGGAACGGAGGCAGGCTGCGCGGCTCGGCGTGCGCCGGCTGCCCAAAATCGGCAGCCTTGCGCGCGCCGATCCAGGATTTTATAAGATACGCGCGAATCTTATAAAATCCAGTGTACTTTTGTTTGCGCCTGGTGCACCAACAAAAGTACGCGATCGCGCATTTTTTTTAAAATCTACCCCTTAATACTAAGTGGAGCAAACAGGTGCAGAGACAAGGGATTTGTTCTGATCTGGAAGAAGAAAGAAACATCTGTTTCCAGCATATGTAACCATGCATTTGAACGGATATCTAAGAAGAAAAGGAGCTCCCAAAGAAACAACTTCTTGCCGCATTACAAGAAACAATTTTCTTCTCGAGTGGTCTTTATGACATCTGGGTAAATCCAAATCCGATTCCCAAAAAAATGAGCTTGAGCCTTACTAAAAATGAAGTTTTAAGATCATATTCAAGTCTTGCTCAAACACAAAAGCCACCAAAAGAGTCTGTCTTTTCACAGCTTCTTCCAAAGGGCTCTCAAAAATAGCTGAAACATCTAAAGGAAGATCTGGCGAGGTAGGATGAGAAAACCTTTCACTTCTACCAATCGGTAGAAAGAAAGCCCCGTTTATCGGTGGACATGTTGCTAAAGACAATCCAAGAATTTCCATGAAGTATTTTTTAAAAGTGTCTCTAACTGGGATCCCAGGAAGCATAGGAAAATTTGAAAAGCGCAAATTTAAATGCCTAGTAAAATTTCTCAACTGTTCTATCTTCTGATGAATAAAGTTCTTGTCTTGTATAAGGACAGTTTTCACCTTTTGGCTATCTTGGACACTTTTTTCCACAACAGCCATTCTGTTTTCAATTCCCTGAAGCTGTTAGGAATGAACTTCACGAAGGTCTGAGACTGCTTTTACAAGTAGACTAATATCAGCAGTGCAACCACTAATAGCAGAGTCCACCATCCCCAGAACAGACCAAACAAATTTGAGTTGGTCTCACCAAATGTTGCAAAGAACGACTCATGAGAGAAGAAGAAGAGATATCGCCCTGATCCAGTTCCGAAACAGAAATGCTTAAACTCGGCGTTTCTGAATTTCCCCCTGCAGAATGATCATCATAGAAAAGGCATTTCTTCACTGTTTACAGCTTCCCCCATTGGAGGATATACTGCGTCATTCTTCTGCACCATCCCTGATGCCACAACACAGGGCGAATCCAGCAGAGGTAAGGAGAAACGCTCCAAGGGGCAAAAGATGTTATCGGGGGGGGGGGGGGGGGGTGCCTGAGTTCCCTCACAGAGCTCCCCAGTGGTATCATTCTTTGCATGAATTTGCATTATTTA
This sequence comes from Rhinatrema bivittatum, assembly GCF_901001135.1. Taxonomy (NCBI): domain Eukaryota; kingdom Metazoa; phylum Chordata; class Amphibia; order Gymnophiona; family Rhinatrematidae; genus Rhinatrema; species Rhinatrema bivittatum. Next base: position 177,950,773 of record NC_042618.1, read on the forward strand.
TGCATGAAAATTGCATGCAAAAAAAGGTCATTATAATAGGTGAGGGTAAGAGGGAGGGGAGGTGCAAAATATTGCATATATCACCCGATATCACCTCAGTAGTGCTCTATAGCACCATATACACTGTTTAACATGTGTTGGAGCACTCACGTGGTTTGATGCATCTCCAAGCAAGTTAGCCACCTACCACTTAGCCTGATACTTATTTGCTGGAGAAATAGTATCTGGCTAAGTGACGGCTGCTGAACATGGCCACATATTCAAATAGTGCCATCTCTCTCTCTCTCTCTCTCTCATACTGAAACAGGCCTGTCAGGAGACATCGTGAACTGGCAATGTAGCCCATATTGGGCTAATAGCGCAACTTGCGATAACAGCCTTTTGCATAGCTAATACTGCAATTCGTGATACACATGCTTATTAGCATAAGGTACACCCCTTTTTGGTATCGCATGCTGAATATCAACCTTTTCATGTCTAGCTTATTTTGTATTGACCTGATGAAGGGACAAAGCTCTCAAAAGCTGGTCACACATACAGTATATTAAGTTAGTCCAATGAAAAGGTATCATCGACAACTTATTTGTTGACCTCTTTGTCTATGTATGGCTTTTACCTATGCTTTGCGGTCCTGTTCCCCAACAACTGAGACTGATTTTTATGGATTAGATGAGCTTTTCTGAGGTCCCTTACTTGAGGCCCATTCACATGCAGAACTTCCCAAACCTGCCTGGGGATGCCACAGCTAGTTGGGTTTTCAGGATATCCACAGTGATTATGTATGAAATAAATATGCAAGCTTTGGAACACCAGCGTATGCAAATTTATCCCATGCATAATTACTGTGGGCATCCTGAAAATCTGACAGGCTGTGGGGGCCCCAGGAGAGGTCCAGGAAGCCCTGTTCTATTTGTACCTGGACTAGAGAAAATCAAGACCACAAGTACCATAATCCATTGGGATTGAAAGCAGGACCTCCTCTAAATCTCCTCTATGCTCCGCAATCACTTAGAACGTATGAATCACTTGGAACGGTGAATAATGTTTCATTGTTTTTAGCCTTAGCTGAGCTTCACTTTCACCAGATGAAAAAAAAAAATCATCACCAAAATACTTTAAGGAAATTTAAAAGCATTTTGCAGAGTATCAAACTGGGCTCCAGTTAAAGCGGATATCATTATTTCCATGGGATAGAGTGGTTTCCTTGCATGCTGGCATGTGACAATTTGACACTATCTTACGGTGATCACAAATGGGAAACGTATTGGCTGCTCGTCTGTTGATTACTCTGGGACATCACAAATTATTTTTCTGGCTGGCACAAATAGTCCTGATTCATGCAGGGCTACTGTAGGAGCATTAGCAGGCTGTGCTGACAGTGCAGGCAGGCACCACTGAAGCCAGGCCCTTGAAAGATGAGCTCTGCAGTGACCTTTTAAGTATGTTGGTTTAGTTTTGTTTCCCCTTCCAAAGGAATGACTGGGTACCGGAAAGAGTTCTGATGTCCCCGGAGATTCTCTTTTCACGGAGTGGCTGGAAACCCAGTTTTGTGTTTTATTATTCACTGACAAGACGATGCATTAAGTTAGTCCACCTTACATTATTCTTTTCTTTGTTAACCTTTATTTCAGTCTTTTAGCAGGGACCCACACATGTTATAAACTGAACTTGGCTCACCAAAGGCTGACTGGACCTGCTTCACACTGAGCTGACACTGCTGGGAGGAGCTAAATTACAGTATTAGCTTTGTGAAATAGTTGCAGTCCCATCTCTTGTGTTATGCTGAGCAGAAAAACAGGTGCATTGTATAAATAGCACTCAACGACCCAAACAGTGGGGAAGGAAGAGGGCCAATGGAAATAAAGTTGAAAGGATAAGGCCAGATGCTATTATAATACAACGCAAAAGAGTCTGCAGCCAAGCTTGAGAATCAATCCCTTTGCTCTTCTCTGTTTTTGATATTTGACTTATGCATTCTTTTTATATTTATTTTTATTGAACTTTGATGTGACCAGAACTATTATGCACTGCTTTGCATATAAAAGGTTGGTTGTTTTTTTTTTTGGGGGGGGAAGGGAAGAAATAAATTAGATGTGACCATAAATAAATATACACTCATCATATAAAATGTTCCTTTTTATAATTTTGGAAATGTTGCAGTACAGAGCTAAAATCTTGACGTTCCGTAGCTCCCCTACATCTTCCGTCTCCTGCTCACTGCTAAAGGCATGTACTCATTTTGAAGTGACAAGAAAAAAATGCAACAATACTGCCTGTTTTTGTACATTTCATTTCAAAACCATACAAAACAAAACCTTCAATGAAATTTGTTGTGGGGTTTTTTTTTTTTCATTTCAAAAATAGCAGGTACCAGCTCCATTGCTGCTCACAATTATCTCAACATTTCCAAACCTGTAAGGATCCATTGCTGGATTCCCCTCCAGCCTGCAGGTGGTGCTGTGTGCTGTTTTGGACTATTTGTCCAGTCCTCCAACTCGGCACTCCTTGCTTCCCCCGGCAACCCTCTAGTTCCTCCCTGATCTGCCCACACCCTGCCTACTAGATATCTGGCTAATTACTTAGCCAGATTAGTATTTATCCAGCTAAGTGGCAACTGCTGATTGCAGCTTATCAGCAGCCACCCCTTAGCTGGCTAAGTTATTACTTATCTGGTTAACCAGCACTGTATATCAGCCTTTTTGTAAGAATAATACAACTACCATGATAAACTACTCTATGAGGATAACCTTAAAACAGTTGTGCATGGTGGCATGTATATGTGTATGTGGCTGTGTGTGGTTTTGCCATAGTATTTATAACTCCCACAATTCACATATGCACATATTATAAAATAGGCACATGTTTACCCACAAAATATGTATATATGTAGGCCAATGCACGATTACATGAAATGCATTGAAACCACGTATTTCAATGCATTGAATGTACATACTTTATCTAGCTATTTTTAAAACATATACTAATATATTTTATGAGTGAAAATAAAGTATGACTTATTCACATGAGTTGAGATATACACATGTAAATTGGTGTATTTTAAAACATACATGCATGAGTGAAATTACCAGCTTAACTAATTAGTCAACCGGTTTGCCCATCCCTACCCCAGGACATCAAGACCCTCCTGGTTCTTCAGCCTGAACTCCCCCCAGTTCCCCAGACCTCCCACTCAGACACTGCAACACAATAAACTCATTTATTATCACTTACACCAGATAATTAGCAGGTGTGAAAATACGCAAGTAAGTTGGAAGATAAAGTTCACGTGTATGTGTTGTCTCCACCCAGGAATGCTTTAGACTGCCCCTATTTTACACACATATATGTGCATACAAAAGTGAAAATAGGCATGTATGTATGTAGGATGTTTATAAAATACCGAATATGTGAGTAGCTGCTACTTACATGAGTATATGCTAATTTTGTATGTGTATAACGTTTTTAAAATTCACCTTTATGATATCTCTGTTATTCAATAGTAAGTAAAATCTTATAGAAATATGTTCTGACCAGGATCCTATTTCCTTAACTTATCTGTGATTCCTTTAAACATAGAAACATGCTGGCGGGAGTGGGAACCCCACCAGCACGGCATCCCGCAGCAGCCTCAGAGGTGGGGTGAGAATTAAAAAGAGTGAGGCATCCACCACAGGGAGTTGTTTTTTTTTGGAGGTGGGGGGAAACACTTGCTGCTTCTCCCAAAAGTTTGCTACCTGAGGCAGCTGCCTCACCCTGACTCATTATAAAACCACCCCTGGCTTCTGCTGGACAATGGCATCGTGATCCTGTACTCAAAACTACCTGGGGGGCCCTTCTCCCATTTTACCATTAGGGACGTATTAGTCATTTGAAACAACAAAAAGAAATATCAACAATATTTTTGTTTTGTTTTGTTTGAGAAATGAAATGGCATAAGAAATATCAATGGTATGTCATTTCATTTCGCAAACAAAAAAAATGTTTCATTTATTGAAACAGCATGCTCTATTTGCAAATAATACACACTAAATCATTTTAGCATGCACTATTTGCGAATAGTGCACACTATTTCAAAACATGAAACAAAATGAAACATGAATTTTGGAGCTGCATACACCAAATTATTTGAACCCTCCACCTCCTTAACCCAGCCTCCTTCCATCTAACACAGATCGTCTGGAATGCTTCTCTGCAGATCATGTAAAAGAACATGTATAGCACCCCCAACTCTATGTGGTAAGAGTCATTATGCGCATAAAACCATGCCTTTGAAGATCAAACCCTAAGTGTCCCTGTTGTGCAATGACTGAGAATCCTTCCCTCCATCTGAGGCAGTGAATGCTGCCTCCATGGCATCCCCAGAAATCAAACTTGAGAACTGAACCCAGAACTCCCGGCTGGCATCAGATAGCACCACCAGGTTGAACCCTGAAAGCTCTTTTCCGTGCAGGATATCACTACTTTTTAATGCCCTTTAAACGTTATCACAGTTCTTCACAAAGGCAGCTCAACACATTGTCTCACTCCTGGTGTGGTTTACAGATATGCAAAATTAGATTAAGAAAAGATAATCTGAGTGGCTCATGGCGTTGGATTTGTGTGTGAACTTAAAGTTCCTCAACATTGGCACAGCTCAGGGCAAAATCCATGGTAGACCAGCAAAATATCTGCACATTCAACACAATACACAGCAGATTCCTATTGATCTGGAATGGATTTCAGATCAATAGGAATTTTTATTGAAAAAATCCAGATGTTATCTGCTGACTGGGTTGCAAATTGCAATCCGCATATTAATACAGAATTGAATTGGCAAGAAATTAGTTTGTGTCTGACGAGTTTGCAGGAGGGGCATAGCCAGAACTGAATATTTTTAGGGGGCAGTCCGAGGTTAACAAGGATGGGCACTGCCCCACCCCTTACCCCCTTCCTATGTGGGTCTTCAGGGCAGTGACTACAATACCCTTTTAATTTCTGGCAACACTCTGTATCTCCTCTTTTTCCACCCTCTCCTTGCTGTTTCTCCCTCAATTGACCTCTGTTGTTCAGGCAGCTACTTTATACCAGGTTTAAAATCTCAGGCTGCTGAAAAGCAATTATGTAAATAGTCTTCCAGCCTTCCACTTAGGTCAGGGGTTCCTGAACTTTTAATGAGCTGAGAGGAGGAGGGGTGATAATTACCTGCGAAAAGTAAACAGAAAGACTTTAATGGCCTCAGACTTTATAAATCCAGCCTAAAGTCCATGGTCTTTGCCCATTCCGGTTATTCCCCTAAAAGGTGCAAAGTAAGTATCAGACATAGACTGGCCTCCATATGCTCCCATTCCTGTACCTTTAAGGGTCTGACTCAGAAGGGACATGACCTTGTTGCTAGCATTAGGGAGCAGGGGCTCTCAAAGCCCACCCTTGCCTACAACCACTGGTTTGCATCTCTTGTACAGTTCTAAAAGAAATACAGGTAGGATCTGGATATTGGAGAATTTGAGTCTTGAAAGTTCTCTCTGTCACTTAAATGTTGCCAGCCTCTGTGTTACTAAATAACAGAGCTGTTACTGAATGTTTTCTAGCAGTTCTCATGTCCTGTAAGCAATTGGAATCCATCCAGAAGTTATTATTGTGCAGTCAGGCGCTTAACAATAATGTTTTGTTTTGGGTTTTTTTTTAAATACAATGGACATTTTATATTTTGAATGGTCAGCATACACCAGCTACTTGAACAGCCCAGGCCTGAGGGACAAGAGGAACATATGCATAGTAATGTAGTTAATGTTGACAGCAGATAAAGAACAAAATGGTCCATCCAGTCTGCCCAGCAAGTTGCTTATGGTGATAACCGCTGCTCTCTGCAGACACTCCCATGCGGCGCTCTGTACTTGACACAAACAAACTTTCTAAAATTTAAATTCCCAGCATATTTTACAAGTATTGCTATGCGGAAACTGGCTTAAGGACAAACACTTGTAAAATTGCTCGTAGCCGCCTAGAGGGCAACTTTCAAGCTATGCACTGAAGCATGATGTATCCAGGTACTTTTTGCCCACAAACATTTTGCCAGTTTTTAAAAGGGAAATGTTCCCTTTGAAAAAAATGAGTCAGAAAAAGTATGCACACACACCTGCACCTGATATTTGCAGATAATTTATGTATTTGTTTGTTTGTTCAGGTGTTTCACATACTGTCGTTCCAAGATAAGATCACAATGGTTTACAAAGTCATCATTTGGTTTCTGGGTCAACATTCCCATTTTAATTCAGAATTCATTTTCTGCGTCAGTACCACCTTTTTGACCAAAAACCAATCAAAGTGGTGTATGGTCCAATTTAGAATAACAATAGTACCTTGTTTCATAAAGTCATGGCAGGTGTTCTGTAGTTTAGTCTTAGGCTACTGCCTACTTTACTAATTCATTAGGTGCACTTAGTGCTGAAATATACATTGTAGGTAGGGACTTTTCTTTTCAGTTTTTCTTTTATTTTTCCTGTGAATTTCAATGTTATAACAAAAAAAAAATCTGTGAAAAGATGACTTTGATATTAGCAACTGGAGAAAAATCAGGGAAAAGTCATATTTACTATGGGGATGATCCCACCCAGGGTTGCGCTTCTGGAACTCAGATCCTCCATGGATTCCTTGGGCTTCAGTACTTGTATCAGCTGCACTATTACTACCCAATCATGATACCCAAGGAGGCGAGCCACACCTCAACCTCTGTTTCCAGAGACAGGTCATGAAGCAGTGTCTGGTGCTCTGCTAACCTTTATTGGTGGAATTCTAGCTGGTGCAACATCTTGAATAAGCTGCTTATGAGGCATCCCAAATTTGTCCTGTTTCTCAAAGAGAAGCTGCTCATCCTTCATGCAATGATTTTATTTATTTATTTATTTAAAATCTTTTCTATACCGTCGATTAGTAAAGTACCAATCCAACGGTTTACAATGAGGCACGTAAATATATATTTGGTTGAATTCTTACTAACAATGTGCCAGAACATTTAACAGTAACATGTATTCATAATATAAGGTATATGTTGTGTGATCTGGATCTTGTCCTTTTCACTGATTAATAGGGAAAACCATACAATCATTGTACTTTGTACTACAGTTCTCTTAAATTATTCTATTATACTATTGAGTAAAAAATGATAATGTATAGGTATGGTGTGGTATTTGGTGGCTTTAGCTTGTTCATTTAAACTTCAGTATCTCCATTCTCGTTGTAAAATGCTTTCTTGAAAAGCCATGTTTTCAAACTTTTTTTTAAAGAGTTTTAAATCTCTCTGTAATCTTGTTTCCAGTGGCAATGAATTCCATAGTGCTGGTCCGGCTAATTATAGGGCTCGTTCTCTGACTTGGGTCAGTTTTGCTGTCTTGATGAAAATGTCCCACTAATTTCCTGCACGTATCAGGTCCTTCAGAACTGGAATCACGTGTTCCTTGGGCCCAAGCCCTTGGGCATCCCACATTGCCAGATACATCAAGAATACAAATCAATAGATCTCCTGATAGCCTCCGACTTCTACTGCCTTTATTATATGTGCACTACAATCTGTCACAAGAAAAGCCTGCAAGAACACCCTTGCTTCTCCAGTGAAAATGCAAGCCCTTCAGCATCTTTCTTATAGTTGTTAGGATATTGCACAACATATGGAAGTTAGCTATGAACTGGGTGTGTAGCACAGCCCACATGCACCCTGACGCTTGGTCTCCACTACCGTTTGCTCCTGCCTCAGCCATCTTTCACTAGTGTGCCATTATGGAGAGATGGGCATGTGTAGTGTTCATACTGGTCCAGATATCACCAGTGGAATGCATGCTACTCCTCTCTGCCTTGGACAGCTGCACCTGCATGTGATTACAGCACTGATTTTACAGGGTAAGGATAACCTGCCTATTGAATGTAATCCTGGAGGATACTTTGTAACTGGGGGCTAAGAGGTGCAGCAAATGCTTAAAGCTCCACTTTCCCCAATGCAACCCATCACTTCTTTTGATTCTGCCTGCCTCTTGCCTCAGAATAGTCAAACAGATTTACACTACCCCATCTGCTATATGGTGGCTTTCTGCTGCAGTCATGTGACTGGATGCTCTTGACCTGCTACCTGACTAGTGGAAAGGGCCATGGGGTAGAGTCTTCCCCTTTTCAAACCATTTGCTATAGCTTCTGCTTTGAGTGGAAAAGGGGTTACCAAGACTAGTACTACTACTACTCTCCCTTAATGCCAATCTATAGGGTGGTGATTCTATAGATGATGCTGCATATCAGTATTCATTAGTAGGGATGTGAATCGTGTGCCCTATCGTCTTAACGATTGAAATCGTCTGGCACGATTTTTTAGTTAAAAAATCATTTTTTCCGATTAGTGCGCACTAACTCCTGTTAGTGCGCACTAACAGAAAATGATACAATTTGACACTTTTCAGGTCAGTTAAGGTCAGTTTAGGAATGAATATGTATTCCTATTGGCTGCCCTCTTATTTATTTATGTTACCAAGGTTCCCACTGACAATATATGGGGGATGGGAAATGGAAACAGTTGGTAGCTTGACAAAAAAAGTAATGTGATCAGTCAATGTGACTAGAACTTGTGCCCTAACCCTGATACCAGGGGTGTTGTGATCTTCCTGCACACAGTGCCCTAACCCTGACACCAGGGGTGTTGTGATCTTCCTGTACATAGTGCCCTATCCCTATTAATACCAGGAGTGTTGTGATCTTCCTGCACACAGTGCCCTAACCCTGATACCAGGGGTGTTGTGATCTTCCTGCACACAGTGTCCTATACCTATTAATACCAGGAGTGTTGTGATCTTCCTGCACACAGTGCCCTATCCCTATTAATACCAAGAGTGTTGTGATCTTCCTGCACACAGTGCCCTATCCCTATTAATACCAGGAGTGTTGTGATCTTCCTGCACACAGTGCCCTAACCCTGACACCGGGGGTGTTGTGATCTTCCTGTACACAGTGCTCTAACCCTGATACCAGGGGTGTTGTGATCTTCCTGCACACAGTGCCCTAACCCTGATACCAGGGGTGTTGTGATCTTCCTGCATGCAGTGCCCTATCCCACCTGCATTACTCTCTCACACACACAAACCTCCATGCAAGTAGACAAAAACAGGCAGGAAGGCACACACATGTAGAAAGGCCCACACCTACATATTATTCAGGCAGGCACTCTCTCACACAAACAGGCAGGCATTCTCGGGACCTCATTTTCAGCTGTGGCGATGGCCTGAACTTATTATTATTATTATTATTTACAGGCTTTTATATACCGGTATTAGTAGGGACATCATACCGGTTCACATTTGAACAAAAGGTTGAAAGAACATGTTAACAGGGGAGAAAACTGGGAGGGGGAAAACATAAGAGCAGCAAGGAAAGCAAGAATTCAGCTGGACCTGCTCATGGAGGATCGCAGTCTTGCCTCAAGGGCTGCTTCCTTCTCCTCGGCTATTGGCACCCGATGATGTCATTCAGGTGCCAGCCATCGAGAAGGAAGAAATGGCCTGAGGCATTGCAAGGCCATAATCCTTGAGGAGCCGGGAGGGTAAGTGAGGCAATCCTGGCAGCACTTTGGGGTGGGGTGGGTGTAAAGGACATACTGTGCCATCCCACTTGCTACCAATGAGGCTTCTGTTGAAAAGTTTGGGGGCCCCACTCTGTGCCCCCCACTCTGTGCCCCCCCTCATTCCGATGCCCATGGTGATTCCTAATACTGAACTCAGCATCATGTACCTGTAGTTGGGATTACTTTTCCCTATGTACATTACTTTGCACTTGTCCATATTAAATTGAGTCTGCATTTTAAATACACAGTATCCTAGCCTCACAAAGTCCTGCTGTAGTTCCTCACAATCCGCTGCTATTTTAATGACTCAAAATAATTTTGTGTCATCTGCTAATTTGGTCTTCTTACTTGATGTTTCTTTCTCCAGATCATTTATAAATATGTTAAATAGCATAGGTCCCACCTGGTACAGACACCTGGAGCACTTCACTAATGATATTTCTCCATTTGGAAAACTGATCATTTAGTCCATCAGTGTGGTCAGTAATTTTGTTTTAATATGATATTGCAGCTTAATAAATAGCCCTTCACTCAATGTATGCACACATTTCTCCTGTCTGACAAAGAAGTTTATTGTTTTGAGCTTGAATTTATATTGCTTTGCAGTGTTATTCTTATTAAAAAAAAAAAAAGATGTAAGTGACGTCAGCATGGATCCGTGTTCTGGTTGATCAAAGGGTGATATCTGGATTCTTGTTGGGAGTTTCCTTGTTAAATTGTATCTAAATAGATTTTCCTATGGCAGGAATTGAAGAACAAATTAATTGGATGTTAATCATGCTATGGAAGCTTACCAGCAAAACAGGAATTTCCTGCAGAATGCAAACGGATGCAGTGCATCAGTTACATAGTTGTAGGACTGACTGCTTTAGATGTGATCTACATATTTTGTTGCAGTCAACATGAAATATAAGATATCAAGTTTTGCTGGGTTCTTCTATTTGTTTTAAATTGTTTTTTAACTTCCATTTTTTATACCCCCTCCCCAAATGGCATATATGAGGAACTCTGAGAACCTTGTTCTCCCAAGTGCTGGAGGGGTACCTTCCATGGTGCTAGTTCAGTGTTGCTCATCAGTCAGCCCTTCATGGTATGCCCAAAAGCTCAATTGATCTTGATGGATGGTGATTCAATCCAAGAGATTTGCCCAAGATGTAAGTTTACATTAACTTTCCGGTTACTGCTAACCAATTAGTAACATACTTTATCCTGTGAAAATACTCTATTCTTAAAGACTATTGGGGCAATATTCAGCTGTGGGGTATCTGGCTACGTACCTGATTCACTAAGGGTTTTTCTCATAGACACAAAACGGGAGAAATGCCTTAGAGGTTGATTTTAAAAGGAGCGGGTGCACATGGTTCCTGGCATGCACACTGCACTTGCTGATTTTATAACACGTGTGTGTGTGTGTGTGTGGAGAAAGAGGGAGAGTGAGAGCGAGACTCATATGTAAATTTACTATTTATACCACTGTAAAAGGGGGCACAGGGGGCAATCAACCTAGCTTGATGGACACTCTACCTGGGCAACAACAAGCTAGGTTGAGAGAACGTTGCCCAAATCTCTTCTTGGAGTGAGTTTCCTCACTCTGACGGCCAGCAAATCTTCACTAGAGACCACTGTTCTGTTCATACGTCTCATGTGAAAGTGGCCCCCAACCCCCTACGCTCATACCTAATCCCCACCTCGAGTTACTAGGTGGCCCTCCCATAGGGATACAAATACATGTCTAGGGCATAGGCATTATAGGAAGGTGCTTTCTCTCTCTCTCTCTCTCTCTCTCTCTCATGAACTGTGATATTGGAAAATGTGACACTTGGCTAAAAACAAATACCAGGCATGTGATATTTCTAGGAAATATAGGGTGCTGCATCTTTTTGGGAAAAGAAAGTCAATAAAAATACTAACTTTAGAGGAATATTTCTTTGTTTCATTTTTATGTTTTTCATTGAATTTAGGGCCTGATTTGCAAAATGATTTAAAAGCATAAAACCCAGTTTTATACACAAAAATGGGCCCAGGGGGTTGTGCATGTAAAAGTACTCATGTAACTCGTATATGTGGGGGTCAGAGTTGGGGAGGGAAAATCATATACATGCATATTTTCGATTTTCATGGTATATAGGTGTATGTGTAAGTCTGCCTTAATTTTCATAGCTCTAATTTTCAAAGCAAATTTACCTATGTAAGTCTACTTTAAAAATTCAGGCTAAAGTCTGCAAGTACTTTCTAGAGATGTGAATCGTGTCCTCGATCGTCTTAACGATCGATTTCGGCTGGGAGGGGGAGGGAATCGTATCGTCGCCGTTTGGGTGTTTAGAGTATCGTTAAAATCGTTAAAATCGTGAACCGGCACACTAAAACCCCCTAAAACCCACCCCTGACCCTTTAAATTAAATCCCCCACCCTCCCCAAATGCCTTAAATTACCTGGGGGAGAGCAGGAAATCCGGCACACTAAATCGTGGTGTCTTCAGCCGGCGCCATTTTGCAAAATGGCCGCCGCAAAATGGCGGCGGCCATAGACCAATACGATTCGACGCAGGAGGTCATTCCGGACCCCCGCTGGACTTTTGGCAAGTCTTGTGGGGGTCAGGAGGCCCCCCCAAGCTGGCCAAAAGTTCCTGGGGGTCCAGCGGGGGCCCTGGAGCGATCTCCTGCCGCGAATCGTTTCCGTACGGAAAATGGCGCCGGCCATACGCGTATGGCCGGCGCCATTTTCCGTACGGAAGGAGATCGACTGCAGGAGGTCGTTCAGCGAGGGTTCGTTGAACGACCTCCTGCAGTCGATCTCCTGCCGGCGCCATTTTCCATACGGAAGGAGATCGACTGCAGGAGGTCGTTCAGCGAGGGTTCGCTGAACGACCTCCTGCAGTCAATCTCCTGCCGGCGCCATTTTCCGTACAGAAACGATTTGCGGCAGGAGATCGCTCCAGGGCCCCCGCTGGACCCCCAGGAACTTTTGGCCAGCTTGGGGGGGCCTCCTGACCCCCACAAGACTTGCCAAAAGTCCAGCGGGGGTCCGCAACGACCTCCTGCATCGAATCGTATTGGTCTATGGCTGCCGCCATTTTGCGGCGGCCATTTTGCAAAATGGCGCCGGCTGAAGACACCACGATTTAGTGTGCCGGATTTCCTGCTCTCCCCCTTCCCCCAATTTAGCTACGGACCCGGGGGTAATTTAAGCTACGGACCGCCGCTACGGACCCCCAGGTAATTTAAGGCATTTGGGGTGGGGGATTTAATTTAAAGGGTCGGGGTGGGTTTTAGGGGGTTTTAGTGTGCCGCTGGACCCCCAGGTAATTTAAGGCATTTGGGGGGGGGGTTCGGGAGGGTGGGGGATTTAATTTAAAGGGTCGGGGGTGGGTTTTAGGGGGTTTTAGTGTGCCGGTTTTCCTGCCCTCCCCCTTCCCCCGATTTACGATTTTTTGACGATAAATCGGGGGAATTCGTATTGTATCGTGGCCCTAACGATTTTTGACGATTTAAAATATATCGGACGATATTTTAAATCGTCAAAAAACGATTCACATCCCTAGTACTTTCTACTTGTGGACTTTAGCCCTAAGCGCATTTATAAAATTACTCTCTGGTAGGGATGTGCAGAGGGATGCCATACATTGCATTCAGGATTCGTATTCGTTGGGGGGCAGATACGTTGCATTCGGCAAGGGGTCCCCGATACGTACATGCGTTAATTCTTATTCGTTTCCCGGCTAAAATTGAATTAAGTACAACCCCCCACCCTCCTGACCCCCCCAAGACTTACCAAAACTCCCTGGTGGTCCAGCGGGGTTCCGGGAGCCATCTCCTGCACTCACACCCTCGGCTGCCGGTATTCAAAATGGCGCCGATAGCCTTTGATCTACTATGTCACAGGGGCTACCAGTGCCATTGGTCAGCCCCTGTCACATGGTAGGAGCAATGGATGGCCGGCACCATTTTGAATACTGGCAGCTGATAGCCTTTGCCCTCACTATGTCACAGGGGGCCCCAGATACGTACATGCGTTAATTCTTATTTGTTTCCTGGCTAAAATTGAATTAAGTACAACCTCCCACGCTTCTGACCCCCCCAAGACTTACCAAAACTCCCTGGTGGTCCATCAGGGGGTCCGGGAGCTATCTCCTGCACTCAAACCCTCTGCTGCCGGTATTCAAAATGGCACCAATAGCCTTTGCCCTCACTATGTAACAGGGGCTACAGGTGCCATTGGTCAGCCCCTGTCACACCGGGGAGAAGGTTGTGGTTGTGAGGCAGAGGAGGATAAGTGTGGGTGGAATGTTTACACAAGAGGAGTTTGGTTTTGGATGGGTGGGGGTTGGGAAATTGAATGTGTTTCCTATTCACAGAAGTAGAAGTAAAGAGGAGGCTGGGAACTATGGGCCAGTTACTCTGACCTCTGTGGATAGTAAATTAATGGAATTGCTGTAAACAGAGGATACTGCGGTTTCTTAAATCCAATGGATTACAAGATCTGCACCAGCAGAGCTTTATTAGAGGTAGGTCTTGACAGACTAATCTGATCAATTTCTTTGATTTGGGGACCAGAGAGTCGAATCAGGGGAGAGCACTAGATATAGTGTAGTTGCATTTCAGTAAGGCCTTTGACACAGTTATGTATAGGCAACTTATAAACAAACTGAATGCCCTTGATAGATCCCTAAAGTGACTGACCGGGTTAGAAACTGGTTGAGTGGGAGGTGACAAAAGGCAGACATTATCAGCAGTGTGCCACAGGGATTGATTCTTGGATTGGTTCTTTTTGTGAGTGACATTTCAGAAGGATTATCAAGAAAGATTTGTCTTTTTGCCAATGATACCAAAATTTGCAACAGGGTAGACAGCCAGGAATGTGTGGAAAACATGAGGAGGAATGAAGCAAAGCTCATTTTTTTCATTTCATTTTTTTTCATTTAAAAAATGTATTTATCGCCTAACACTGTTAGGCCTAGGCGATATACAAAAGAAACACACATAATAAAAATAAAACAAACAAAATACATACACATACGAAATAGTTTCATAGAAACTAAATGACAAAATAATATTTAAAACAACAGAACATATTGTCTAAAAAGAGATCACATAAAATCTCATCTGATATTTATAGCTAAACTCATTGACTTACTAAAGTAGTTCCATTAACAGTTGTACACACGATTAAGCAAAAATTCCTTGAAAGATGTTTTAAATTTCTTAACATCTTCAATAGATCGAAGGTCAAACGGGATCATATTCCAATGATTAGGTGTCGCTATGGAGAAAGATGTTTCCCTCGTACTATATAAATGAGCTAATCTCACAGAAGGAACCTCAAGTAAGTTTAATTGTGAGGACCTAAGTGTTCTGGCTGGTTTATGGATCCGAAGTAAAAAAGAACATCACGGAATAGTCGAGGGTCTGGCTGTGAAAATTTAATGCTAAAAGTGCAGAATTATGCATTTAGGATGCAAAAACCAAGGAAGAGGTTCAGTCTTATGCTTCTAAGCATGAAAGAAGAGCGGGATCTGGGAGTGGTCATATTTAATTATCTAGACAGGTGATAAAGTGATAGCAAAAGCCAGAAAGAGGCTTGGATACATAGGGAGAGGACTGGTCTTCAGAAAAAAGGAGGTAATATTGCCCCAATATGAGTTTCTGGTGAGACTTGATTTGGAATACTATATACATGTCTGGAGACTGCATTTTCAAAAAGATATAAACCAGTTGAAGTTGGTCCAGAGGGTGGCGACTAAAATGATCAGTGGTCTTTGTTCTAAACCATATGGGGACAAACTCAAAGATCTAAGCATGTATACCCAGAAGGAAAGGTGGGATAGGGGAGATAAGACTGAGACATTTAAATATCTCCAAGCTTTCCATGCACAAGAGGCTTTCCTTGTTCAAAGGAAAAGAGACTCTAGAATGAGGGGGCATAAGATGAGGGAATAATGTAAAAAAATATTTCTTTACAGGGAGGGTGGGGGATGCATGGAACAGCCTCCCCATGGAGGTGGTGAAGACAAGGACAGCATCTGAATTCAAGAAGGCATAGGATAAACACTGAAGATTTCTGAGGATGTAGTCAGGATCATAAAAGTGAATAGTTGGTGTGGATGGGCAGACTGGTTAGGCCGTGATGGTCTTTTTTGTCATCATGTTTCTCTGTTTCTAAAAACAAATGCTCATCATTAGCGGATACTTAGATAATGGAGAGCAGAACATTTCAGTATAGATTCAATATCGCATTGGTTGTCTTGTACCATACAAATAACCTGGTTGGTTCCTAAATGCTTTTAATAACAAGAAACTTCACATACATTTGCACATTAGTTTTATAGTCCAGGCTTTGCTCCATGTCAAAGATGCATCCAAAAGCTGTTTTGGTTTACTGACCCATAGCAAAGGGTTAATGTCACAAACTTTCTTTTATTTATGTATTTATTTATTTACTTGTTTATTTATGTATTTATTTATTTGTGGATCACAAATTGCTGAGACTTCAAAAATTAATAAACAAAAATAATTTTGAATTGTGTTTGGGACCTTCATACCATCCGTTTGGATGTCATAATGTGATATCACTTGAACAACCTCTGGGGTCTTATATAATCATCAGTCCTTTTTTTTATTTTTTTCAAACAATATGAAACAATTTTCAAACTTGCATTGTATTAGAAAATGTCACTTCACCAAGCCCAAAGTGCAAAAAGAATTATTTTTGTATATATTTTCTTCTTTTTTTACTTTAATAAAATCTCATTAAGCTCTAATCTCACCAAGCCTGACATGATATCATGTTTCGCTAGAGCTGCTTCAGGGGCATCCTTTATACCACATATTTTCAAGATTCCACCCACACCATATATGACTTCACATCTATAAATTCCACAGGAAATACTGGCATTAAAAATGTATAGACATGAAGTCATGTATGGGATCAAGCTTTGATTATTGAAAATTTTGAAAATATTTTAATAGTCTGCACATGTCAGTTTTTTATGCACAAATCATTTGATTTTATGCACATAAGTAGAACATGCATACAGTTGAATTTTGTGCATGTAAAATGGCATTTATGTACATAAACTACAGAAACAAATGAAACTGAAAAAAATGCAACAAAATAAATAAAAGCTGAAATGAATGAATGAATGAATGAAGAATCAAACCAGCATTTTTTTATCTGCTCATCCATAGGCCTGAGATGCTTGTCATTGTGTTTCTTTAGCCCATATTATCTTGCAATGCCTGTTTATTTAATTTTTTAGCACAGTAGTTCTTTTCAAGGTCAACAGCTGTGGGTTTTTTTATTGCTTGATCAGAATGATCCTGTTATGAGGAAACAAATTTGCTGTTTAAGTGCTTGATTTTCAAAGTGACTTATGCACATGAAAAACTGTTTTATGTGTGTACATAGCATTTTGAAAATCAATTAAGGGCCAGTGCACAGTGCCTAGTATGTAGGTAACATTCTGGGAGGAAGTGATGGGGTAGAATTGCAGCTTATGCAGAATACATTTTTATTTAAAAAAAAATACCAGGTGAATTTTCAAAGGAGTTATGCATGTAAATGTAACATACTATTGTAGCAATTTTCAAAAGCCATTTACTGGTACCCACATTAGGTAAACTTAAATGGGCCAATTTTTAAAATCTGGCACGTGCCAAAACAGGGAAATATGCACATGGCTGGGCTGCGCGCATTTTCAAATACTCATGGCCATGTTTGTATCTCTCCGGTAAGCACAACATAAAGTTTTTTAAAAAAGCAGTGGGCCGGAGTGGGGTGGGGGCTGGCTGGGACAGTGCCATTAGGCACCGTCCCGGTGAAGCACGCACCAGCAGCTGACCAGCACATGTTACTTACTACTACCCTGGAGAACAGGTAACTATAGAAAAAAACTTAGTAAAGGGGATTTAGAGGTCAGGAGGAGAGGGGAAAAGGCAGGCAAGATAGGTAGGGGATGTAGGAAGTTCCCTCCCAGTCTGCTCCTTCATTGGAGCGGACTGGGAAAGAACTGGGGAAAGGCCCAGTTCATCGCTGCATTCATCGCTGCATACATTTTTAAAAAATGACCCTCCCCATGCACACACGAGTCGGAACTCACGCACACTTGCACGCGCTGATATAAAATTGGGCGTCCATGTGCGCGCTCGTAGCCGATTTTATAACATGTGCGTGTTGGCATGTGCATGTTATAAAATTGGCGCGTCCAAGTGCTCACGCCAGGCCCATGCGCCGTTTAAAAAATTTACTTTTATGCGGGTAAAACTTTTTGACAATTCATTGGCACATATTGTAGCCATTTTTGAAAGCCCTCTTACATGGATAAAGTGCATTTACATGTGTAAAACCCAGTGTTAGCATGGAAATAATTTGAAAATTACCCCCATGCATGAAAGGTATCCCATACAACTTACACTCTGTTGGATGCAGGTGCTATTTTGAGAAGGTAATTTGTGCAAATAATTGGTCAATTACCTGTGTAAGTTTGCTTTGTAAATATGTACATACAGAATTTACTGTTATACAGGGCTGTTTGAAAATTATCCTCCCTAAGAATAATTCTTCTCAAATATATGTGTGAGTGTTTATATATAAATATTTTTAAAAAATGTAAAGTACACTTGTTTTAATCATTAGTATATTATGGGGCAGATTTTCAAAGGGGTACGAGCGTAAGATACACGCATACCCCCCGAAAACCTGCCCCAAGCTCCCCCTGCGCGCGCTGAGCCTATGTTGAATAGGCTTGGCGGCGAACGCAAGCCCCGGGATGTGCGTATGTTCCGGGGCTTTCCTGGGGGGGCGTGTCGGGCGTGTCACAGCTGTGCACCCTCTGGGGGCGGGGCCGCGGGCATGGTTCCGGCCGGGGGCGTTTCGGGGGCATGGCCAAGTCTTCCGAAACAGCTCCCGGGCCGGGGAATCGCGTGCCAGCGGCCGGCCCGGTGTGCGCAAGTTACGCCTGCCTCGGGCAGCGTAACTTTGCCAACAAAGGTAGGGAGGGTTTAGATAGGGCTGGGGGGGGGGGGGTGGGTTAGGTAGGGGAAGGGAGGGGAAGGTGCGGGGGGGTGGAAGGAAAGTTTCCTCCAAGGCCGCTCTGATTTCGGAGCGGCCTCGGAGAAAACGGAGGCAGGTTGTGCGGCTCGGCGCAAGCAGGCTGCCGATTTTGCGCAGCCTTGCGCACGCCGACCCCGGATTTTAAAAGATACACGCGGCTATGTGCCTATCTATGAAAATCTGGCATACTTTTGTTTGCGCCGGTTGCGCGAACAAAAGTACACGTGGGCGCAGTTTTTTTAAATCTGTCCCTATGAATATAAACTTTATAGCACAGTAGTCACTCCTTTTAATAACCTATTTAATATAAATTGGCCACTGCTGGAAACAGGATACTGGGCATGATGAATGTTGTGCATCCCAGCCGCGCTGGTGCCATGGCCAGTCCTGCTCACCTCAGGCTCCCCTCCGCAAGGCCTGGTCCATCCTCCCTTGCAGCCGCAGCCAGCCCACAGCGTCCCACGGCCTATCCCGGGCCTTCAGGGCCTTTGACCTCGCACTGCTCCTCACGTCAGGGCTCAGCGTCCTCGCTGGCATCGGGTCCGCCCATAGGCATTCGCGCACGGAACACCCGACCCTTTAAAGGGCCAAGCGTAAGAAACACTTCCGCGACGCGTGACGATGACGTCACCTGAGCCCTGTATATAAGGCAGGGCTCAGGCTCCAGTTCCTTGCCTTGGCAAATGGATCATCTCATTGTTGAGAAGCTAGTTGCTGTCCTTGTTCCTGCGTTCCTTGTTCCTTGCCTGTTCCAGTGTTCCTGCATTCCTGTTCCAGTATTTGTTCCTGTGTTCCTGCGTTCCTGTGATTCTGTGTCTGCCAGTGCTCCTGCGTTCCTGTGTTCCTGTGGTCCTTCCTGTGCTCCAGCGTCTGTTCCTGTTCCGCTTCCCAGATAGTACCTTCTCGGACTGATACTCGGTACTGACCTCAGCTTGCCTCTGACCATGCTTGGACTGATTCACAGTATTGACCCCTGCTTGCCTCTGACCACGTTTGGACCGCTGCCTGGAACTGACCTCTGCTTGCCTCTGACCACATTTGGACCGCTGCTTGGAACTGACCTCTGCTCGCTACTGACCACGCTCGGACTGATATCTGGAACTGATCTTTGCTTTGGCTGACCACCCTCGGACGGATACCCTAGCTTTGACCCTTGCACTCCACTCAGGCACTCTCTTTGCTTCTCCCATGACCATCAGGTCCACCTGCTTTGATGCTAACCACAGCCTTCTACAAGCTAGACCACTAGGTGCTGCCTATCCTGTCCGGAGGACCTCGAGTTCCGGTTCCCTTCCAGAGGTCTCCGGTAAACTCTGCTCCGATCTAGCTCACCTATTCTCCACTAGCCACGCATCCTTGCTCGTGGTGGGCACACCTCTCCGCTACCTTTCCTGGAGACCCTCCGAGGCCCACCCAAGCCCAGTTGGTCCGGGTACCCAAGGGCCCAACCCGCGGAAACTCCGGACTGTTATTGGTGAAGCTCAGCTTTCCTCTGTCTCCTCGTGTGCTCTGCCTCCTGGCGGCAGGCGCCCTCTGGGACCTCTCTGAGGGCCGTACCAATCCTGTGCCAGGCCAAGTGTCCACCTCCAGCGCAACAATGGACCCTTGATCTGACCCAGTAAGGCATATCTTATGTTCTTATGTTCTAACTGAAAGCTGTTTTGCCCTATATCAGCAACATATGGGTTTTTTTTCCAGGGAAATTATGGTAGGCACACACACACACACACACACACATATCTGATGTTGTTTTATTTTGATTCTTAATTCTGATTTTGTATGGTTTTATATGTTGTTTGCTGTTTTTATGTTATTTATTATAGGGAAGAACAGTGAATGTGCCATATGTATTTTACTGTTCTTTTGAAGTATTGTGTTTTGAATTTTGAATTATTATGGTTTTATGATTTATTATTGGATTTTCATTTGTTCTTTTGCTATTTATTGTTGGGCATATCTTCTCTTCTATTATGGCAAGGGTTGAGTTTAAGTCTTAATTTTTGTTAAGAACATAAGAAATTGCCATGCTGGGTCAGACCAAGGGTCCATCAAGCCCAGCATCCTTTTTCCAACAGAGGCCAAACCAGGCCACAAGAACCTGGCAATTATCCAAACACTAAGAAGATCCCATGCTACTGATGCAATTAATAGCAGTGGCTATTCCCTAAGTAAACTTGATTAATAGCCGTTAATGGACTTCTCCAAGAACTTATCCAAACCTTTTTTGAACCCAGCTACACTAACTGCACTAACCACATCCTCTTGCAACAAATTACAGAGCTTTATTGTGCGTTGAGTGAAAAAGAATTTTCTCCGATTAGTCTTAAATGTGCTACTTCCTAACTTCATGGAATGCCCCCTAGGCCTTCTATTATTCGAAAGTGTAAATAACCGAGTCACATCTACTCGTTCAAGACCTCTCATGATCTTAAAGACCTCTATCATATCCCCCCTCAGCCGTCTCTTCTCCAAGCTGAACAGCCCTAACCTCTTCAGCCTTTCCTCATAGAGGAGCTGTTCCATCCCCTTTATCATTTTGATTGCCATTCTCTGTACCTTCTCCATCGCAACTATATCTTTTTTGAGATGTGGCGACCATTTTTAATCATTTAGAGTTCTGTGTGTGGGTGTTTATTTGTACAATTGTATTTTTACTCTGTTAGCTGCTTTTACCTTATATTTGGAACAGCAGAATGTCAATAAAATAAATGAATAATTAACTTATCTCTTATGGCTAAAACCTGAAAACATGTTGTGTGAAATTAATCCTAGTTGAAGTTGATTCTGATACTGCCTGGGTCCC
Source organism: Rhinatrema bivittatum (assembly GCF_901001135.1). Classification (NCBI taxonomy): domain Eukaryota; kingdom Metazoa; phylum Chordata; class Amphibia; order Gymnophiona; family Rhinatrematidae; genus Rhinatrema; species Rhinatrema bivittatum. The sequence goes on from NC_042618.1 coordinate 177,972,198, forward strand.
CGAACCTTGTTAACTGGGAACTTGAAGTGAAGAAAAATATAATCGGAACCAATTCTTTTCTATCCTTAGTGAATACAAAGAACAGATGAAGAGGTATAAGCTGATGAGGGCATTATATCACAGAGTTCTATGAACCAAGTTGCCGTATGTTGCGTCCATGCACGGTTCTACTCTGCTTTCCCATTTTCACGTCACTAGCAGTCTCAGAAACTCAGTGTCAGGTCAGGAATTTCATTATGGGCATTCTCCAAATCCAAATTGCACTTAGGAGTCGCTTCTCAAAAATGCTAGCTTCCAGGCCGACTTAGTGCTGATGAATAAGTAATTTACAAACCTCAGTGATGTGATACTAAGGGCCAAATGTAAAAGAAAACTGTAGTGGCATTTATTGCCAAACTCACAAACCCCTGTAGTTTGATATGATAGCTAAAACCAATCACAAATGACATGAACCAAGTTTTTTTTCCTTAAAATAAATTTAGCATAATTTGCTCTAAAGTTTACATTTTGAATCTGTAGTTGTCACTTACACCCTTTGGACTCTGCAGTTCAAATAATTTCTCCTGTCAGCTATGGCAAAAGATCTGGAAAACAGGCTCTTGAAAACTGTAGTGCTGAGTAATGTGCCAAAGCACTTCGTCACCCAATGCATGATGAATAATGCTGGGAGCAGCCTCTCACTGGAAGCAGAAGGAGCCAAAAGAATAACAGAGCTCAAGCAATCATGGGACAAGCATCGACGATCCTTAACAGTGGGAAAGTGAGGGTAAAGTTAAACATCAAGCATTTTCTTTCTATTTCTATACCATTCTTCATCAAGAATTCCAAAGACCCAAATCAGTTTACAAGGTCAATATTCGACCACTGTGCGGCTCAGCTAGTTAGCCAGATAAACTTATCTGGCAAACTTAGTCCATTTATTCAATGGCATGGATGCATTGTTGAATATATCCTGCTATCTTAAAATTAGTTGGATAAGTTTATTTGGCTAACTTTAGGATAGCTCTATGGGCCGACCAGAGGTAGCCAGACAAATTATCTGGTTAACTCAACTCCTTCCAGTTACACCCCTGGAATGCCCCTAACTTATCCAGCTAAATTCTATCCAGCTAACTTATTAGTCAGCTAGAATTTGTTGCGCTCCTGCTCACGGGCCTAGCCATGAGCAGGTGCTTACCTATGCGGCCCAGAGGCCGCCAAAGTCCGCATGGAGTCCGCAAGGAGCCGCCCCCAGACCTTTCCTTTTTCAGCACGGCGGGGCCGTGCTGGTTTTTGGAGTGACAGGAGCCGCTGACGACATCACTTCGCGACCCGGAGGCCACCACCGATGTCCGTCGCTCCTCAGCCCAGAGGCTGCAGTCCCCAGACTACTTGCGGCTTGGAGCCGCTCTCCTCTGCCTCTTCGCGGCTCGGACACCACCTCCCACATCGGGCCTGGTTGCAGCCTGCTCTGGCTGCTCCTCTCAGCGTCGTCAGCAAGGCTGCTGTCCATGGTCCTGCACTTCCTGTTCCTGTTCCCAAGGCACGGGGCTACACCTCTCTGCATGCTTTAAAGGGCCAGCAAGGGAGTGGTCCCTCTGGCCCCACCTGATAACTTCATTTCCTGGAACTCCCTCTCCTGCCTATAAAAAGGTCTTGGCTTCATTTCTTCTTGGCCATTGCAAGGAGTCGGTCCTTCCTGGACTTCCTGCTCTCTACTCCTGCTTGGCATTCTTCTTCGTGGGATCCCTCATCATTCTTCCTGGTCTCTCATCTCGACTCTTGTCTTTGTCCTGGTCTTCCAATGTCTTCAAGTCCTGATGTCTTCAAGCCCTGTTATTCCTGATGTATCTTCATCCAGAGGTTTCCTGAGACTCCGCTATCCCATCCCTGTGTGGTCCGTGACCAGCCTGGCTGGGTTGAGTAGGGCGAGCAGCGGCCCAGTGGTCCATGACCACCCCCACTGGGGTGTGTAGGGTGCTTGGTGGGAAGCTCCATCCAATGGGGTCGAAGATCCTCCTCGTCCGTTGTGTCCAGATGTCCTTGTCTCGTTTTGGGTTCCAGATTGATCCCTAGTGGCCGTCTTCAGTCCACCTTCGGGATATGCCTCTGTTGCATCTTCCACCCGGTTCAGAAGTTCTGCCTTCCATCTATTGACCTGTCAGGTGCGTCAATCATGCTAGAGTCCCGAGGCTCAGTCCAGGATGTCACTACTTGGAGTGTTAGCCGGATGCCTTCATTCTTCTGTCCAGATGTCCGTCTGCTGTTCCCGGATTCCTTGTGGGGCCGTCGTCCTTCCTATGCTCGTTGCTGCTCTTCAGTGAGTGTCTCCAGCTACGGGAGGTCCTCCGCTCTCCTGGAGTCCCGGACTCTTATCTCATCTGATTTTAGTCTGTGCTCATCATCATCATCAGTCACAGTGTCTTCATCAGCTCCACTGTCTTCAGTGTCTACACTTGTTTGAAGTCCTCGTCCAACTCTGCCTCATATCCGGCCTGCCACCTCTGCCGTTACCCAGCGGCAGGTTCGAAAGGGCTTGGAGTGGTCGGAGGACTACTCAGAGGCCAACCTTGTGTGGTTGGTCTCACCAAGGTTGTGCAGGTCGACAGAGGTCTGGTCTTCGCTCTACTCCCAGATGAGGCCTGTCTCACCGCAAGGGCACACACCACTCGTTCCTCAATAGGAAGCACCCCCTAGCACTCCCTCCCATCACATTGCAACAGAATTAAGCCAGATGAGTGCCCAAATCTTCATTTAGCCAGATAACTTCTGAGTTATTGGCTAAATGCTTTTGAATATGGACCTCAACATAAATCAGGTTACTTCAGCAAAACCATAACCCTTCATACAAGCTAATACCAAATGCATGAGCATTAAATACATTTATCTGTCCACAGTGAATAATTACATCATTACAAAATATAAAATTTCCCTAAATCGACAATTACCCAACCATAACTAAAAACACGCCACCCTTTTAACCTCCCTTTCTCACAAAGGGGTTGGACTACTTCCAGTCTACAATAGGTACAGAAAACGGAACTCTTTATTTGCTATAATACATATATAGAAATATACATAGAAACATAGATATGATGGCAGAAATGGATCAAACGGTCCATCCAGTCTGCCCAGCAAGCTCATGGCAGTATCTGCCATGCCATACAATTCGCCCCATACCTAACAGCCTCCCAGACCATCTTTGTGTGTGTGTATGTATCTGTGTCCTGCGCCTCTCCCCCAAAAAACTTTAGAGGTCCATATTCAGTCAATGGCTAGATTGTAAAGTTAGCTGGATAAACTTATCCGCTCACGTTGGAGCAATATTCATCAGTAGTACAGCATATAGACCCAGCTATCTTTTTTTTTTAATTTCTCAACTTTTCAAATTACATAATCAAGAACCTCTTGATATACACATCATATGATTTACAGAAATCTTCATATTCTTCTAAATAAGGAAAGTGAAAAAGCATTACACTTAAACCATAATTTTCCAAAGTCCTCTATAGAAGGGGTTAACCATTAATCACTTGAAGGTTATAAAGCCATACAATATGTCAAAGGAAATAATTACACAATCCTAACCAAGGGAATGTCTTTAATAATTATGAGAACGTCATAAAGTTCTAGGGGGTTGCTAGACCCTGAGTTTCATCTTTAGTTCTATCTGTTATGACTTTTGACAATTGTGAAGGTTGGAAAAAACAGTAATTAATATTTTGATAAGATACACAACATTTACATGGGAACTTTAGTTTAAACAAGGCTCCTATCTAATTTAATTTTGGTTTCATTATCAAGAGGGGCAGATGCTACACCAAGCTGAATTAAATATTTCCTCACGTTGTGAAATTGACATTGAGCCTATTGTTAGACCACCTGTGTTTTCTTTGGAAATGATCTGGGAGACTTTAGTTGTGATGAATAAAAATTTCACTACATCACTAATGCCTCTGGCAAAAAGAGTAGAAAAAGTAGAGATTAAAGTAAATAAGGTGATGTCTGATGATACTAGAAGAGATCAGGTTATTGAGTCAACTAAAGTAGACATTAAGAAACTGGTAGAACAAAATGTAATGTTAATAAAAGAAAATAAATTTTAAGGAAAATGGAAAATCTGGAAAACCGAATCCGTAATAAAAATGTAAGACTGGTGAACTTTCCCAAGTTGCTAGCAATTTCCGCAAAAGAAATGTGGAATAAATTTGCAATAGAATTCTTAAAAGTTCCCCAGCAAGCTTTACTTCCACTGAACCAAATTTATTATCTTCCTTCATGGACGAAAGAGGAAAAGAATCAAGGTTTTCAAGAAATTGCTCCATTAAATGTCTCAGAATTTCTAGAATTGTCTAATGTAGAGGAGGCCCAACCGGCTACCATGATTATATCATTCCTTTTAAGTACGGATAGAGATTGGGTCTTAAGGCTTTACTTCAGAAATATTAAAGATAAATTCTATCAATTAAGTGTCAGGATATTTTCTGACGTAACTAAAGAAACACAAATAAGAAGAAGACAGTTCTAGACACAGCTATCTTAAAGACAGACAGATAAGTTTATCCAGCTAACTTTAGGACAGCCCTATGGCATAACCAGAGTTAGTAGGATATGTTATCCAGCTAACCTAACTCCACCGAGAAATGCCCCTGGAATGCCCCTACATTATCCAGCTAAATTCTAGCCAGATAATGAGATATCTAGCTAAAGTTTAACTGGATAAGGGGCAGATTTTCAAAGGGGTACGCACGTAAGATATGTGTGTACCCACCGAAAACCTGCCCCAAGCTCCCCCTGCGCACGCAGAGCCTATGTTGCATAGGCTGCCAGCGCGCGCAAAGCCCCGGGATGTGTGTAAGTCCCGGGGCTTTCCTGGGGGGGCGTGTCAGAGGGCATGTCGCAGCTGCCACATCATCGGGGGTGTTCCAGGGGCAGGGCCGTGGGCATGGTTCCAGCCCGGGGGCGTAGCCGCGCCTCTGAACCCGCCCCCGGACCGGAACATGATGCGCCGGCAGCCGGCCCGGCGTGCGCAAGTTACGCCTGCCTTGGGCAGGTGTAACTTTTCGAACAAAGGTAGGGGGGGTTTATATAGGGCTGGAGGGGGGGGTTAGATAGGGGAAGGGGGGGAAGGTGCAGGGGGGGTGGTGGAAGGAAAGTTCCCTCTGAGGCCGCTCCGATTTCGGAGTGGCCTCGGAGGGAACAGAGGCAGGCTGCCGGACTTTAAAAGATACGTGCGGCTATGCGTGTATCTATTAAAATCCGGCGTACTTTTGTTTGTGCCGGTCGCATGAACAAAAGTACGCGTGGGCGTAGTTTTTTAAAATCTATCCCTAAGTGCACAAAATATTCAAAAGTTGGCATTTAGCTAGCTAACTTGTGAATTACCCAGCGAAATGCCTCTGAATATGGACCTCTTTATGTTTAGTGTCCTAGTGCAGCAAAGTTTTAGTAGATGGTAGGGAGTTCAGGGGCATTTTGAGAGGGTTGGGGTTTTTGGGCTCCATGGATACACACTGGATGCACATTAGCTCAAATCCTCGAAAGTAGGCTCCTTTAGTTCTGCATGCAATTTCTTATTCTTTTTTTTTTTTTTTTTTTACCAGAAAATTGGGATGGGCATTCATTTTGAACAAAAGCAAAAAACGTAATGAGGCGATTTTCACTTCATACGAATGTTCGTGGCCTGACTTGGCAACCAGGACCTAGCCTAGGACCCTAAAACGAACAAACAAACTGAAATGAATTTTTTGTGGCTGCACATCCCTACCAGAAAATACCAGCCACTCCGGCGTTCCCAATACTTGCTTTTGTCATGCAGCCTTGACTTCCAGCTTACGAAGATATTTACTTCATTTAGTGTAGCACTCACTCTCACACACAGTGTCTTTTCAGGTCACAGCTAAAAGAGATGATTTGGTACCTCATACTATAATACCAGACTCGTCACATCTTTGAGTATGAGCTCTTTCTCCCATCTGCTATCCTTCCTAGTAAAGATATTACTTGCTTTCCCTCTGCATTTGTCAGAGTGTTGATGACAGAGAAAACCTTGAGGCAAGGGTTTGCCTCCTACTCACACAGCTAAAGATTTCCCTCAGAGATGCAGTCATTGTGTTACAGTATACTTCTCTCCTAGGTTCACGTGCACGTGTTTCATAACCATGACAGAAATAGACTAATTATGGAAAATCTGAAGCATACTTTTCTAAATTTACCTACCTGGTGTGAACATCTTTTTGTTGGAAGCCAATGAGGCATACTGAGCACTTTTGTACACACCAGTTCTTGTTAATATTTGAGACGTCAGCTCAAGGGAACAGGTTAATGAATGTAAGCAGTGCTTTGTAATTTCAAAGCCACCTACTTCTCCATCAGACAGTGTATAGCTTCCAAGAAGAAAGGTATTAGTATTTCTTTACTAATACAGTATGTGCCTGTATTGATATTCATCTACTGATTAAATATTAGTTACATTTGCATTTGCTGAGTCTATTTTTGTCTATGAAGGGCTTTACCTTGGATCTTAGTTTCCTTGCATAAATTCACATCTATTGCAGTAAGAGGTTTGGTTGATGTTTAAACTGCATCCTTTTTTTTACAAATTATTCTTGTGCTCATGGGGTAGATGGCTTTATGAGGCTAATTTTCAAAGACTTCATGGGGATTCCATGTGTAAAATCAACATAAACCTATAAATTCATGTAAGCAAGGCCGGTTTTAGGATAACTGATGCCCTATGAAAAAACTGAAATGGACACCCCCTTACCCCTCAATGAAAAATACAAACTTAATTCATGCCACCTGCATTCTCACTCCTGTCTTTCACCCTCCAGTTCTCATGATTAACTTTCATCCCGATCCCCCTACATCCATTCCTGCCCTCCCACACACACACACACTTTCCATTTCTGTCCTAACCCTGCCCCCTCCTTCCACCCTGTTGCGCTTGGAGGTGGACCCTTGTCCTGGAGAGGTGGAGAACAGCTCCCTGGTAGGGACCAGGAAGATCCTGCTCCTAGGGGGCGGAGCACTGAAGGAGACAGAGGCTGGGATGAGTTTCACCACTGGAAGCCCACAGTCCTCCCGGATGGAGCCCGTAGGGACCCGGGCCGCTTGGACTTAGGTGGGCCTCACAGGGTCTCCTGGAGAGGTAGTAGAGATGCGTGCCCACAGATAGCAAGGGAACGCGGTCAGACTCTAGGCTGTAGGTCTGGAGGAGCAAGGAAGACCAGAACAGCGTAGGCGATGACAAGACAAGGGACAGAGCCAGAATCAGGAGATGTGGTCAATGGAAGCCGAGGTCAGAATCCGAGGATCAGTCCAAGGAGTAGTCAACGAGGCAGAGGTCAGGTTCTGGACGTCAGATGAGGTCACAAGGCAGGCAGAGGTCAGGATCCAGGCAGCGGACAGAATGGTCAAGGAGCAGGCCGAGGTCAGTACCAGAGAGACAGTCCGAGGGTACTACCTGGGGAGACAGGACAGACAGAAGCTGGAACAGAAAGAAGCTGGAAGACTGGAACAGTAGGACACTGGAACAAGACTATGAATGCGGGGGCAAACTAGTACACTTACAGTGCCGACCCGATTGCCAAGGCAAGGAAGTGGAGGCAGGGACTTCCTTATATCGTTTGATCAATCAGGGCGTGCCACGGAGCTAGGACACACCCCTGGCCCTACAAGAGGCTGGGCGGTCTGCTTGTGTACGTAGGGGCGTGGACAATGCCACTGGAGATGCTGAACTCTGGCATGAGGCCTGGTGCGCAGTGGAAGGCCCGGTGACCACCACCGCGGGACGCCGAGACCTGGAGGAGCTCGCAGCTGCTGCTGGGGAGGCTGACCCGTAACTTGCAATTGAGCTAGCGAGGAGAGCAGGTCCGTACTCGGACGGGGCGTGCAACACATCCTTGCCATTACCTCTTCTTCAATCCTCCTCTTCTTGCTCTTACCTTCCATTTCTGCCCCAGCCTGGAGATTAGTGCTGAGGACTAAATGCTGCTTCCTGCCACTGGAGCCTCCCTGTCTCCTGCATGGTTAAACCTCTGCACCACATGGGAGGGAGAGGGAGAGAGAATGGAGGTAGGAAGTGGCATTTAGAATTACTGGGCCCCCAGCACAGCTCTCCTGTTGGCAGGGGCGGTGGCAGCAGCACTTTGACACTGTGGGCTGTGGGGGAAGGAGCAGCACTTGGCAGCAACGTTCTTCGCCTCAGGGTTGGGAAGGCAGTAGTGGCAACTCTTCTTCAACCCTACGGGCACCATAAGAAAAGGGGCCATGATTCTTCTTTGGCCAAGCAGCTGCATCAGAAAATAAATCACCAGTGCCCTCTAGTACTAGACTCCCTGTGTGACTGTACAGTTTGCACACTCCAAAAGCCAGCTTTGCAGTTTACAGAGTGAATTTTCAAAGACCTATGTATGCAGGAGCTATGCATGTAAGATCAGCACATATGTGTGCAAGTATCCTTTCTGGATGGTAACCAAAAACTTTCAGAAGGCAGGATTGTGTGCATACTGTTGCTGCCATGTAAGTTATTACAAAGAGGGCATTTTGGAGTGGGGGTTTAGAAGTACATGCACATTTACTTATTTTATCAATGAAGTGTGTGCATACATCAAACATGCTAATCAAGTCACAATATGAAATGTGACTTCTCTTTTGTCTGCAGTTTCGTGCTAAGGGGTGTTGTGAACTGATGAAGGTCTCAGTGAATAATGCTTGGAAGGATGCGCACAGGCATTTTCATAAGCGAGATACGTGCCTACGTATAAAATACCTGCCTCCACATACAAACTGAGGGTTATTATGTGCACATGCTACGATTATTTAGGGATTCAATTTCAAAAGCGTGTACATGTGTAAAAGGGCTTTTTGAAAATTATCTCGGGGGTTGTATGTGTAGCCCCATTCCGGGGAGCTGACTGCACTCCGATGGAGTCACAAAAGTATTTTATTGTCTCTGGGGCTGGAACCAGTCCTGACTAGCTCTTTCACAGACTCTCTTTCCCCCTCTGGGCCGGCATTCCTTTGTTGGTGAAGGGAAAAACTTATCTTTCAGGGCCCGGAGTGACAGGGGTGACTTTCACAATTCGTTTGCCTGGGAGAAGTAATGTTTGTCTCCTCCATTGTGTGCGCTGTAAGTGCCAAAAAATACACTGGCGCCACAGATTGCATGTCCAAAAAATAAATTACTTAACTGGAGAGAAAGCAGGGGAAACATGACATGATTAAACCAGTCCTCAGCACACACAGGAGCTCTTTTAGTTGCAGCCTGCTTCCTCTCTATCTCTGCATGAGTCTCTCTGCACCAGTACAAGGGAATCTCTCACCCTTCAGGTCCTAGCTAAGCGAGGTTTCAAAGTGGGCAGGGTATCCTTAGTTGGGCAGGAAAACCCCTTCCAACACTGCCAGAAAGGGTAAAATAGTCTAATGCACAGAGAATCCAAAATTCTCTCTCTCCTCAGGGGTGAAGATGCCAGATGAATAACCTCAAAGATCTCACACGATTTCTTACTCGCACTTAGGTGATGATTCTTTACTGTTTTTCTCTTATTTGAATAAGAACATAAGAAATTGCCATAATGGGTCAGACCAAGAGTCCATCAAGCGCAGCATCCTGTTTCCAACAGTGGCCAATCCAGGCTACAAGAACCTGGCAAGTACCTAAACACTAAGGGGCAGATTTTCAAAGGGTTACGCGCGTAACCCCCGAAAAGCTGCCCCTGCCTGCCCCTGTGCGCGCTGAGCCTATCTTGCATAGGCTCGGCGGCATGTGCAAGCCCCAGGACGTGCGTATGTCCCGGGGCTTGCAAAAAGGGGCGGGGCTGGGCGGTCTGCGGAGGTCCGGGGGCATGGCGGGGCATGGCCCGAGTGGCCATATGCCGCTGTGCCCGGGATTGCGGGCTGGCCATTGGCCGGCGCGCGTAACTTCTTCAACAAAGGTAAGGGGGGGTTCTAGGTAGGGCTGGGGGGCGGATTAGGTAGGGGAAGGGAGGGGAAGGTGCGGGGGGGGGGGGGGGCGGAAGGAAAGTTCTCTCCGAGGCTGCTCAGATTTTGGAGCGGCCTCGGAGGGAACGGAGGCAGGCTGCGAGGCTCGGCACGCGCAAGTTGCACAATTGTGCCCCCCCATTGCGCACGCCGACTCTGGATTTTATAACATGTGTGCAGCTGCGCGCGCATGTTATAAAATCGGGCGTAGATTTGTTCACGCTGGGTTGCGCGAACAAATCTGCGCCCGCTCGCAGGTTTTAAAATCTGCCCCTAAGTATATCCCATGCTACTGATGCCAGTAATAGAAGTGGCTATTTTCTAAGTCAACTTGATTAATAGCAGGTAATGGACTGCTCCTCCAAGAACTGATCCAAACCTTTTTTAAACCCAACTACAGTAACTGCACTAACCACATCCTCTGGCAACAAATTCCAGAGTTTAATTGTGCTTTGAGTGAAAAATAATTTTCTCCGATTAGTTTTAAATGCGCTGCATGCTAACTTCATGGAATTCCCCTAGTCCTTTTATTATTATCCGAAAGAGTAAATAATCGATTCACATTTACCCATTCTAGACCTCTCGTGATTTTAAAGGCCTCTATCATATCCCCCCTCAGTCGTCTCTTCTCCAAGCTGAACAGTCCTAACCTGTTCAGCCTTTCCTCATAGGGGAGCTGTTCCATTCCCCTTATCATTTTGGTCGCCCTTCTCTGTACCTTCTCCATCGCAACTATATCTTTTCTGAGATGTGGTGACCAGAATTGTACACAGTATTCAAGGTGCGGTCTCACCATGGAGCGATACAGAGGCATTATGACATTTTCCATTTTATTAACCATTCCCTTCCTAATAATTCCTAACATTCTGTTTGTTTTTTTGACTGCTGCAGCACACTGAGCCGATGATTTCAAAGTATTATCCACTAGGGATGTGCATTCGTCCTGGTTCGGGGACCCTGAAACCCGAACAAATTTTTCCCGAAATGTTCGGATTAGCGCGCGCTAACATAAAATTTCAAAGGCCTGAACCATGAGAAATACGATATTTCCCGCAGTGGGCCGAAAACGAAGCACAATCCCATTATCCACTATGATGCCCAGATCTCTTTCCTGGGTGGTAGCTCCTAATATGGAACCTGACATCGTGTAACTACAGCAAGGGTTATTTTTTCCTAGATGTATCACCTTGCTGGAAATCTACCATGAAAGCATTTAATGTTCAAAAAGGTTTGGCTGTCACACTTCTGCTGCTCCTGTCAATGCCTCTGCCTTTGGCTCTCCCACTTTTTTCATTCGCTCAATGAAAAAAACTCAAAACATGGCTCTTCAAACTAGCATTCCCAGAATGATGACTTCTGTTCACTTCATAGACCAACATGACCTTCGCTCTGTTCCATGTTTTACTCCTTAACCTTCCCAATCTAAGTCCGCCGCAAGAGCTCATACCTTTTTTAATAAAATCTTGCAAGTAGTTTTATTAAGTATTTATCTTAATTTAATCTTGTTAATCCTAGGCATATTAGCATGTTATCAACTTCCGTCTGGTTTGTATTTATTTATTTTAATTATCAACTAAGTTGCATACTGTTATGTTTTGCAATGGGCAAGTTTTTAGCTCCAGTTTTCTATGCATTTACTTGCTTTTCACATTGTTCCATGTAACGCTCCTATGCAAAGTTCTTTGTTCATTGTAAACTGGTGTGGTTTGTAGTTTCTACAGGAATGCCCGTATATAAAAAACCAAAATAAATAAATAAATAAATTTGCTCCAAAACCAAAGGGAGAGGCATAGGCAGTGGTAGCACATGTTCTCCAAATTTCAATTGCTTCTGCCTTGAGCTGCCATCCTCTCCTGCAATTTTGCATCTAAAGAAATCTCTGCCTTTTATATTTCTGCTACTAGGCTGGGTTGACTCCCCATTCCTTTTTCTACTGCGAAAGCTGCCAAGCCTGCCATTCCATCCTCTCTCTTTTCCTGACATGATGGAATTTGTTGACATGCACTGCCTACTGGGGATTTGGATATTATAAAGGAATTTATTTATTGATACTGTACCCCACCTCACAGTGTGTAGAACTTTCTGTCACACAGATATACAGTATATGTGTGTGCTGATTTCTTTTCCAATTCACATAGAAAACAACCCCTGTTAAACGCTAACAGAACGGAAAAAACTGACTGCCTGGTAAGACTTTCTTCTCTTCAGTTTATCAGTCGCTGCAGCACTGTCCCAGGTCCAGGGTCTAGAATCCCCAAGGCTACTGCTACGAACTGCATCAATCCTGATAAAATCTAGCTCATTTCATTTCATTTTCCTTCATTTTTGCCATTTTAGCATGTGCTAAAATGACAAAAAGGATTTAAAAATTGAAATTACGAAAAACTGTTTTTCCATGTGTACCCCTCAAAGCCAGATAGGAGCCACAGTAAGATCATTTCATTTCATAAGTTAGAAAAAGTGTCCCAGATTCTGACTTTCAATCCAACTTCTAGTTCTGCAATCATTAGGATTTGTTGTTAATTTGGAAAGGTTGCAGTGACCCATGGATATCACTGTGACCACTTCTGAATCAAATAGAAACCTCTAGCATAACATGATCTCAGAATAAGGTTTTCTTCTATAATCCTTGGCCAGGGAAAAAAATAAATTCTTCTCAGCAGGGTTAAAAAGTTACTGCATTTTAAGATTACACTGTGCATGTGTATTTGTTGAATAGTACTTTGAGAAAATAATTTTGGAAATTACATTTGAGGAGTTTTATGTTTGAACAGCATGTCGAAGTGCAGCTTGCATACATTTATATCCTGTTGCTATGCCTACGAGAGATGATCCTGACAAAAGGGTTATCTCTGGTAGGGTGGGTTTCTATAAAAGTTCTATGACCTGGAGCCTCTCAGCCAGTAGCCTTCAGCAAAATAATTAACTGATGTATTTCTGCTTACAAAACTGGTGTTTTCATTTCCATGTACTTTTAACAGAACACGACGCTTGAGATACATGCCTATTTGTTTTGATCCTGTCTGTTTCACTATTGTTCATTATAAGCACAGTTCATTAAGGATGAGGACAATTTATGGTCCAGTCCTGATGGCTTAATATCAGCACTGGATTCTGAAATGCAAGAGATCTGAGCTGAGGTTTTGTTGTGAACCCAGCCACGGGTGCCCATAGCCGGGTTCCCTCCTTACCTGCTGTCCTCGCCGGTCCTTGGCTGCATTCTCCATGTGGCTCCGAGCTACGGCTGGGCCTTCCTGCAGCGTTCTCCCCATGAAGGAGATGCCGCCAACCTCCTCCTCCTCCAAACCCCGCCCCTTAGGCGCGAGTGCGCACAACGAGCCAGGATTTAAAGGGGCCGTGGTGGGAAACCTCGGCCCAGCCCCCGAAGATGACTTCAGACGCCTGGGATATTTAAACCCAGCTTGGATCTCTGTTCCCTGCCTTGGCAACAGGTCGACTCACTGAGTGTCTAGTTGCTGCGTTCTTCAATTCCTGTGTTCCTGTTCCAGCTCCGCTCCTGCCTCCGTGTTCCTGCCTTGCTCCGCTCCCGAGTTCCTGGTCCTGCTCCTGTTCCCTCTTCGGCTTGCTTCCCTGGTTTGATGTCAGCCTGGCTTCTAGTTCTCTCTCTGTCTGCTCCCTGTTCTGACTCTTGGCTCGTCCTTCAACTTCGCTAGTCTTCAGCCTGCCCTGACATCTGGCCTGGATCTCCATCTCGCACCACTGCCACCTGCCAAGACCTCTGGACCGTCTCCGTCTCTCCCACACCTCTGCCTGCCTCGACCCGGACTGTTCTTTCGATTCTTTGTTGCCAGGAGACCCTTGCCTAAGTCCAGCCGGCCCCGGCACCCAAGGGCTCAACCTGCGGGGAACGAGGGCTGGTATAGGTGAAGGTCCCGCCTGGTCTCCTGGTCCTGTACCGCCTGCCAGCTACGAGTCCCGCTGTAGGCCTTCCTCCAGCGGATCCTTCCTGCACTCTAGCCGTCCACGTTCATAACAGGTTTGCTGTCCACCGAAACCGGCTGTGGACGCGGCAAGGCTGCTTCAACTTTCCAAGGAGAGAAGGCAAGGATTAAGCAACATGAACTGCAATGAAGCTATTATATGTTCGTAGGCAGGGAAACTAGGCAAATTGGTGGGCCAAGTAATCCTTAGCTGTTGGTCAGGTGTCCATCCCTTGTTCTTCTTGTTGATAAGAATCTGAATGGAAATGAAACTTTCTTTCATTTTATTTTCCTTTTGATTATTTCATTTTTTGTTTCATTCCATTTTCATTTTGTTTCTGTTTTAGTGCATGCTAAAACAGAACTCAGACAATGTTTTGTTAGTTTTCTTGTGTCATTTCACCTAGAAAGTAACACAAAACAAACACAAAATGCTGCTATTTCTCTGTCAGTGTAAAACAACAGTACATCCATTATTTGCTGACATGGAAATAGAGTTGTATGTGTGCATGTTGGTGGAATGAAGTAATGATGAAATGGTGGGTTTTTTTTGTTTTTTTAAAGAATACTTTCTAAGACATTCTGATCCTCAAAATATAAAGTTGTTGCAGCATAACTTGTGCCACCAGAGGGAACCCTTTTTCATTCTGAAAGGAAGAAAGAGAAGGCCCCGTGAGCCTGTCAAAAAGTTTTAATAAAAACTTGAACTCCAACTTGGATGATCCTTTATATTACCTTGGTTAAAAAAGGCCAGGGGTTTTTACTGATGCGTGAATGGAGTGTTTTCAGGATCATGCATTTTATGTTTATAGGGATGCTCCTGATCCCTACCAATATTTTCGCCGTTGGCTAACCAATATGTTTAGATCATCCCTAAAATGGTTTCCTTCTCCCAAGTCTGGAATTGGTCAACTTGGCTCTCTATAAATTGGGGCTGAGCATATGAAAAAGGAAGAGGGTGTCGAAGTTGTAAGGAGTGCTTTTGCAGTGGTTCCTTCCTAGGCTTCCCCTGGCTTGGAGAAGAAAAGAGAAATGAATTTTTGTTGGAGAGGTTGATTTTATGGGAAAGAGATTTTTTTTGTTGGTGCTATTTTTGGAGACTTAATTCCAATTCAGGAGGGAACCCCCAGTCCTGAGCGAAAGAGAGTCTGGGTACAGCTGATGTTGGGTGACCTCTGTGATTGGACTGCAAGTGTGTTCCCCTGTTCCCCTGAAGAAGTCCCTGGGGTGGGGATGGGGGTCATAGTCCTTATGCAATGATGACATCTGATACCTGACTCTAGGGCCCAAGATTGCAGTGTTCGGAAATGAACCAGGTCATACACCACCCCTACCAGAAAGGACTGTCGCTGCAATGACTGAACTAAAGTAACTTGGGAAGGAATTATAAAAACAGGGGAGGAAATCCCCAGATAGTTGCAAATGAGGGCTCACAGCACCAGATCCCAGCCCTGGCTCCAAACTGAATTGGAAGCCCCAAAGGAGCAAGATGATACTGCTGAGACAGCAAGAAAACTTTAGCTTAAGTTGGGTCACATTAAGAACATGCTTGCCTAGCGACTGAAACAATTTTCAGTGCTTCCCTTGTATTTTACTTATTTGCCACCTCTCAATCATAGGAAGTGGACTGTAAATACTACATTTGATTTTCCATCATGAAAATATGACCGTAGAAGTTCAGACTGTGATTGGATTGGATCCCCCATGCCACAAACACAAGAAGAAACAAACAGATTTTCTGTATGGTCAACTCTTTCTTTGTAAATACTTTTACTGTTCCTGAAGAATAGCTATAGCTATAAACACTCAACACTGCCTCAGAGGCTCAGCATGAGAACATGGTAGAAACAGCAGGTGCAAGTGTATCATAAGCCTAAGTGTACTTACAATTTCTTATTAAGCAACAGTCCAGCAATAATTCTGTTAAAAACTGAAATTAGCTCCTTCTGATGTTTATTTCCAGGATATTATAAAAATAGCAGAAGAAAAACTGAATGCTGAACAGCTGAGTCTTCGAAAATGCGTAGGACAGTGCCTGTGCGCAGTAGGGGTGTGCAAGGAAAAAATTGTTTTTGTTTTTTTGTTTTCATTTCAGATGTATTTTTTAAATGTCTGTTTCAATTTGAAATGAAATAAACATTACATTTAAGAAAAATGAAAGAAATAAACAAAAAGAAACTACCCCTCCACTCTCTCCTTCCCAACCCCAACACAACACAATTACCCCCGCCTTCTTCTTGAACCTCTCCCAGAGTCTCTTACCCACTTTCTGGGGTCTGCAAAGGGGGCAGGAGTGATCTTCATTCACTTCTTCCTCACGAGATCCTGGTTTGAAAATGCTGCCAACCAGCCATTAGGCTGGCGCCATTTTGTTCTATAGCTGTATATTGTATAGTCATTCAGCATATGCCCATAAAACAAAATGGTTCAGGCCCCAGGACCAAGTGGTGCCATATTTGAATGAGGACCTGGAGGGTCAGGAGCAACTGGGAACCGTTCCTGTCCTTTTCTACTTCACAGACCCCAGGAAAGGGAATATAATGCCTTGGGTGGGAGTTGGGGGTTATGGAGAAGGCCTGGGAGGGTAATTTTTCTGTTTTGGTCGCTCTCTGTGGTTTCCTTTTTGGTTGGCTTTCTGAAAAAGTTTTAATAATTTTTTTTTTAATTTGGAAGGATTATTCTCATTTTTCTTTTATACAAAACAAAGCACAGGTATTCCATCATATTTAAAAAGAAATTCACATCTCTAGAGTGCAGTAATGTACAAAATAGTAATACCGGCTTTTTACACTGGCCAAGTGTATTGATAGTTTCCCTGAAAGAACAGTCTATTACCATCTACCAGGTCCTAAATGTTACCTGAGCAATCTAGCACATCTCTACAAGAGTGACTTACTCAAGCATGCTGTGTTTTGCTTCAGATTACAGAGGTATTATTTAGTCAACTCAAATCAAGCAGATTTTAGACTGATTCAAATTCAATAAAATCCATGGCTCTGTTTGAGATCCACAGGAAAAATTCTTCAGATTTTTTCACTATGGATTTTCACAAAATCTAAGGAAATCTGTAGCAAATCCAAAGTGGATTTTGAAAAGAACTGGCCTACCTTTCTTTTTTTTTTTTTTGACTTGGCAGTTTCTTCCTATTTCTTTGGGCTTTCAGCTCAATCAGACATGGCCTCTGTTGGCCTACAGAACCATGAGCATTTATTAGCCTAATAGCCACTACCTGGGAATTTTACCCCTATTTTCATGTCCCCTCTGAAATTACATTAGCCTAGCTATTGTAATCAAGGAACAGAGACCTTGAGTTTGGCCACTAGGTATTGCCCAAGGGCTCTGAGCATGAATGGCAAAATCCAATACCACAAATCAAAGCATCCTCTGCATGGCAGTGACTATGCCGCTACTGTGCTCCTTGGCCTGGATCCTTAAGAATTTTTTAAAAGGGTTAATGAAGTGATTTGATGAAGCCATAGGCTTGGGGGATTTTGAGTGGATTCGTGGAATTGACTCATGGATCTCTTTTTAAAAAGCTTCCACATCTCTGATTAAGAGCTCTCAGAACATGCAGCAAGAATGATATTGCAAATGTACAGTAGAAAAATAAATGTTATGATTAAGTGAGACAGCAGCTAAAGACTCAGCTCAAATGAAATCTGTAGGAACATTTTGTTAAAAAAAAAATCTGTGGAGGTTTGATTTTACATTGTCATGGCACATAAATAGTTTCCCAAATATCTCTGTTCCTATCATGTGCACAGTCATTTACATAATTTTTCTGTCTTTAAACAGACCTTTCATTCATCATTAAAATGCATGGCTACCCATTTAAAAAGTGAGCATCAGTACTTGAACATCTAAATCATATTATTTCATATTCATTTTGGTTAGCAAAAATTCTTCCAACTTCTGTAAAGCAAATCTATTGGTGATTCTGTTTTCTGGCCCTTCCCCTGACTCAAGCAAACTGTAAATAGTGGCCATTGTAAGGGTCAGTGCATTACAGTTCTTAGCTAGAACTGAACAGAAAAGCAGTGGTGTCTAAAACACTTTTGTATCCTGAAAAAAGAACAATTATTGCCAGATTAAAAATATGAACCCTAAATATATCTCCCGTTTACATAGCCATTCTCTCCCAGCCATTCCATCTGATTCTTCATCCCAAACATATCTTACCCACATTGATGTCTCCACCTAGCCTGAAGGTCAGTATAGGAAACTGGGACTGAGAGGAAATGGAGATGGCCATCTGATTTGAAGAAACAGAGATGCAACCCGGGGTACATCTTTCCACTTCCAAGAGGCTCTGTGATTTACCAGATTTACTCTTGTGAGGACAGGTTGTGGTGAAGTGCCCTTATTCAGCACAGTAGGGAGACAAGCCTATTCTTCTCTTTTAGTCTTTCTCTGCCATCAGCAATTTAATCCTTATATGGCTCACTTCCATAGGTTCTTCAGCCTCTGAAGGGCAAGCATGCAACGGAGCAATGGTGGAGACAGCACCCATGGGGGAAGACTGGAGTTCTGACTGATGTAACTGGATACGAGCAACTAGGCAGAAACACAGGTAGAGCAGCACTTCCAGTTCCAATGATAATTCATGGCAAGTTCTTAATCTGGGCAGAAAGGCCATTCCAACATTGGATTCTAAAAATTTTATATAAAATTACTAATATCCAGGGGGTGCTCTAACACTGCGATCCAAGATGAATGCTTAACCCAAAAGCTCCCATCCTCTAGCTCTCAGTTCCATCACCGCAGCTCATTTCTAGTCTGATTTATTCAGTACCATCGCTCCCCTACCGGTTCTTATCTTTTACGATGACTACCAGGAAAAAAAACAATGGACCTGAAGCAATTTTCTTTCAGCAAGCCTGCTACCGACCTGCATAGTGACGATGCAGAGCAGGCCATGAAAATGGTGGAGAACCCCTAAGGAAGAGCCTCAGAGACCTTTTCAATTCCTTTACAACCTGGTTCGGAGTCAGTTGACTTATCGTCCAGATCAGAGTTATGGGAGTGGTTTCTTGAGCTCCATGCTGATATGCAGCAACATAAATCTGATTTATTGGTATCTATAATGGAGGTGCAAGAGGATTTCACAGCGATGGGGCATCAAGTGGATGAGCTAGATTCCCGAATTGAGCATCACGGAATGGCAATTAATAATTTAAGCACTCAACACAAATCTGTGCTCAATGATCTCTCTCTCCTAGCGGATAAAATAGAAGATTTGGAGAACTGCTAAGATGCTATAACATAAGGATTCGGGGAATCCCTGAAATGGAGGAGTTCACTGACTGTAAAGTTACAGCAGCTGCGATCTGTACCTTCATTCTTTCCGACCATTCCAGCCTTACAGATTCATCCATTTGCCCTGATTTAAGAATTAAAATTGAGTGTGCACTTAGAGCTCTGGACTCCAAACGGGATAACAGGCCTAGCGATATCATCCTATGTTTACACAGCTTTTCTCAAAAGTCAAGTATCGTAGAAGTAACTAGAAAAAAAAAGAACAACTGGTGTTGGAAAGGTCACAAAATAGCTATTTACAATGACTTGACCCAGACTATACGCCGCAAGCACTATGAACTCAGGGAAGTTACCAGTGCATTATGCAAGGAGGACATACGATATTGGTAGGCTTTTCCTTTTGCTCTCTAGTTCGAGTTCCCTCTTTTTGGATACAATCCCTTTCTGAAGTGGAGTCAGTCTTCAAGCAAGCGGACTTGCCTATTACTTTTACCACTTCAAATGTGGGAACCACTGTGACGATAATCGATTCCCTTCCAAGATGGCACTGAACAGGTCAAGGAGGAAGGCATCTGTGGTACCATTCTGAAGAGCCGCGCTCCGCGCTCTCTGATTAGGGCTGAAGACATAATTTATTGCTATGCTCTTTGCTTCTTTACATTGCTGAAGTTTGATGATCTGTTTCTCTCTAATATATTATGTGTAGGGTGCTGTGCTACCTATGTTTTCAATTATATTAGACATTCTATACTTCACTTATGGTAATGGTCAGTTTAAGCTAATATTTGCTGCTAATTAGAATGGGAGAGGTTGGGCGTTTATCTTGGTTTATCAGCAAGCCCATTTTGTGGAGGGATTGGCCATATGGGTTGGGCAGATGGGTGGTTTGTCGGGGTGGGGGGGGTATTGGGGATGGAGTTTCTGTCTGTTTGTTTTTGCTTCTTTCTCTGTTTTTCTTGGGGAGCTCTTTTTTCACTTTTGAATTCAAGTTTACTAGGTTCTTAATTTTACCTATGCGGCTAAATTGTTGATTCTATAGTCATATCTGCTAGAATATTATCGCTCATTGTCAAGGGTCTTAATTCCTCTAAGAAACAATTTCTTCTCTCTCAGGAATTAGTTCACCACAAAGTAGTTATTGCTTTTCTACAGGAGACACACTTGCAAAAAAGATATGAGTATTTGCTGACACTCAAGGAATAATCGCATACATTTTTAGGGGTCAGTACCATTGGTCAAAATTCTTTGCAATTGGTGCATGAGGTATTACTGCTGCTGCTCTCAAATCCATATGTAGATATGTTCTTTTAAAAATAATTATGGGGACAGATATATTTACCCTTTTGTCCATTTATGCCCTTAATCAAGACCAGGAATCATTTTTCCATTCTGTAAGGCAGTTACTGGACTCTTATGGGGAAGATTTTATTATTTTAGGTGGTGATTTTAATTTCACCCTATGACTGAGGCTAGATAATTCTCATCCTACTAGCACCACAGTGAACAGGATAAGGAAGGTGGTGTCTTCTATTATATTTGATTGGAGTCTCATGGACATCAGGAGGCAAAGGTTTCCACAATCACACACCTATTCTTTTTATTCAGCCCCACACTCAACAAATTCACGCATTGATTACTTTTTAGTAGATAAAATCTTGCAATCTCGGGTGTCCAGTGTCAAGATTGGTGCCATTACTTGGTCAGACCATGCCCCTGTTTGGTTCAATCTGCTTCTTCTTGATAAGGACTGTGGACAACGTTACTGACATCTGAATGAGCATTTACTTAAAGATGATTTATTTGTGAAGGACCTGGGAGATCATTTACAAGAATATTTTCAGTTAAATACTCCTTTCTCTACCTCCAAAGGAGTAATATGGGAATTTTCCAAAGCAGTGGCAAGGGGTGCTCTTATCTCACAGGCTGTCTCTTGCAAGAGGGCGAAGGTAAGGAAAAGATTATCCTTAATGGCCAAAAGAGAATACCTTTCTCACCAACATATGCTTAAGCAGTCAAATTTAGTTTACCATACGCTGTTATGTGCCATATCTGAATTACAAAGCCTTGATGAGGACATGCTGGCATTTCATTTAGTTAAGGCCAAAGATGCCTATTATAAAGGGGATAATAACGCTGGTCATTTCTTAGCTTGGCAATTAAAAGCCTGAGTAGCTCAAAGTTCCATAACTAAAATTAAGGATACACAAGAAAACATTCATAACACTCCGGCTGAGATCTGGGGATGTTTCACCCAGTTCTATGCCTCTCTTTATAGTAAATGTGTTCTCATTAATGACGTGGATATTGACCAATATCTTCAGAGTACTTTCTTGCCTTCACTTTCACAGGAACAAAAGCACTATTTGGACAGCCCTATTACTACTCTGGAGGTCCTTCGGGTTATAAAGATGCTTAAGTCTGGCAAGTCGCCAGAATTAGATGGTTTTTATAGAGGGGATTACAAATATTTTAGTTATGCCCCCGACTGATGTGTTTAATTTTATACGAGACGGTGGTTCTTTCCCTGAACATTCTAATGTGGCTGGGATTTCAGTTATAGCAAAACCAGGTCTAGATCCTTCCCTTTGTGGGTCATATAGACCCATCTCGCTGATAAATTTAGATATGAAAATATTAGCTAGGGCTTTGGCCTTGCACTTGAATAATTTTCTTCCAGCGCTTGTCCACTCTGACCAGGTCGGTTTTATTCCTCGACATATGGAGGCCGACAATATTCGCAAAATTATAGACCTCATGTGGTGGATTACTCAAGAAAGCATTCCTTCTGTTTTATTATCTATTGATGCTGAAAAAGCTTTCAACATGGTCCATTGGTCATTTTTATTTAAAACTTAATGGCAAATGAACTTTGGACCTTTCTTTCTTCAGTGGTTAGTAAAAATTATATGAACTCCCTAAAGCTAGAGTGAAAATAAATGGTGGGTATGGGAAAAGCTTTGATATAGGTAGATCGACTAGATAAGGCTGCCCTCTTCTCCCCTTATTGTTCGTGTTGTTTTTGGAACCTTTTGCCTCCAGAGTTAGACTGTCTCCTCGGATTAAGGGGGTCAGTTTGGGTAATTCCCATTTTAAGTTGTTATTATTTGCCGATGACATTATGTTCACTTTGTCTGATCCTAGCTATTTACTGAAAGGGGTTGCAAATGAGCTGGAACTGTTTAGTGGGGTCTCTGGATTCAAGGTCAACCTTGATAAAGCCAAGCTTTTGAATATTAATCTGCCAGATCCAGTGTTACATGGTATAAAGTGTCAATTCCCATTCCGATGGACTGGGGTCTTGCTTAAATATCTAGGAGTTCATATTGGGGCCAGAATTTCAGAACTGTTTAGTTTTAATTATATACTCCTAATGAAAATCATTGATAGAGACTTAAGAGAACTGGCATAGGGGCAGCTTTTCCTGGCTCGGTTGTATTGCTATAGTGAAAATGAATGTCCTACCATGTCTGTTGTACCTGTTTTCTACACTTCCAATTTTTATTTCCACAGCACTTTTATGCCTTTGGCAGAAAAAATATTTGATTTTATTTGGCATCCTCCATAGATAGCAGATATGGTCCTCTTTCAGCCGAAGGCACGGGGTGGCCTTGGGGTGCCCAATCTGTCCTGGTATTATGCTGCTTGTCACCTCAGAACACTTATAGATATTTATTAAGCTGGATCAATAAAACAGTGGACAGTCATTGAACAGGCATTGGTAAGAAGAATGTGGATAGTTGCTTTACCATGACAGCCTCAATCTTCCTGATGCCCGCTACAGTGTCTACCGCTTCCTCTCTATACCACATTGCGAATGTGGAAGCAGTGGAAGACAAAACTAGTTGGAGACCAAGCTTATTTTCACCAAACTTACCTTTTTCATAACATGCAGTTTCCAGTTGGTTTCCAGACTAGTTCTTTTACATTATGGCTAGTGGTGGAGATTATCACTATTGGGCATCTTTTAGGGCACGGCAGCTTGTTAACGTTAGATGCCCTTATGAAGGCTAATCATCTTGAGACAGTAGATTTCTTGGCATATGCTCAGGTTAAGCATTTTATTGACTCTCAGCAGAGGTTAAATAACCTGAGAGAGGGCAAATCTTTGCTTGAAAACTTTTGTAATCAAATGAATGCCATCAAAGGTCTAGTATCTAAATTATATATGCTTCTTAATGGGCCTGTAGCAGAACCCTTTCAGCATACTCGGAAGTGGGACTTGAATCTAGGGATGTCCCTTAGTCAAGCGTATTGGGATCTTGCTTATGCGAGAGTTAGTAAGTGCTCTGTCGCGGTTCAATTACAGGAAAATTGTTTCAAGATAGTACCATTGGTATATTACCCCAGATAAGCTTCACCGGTTGTATCCAACTCAATCTGTTGGAGAAAGTGTGGGTCTTTGGGTACCTTTTTTCACATTTGGTGGCAATGTAATAAAATAATTCCCTTTTGGAAGCAAGTTTCAAATTGGCTAGCAAGTTTGTTGGGAGTGGACATCTCCCCCTTGAGGCTCGGTATGTTTTACTAAACTTACCAGCTCCTGGTTTAGAGAAACACCAACAGCATTTTTGTTTGTAGGTTTATGTTGCAGCACGCTGTGTTGGAAGCAAGCCAATATGCCACCTTTTCAACAAGTTATAGATAGACTACATACACACCATCATTTGACATCCTTAACTGCTGTCTACCATAATCGAGTGTCTTCTTTCAGAGCAGTGAGGGGACCCTTTACTGACTTCCTTACATACCAGGGACTAAGAGTTTGAGGGGGACATGTACAGTTGCATATCTCTAGCACTTGCTGTGGTCTTATTTATTTTTCTTCCTCTCAACTTTTATTCTTTTTTGATACCTTTCTTCTCACGTCTCCTGTGGTGGATGAAAGCCTTGTCTTTTTGCCTTGAGCATTTACATACTTTTATTGAAGAGATAGACCCTTTACTATTCTGACAGCATGCTCCTTTAATGTAACTTTATTATTGCTTTATCTTCTGCTCTTCATTGCATTTCAACCCAGTACTTCTAATAAATGGCTAGTTCTTGATATTTTAATGTTTGTATTCTTGACCTGACTTTTGCTGAACTGTATTTCTGGGCTGGTGATCATGTGCTGCTAATTGACAACACTGTGCAATCTCCGAGGGTGGCGTGGGAGGGGGATTAGGTTATCATTGTTGCTGTTCCTCAAATAACTTGATGTATATGTTTGATTACGTGATTGTATTTGAATGACTGTCAAACTTAATAAAAAAACTTCAAATATAAAAAAAAATTACTAATATCCAACTTCTTATGAATTATGTGTTACTATTAATGGGAGTCAATGTCAGGTCTGGTGATATCATCCTTCACAAAAAGGATTTGCCTTGTTCCTTGTTACTGGTGCCAGACTCTCCATTGCCTGGAAGTGAAAGCATATTGATACTCGTCAGCTGTCTGATTGGCATGCCAAGATATGGCACATTTTTGAGATACTGTTTTTCTGCTCTTGCTAATAATAAAATTGCACAATTTAAGAAAATTTGGAACCCTTTTATGACATTTACTATGTTATGCTTTTCTAGTGATCCCTAAGCATGTATTTGACTTTGTTAATGTATATTTGTGCAAATCTGTTTATGTTGAATTGTTGTTAAATTCTTGTTTGAAAGAAAAGCCATTCCATAAGACTGCCATCAAGGCCTCTTTATTCCAGCCTGCCCAGATCATGCCCATTCCACGCTCCTTTTTCAGAATAAAGTTTTGTGCGTGTAACGTGGTTGTCCGCGTGGAGGTCAAAGACACGTTCAAATCTACTGGTTTTGGCGCATGTAAGACTTTTAAAATCGACCAGTTAGAAGATCATTTTCAAAGGAGTTACATGTGTAAATGTAACTGTTATGCCAGTCAGTCACAGACGGCTGCGACCGCGAGTACTCACAGCTTGTTCTGCTTTCCTACACTCCCTGGGTCTCCTCGCTGCATGGGCCTCTCTGTATCACCACATTCTGCAGGCTTCCTAGCGGAGGCATGAACGCCATTACTTCCGGCTCTGATGTCGGGTTCTCCTAGGCGCGTGTGAGCGTCACAAGTCCCGCCTTTGAAGCCACTTCGACGGGAACCTCAGGGTGTCCCCTGTTGATGATGTCATCGGACTCCGGTATTTAAGCTTCTGCTTTGCCCCCAGCAAGGCAACTTGGTAACAAGTTCCGTATGCCTGCCTTGTTCCTGAGACGCCGCTCCTGCTTGTATTGTTGACCTGTCTGGCACCCGATGCTCAGGGGTCAGTGTGCGCTCTACGGGGACCTGTTCCCTGGCCTACCCTGCTCCTCGAGCTGACCCCGCGTCTCTTGGGTTCCATCTGGCTTCCTGCTCTACCTCAGCTCTCCTTGGGAACTACTGCAGCGACTTGTGAGTTCTCAGCCAGCCTTCCCTGCTTCTGGGGGTTGCGCCGTATCCTTCAAAGACTGTTCGTGCCTTCCCGCAGCTCGGGCCATGCTCACCTACTCCAAGACCACCCTGAGCTTCCCCGCTCCTCGGGGCTTGCTCCTTGTGATTCTACAATTAACTGCTGTCCCACTCCATGGGCCTGTTTCTCCATTACTCAGCCAGCTACCCTCTGATCTCCAGTTACATGTCTACATGAGCTACTGGACTTAGGCTCGGGCTCTCTGCCCCAGGGGGTTTGCCTACACTCTCCCTCTACACCTACTGTGCTGTGGCTCCGCCCCTTGGGCTGCACCATCAGAGAATATCCTGCTTGGCTGTTCGGGAGCCCATCATCCCGTGATCTGCCTGGTGCCCTCTCTCTTCAGTCTCTCCAATTGCCATCTACAGACTGCTACCCTACAGGGGTCATCTCCTGGTCTCTGGGGCTCTCCCCTTGACAGTGCACAGAGCTTCCCTACATTCCAATACCTCTCCTCTTGATGGGGCAGACCTGTGGGGCTCCTCTCCACAGGCTGTATCAACTCTCACCTCGGGCCAAGGGTCCACATACACACTAATCATAACAGTAACATACTATCATAGCAATTTTCAAAAGTCCATTTATGCACTTACAGTGCGCTTAATCATCTAAGATCTATTGACAATTCAATGAGATATGTTGTAGCAATTTTCAAAAGGCCAATTACATGTGTAAAATCCAGTTTTAATCATGTAATTCGGTTTTAAAATTACCTCCTCGTGAATACCCTTTGCATCATTATGTAAAGTTCTTGCTTGCTGCCAGCCCTTCACCAGCCTGCAGCACCCCCTTCCTTTCCCACCCCTTCTCAGCACCCTCACTTTCCAGGAGTCTCACTGGTTCCCCAGCCAGCTGCCCCTCTCAGAGCTCTGACCACCCTCCTCAGACAGAAGGCCTCACTAACAATGCACAGCCTCACCATGTCCATTTCTGTGACTGTAGCTTGCCTCCAATTATCCATCCCCCTCCCCTGCTACTCCAGCGCTTTCTCACTGATTGTGTGCTACACAGTGTGCTGCTTTTACAGTTATGGTTCTATTTATTACTCCTGGGTAGAGAGGAGCAGAAGTGATGCATGCCACTGCATTCCTCTGGGATTATAACCAAGAAAACTTTAGCCTTAGCGAAGACAGCAGGCATCACTGCTGTGGCTGAGTCTGGGGATAGCCACTGACACAAAGCTTAAGAAAGATTCCTGCTTTCCCACATAGAACCAGTGCAGCTAGGACCGGTGCATGAGTATTAGGCCTTGCACCCGCCACTATTCTTACACACAATTAAAAATTATGCATGAAAAAGGACATTCAAAGTAAAGTCTTCTGAGCTTAAACATAATTTATAACAACATGTATACTATATTTACATGCAATACTATGGTTCCAGCCACAAAACCCTTCAACAGATATCTGGAACCCATATAGTATTAGGCCTATTGTTAGGCATGTTATGTGTGGACTTGGCCCTTAGAAAGTTTTGCATAAACTGAATTACAATATAGTAAACCTCCCATGCCAAAATAGCACTAACTGCCAGCACTCAAACAGTAACAATCCTACTTATGAAAAGGCAACATTACAAATATTACACAAGGCCCTAAAACACCAATATACCTCCTATTAGAAAAACAGAACACATTAGGTTGCTACTGATCCCTACACAGAAACTGCATGCTAGCAGAATCCCTCATCTCAATTTCATATGCAGAACACAGACAGACCTTCACCAAATACAGAATAAAGAGACCATAAAGTATAAATAGAAACATGCAGACTAAACAGAACTGGAAACCACAACAAGCCAGACTCTCTATACAGTACAGCAATGGAAAAACAATAAAATCAAGAAATATAAAACATCAATCATAATAGAAAAAAACATGCTAAAAAGATAATACGTATGTGACAGGCTTCGCTAATCACTAACAGTTTCCAACAGTGATTTTATTAGTTAAGCCTTATAGGAGGGGTTTTGTAAATTAGGATTTCTCCCATTGCTGTAATCCCATATTTTGGCAACTGGGTATATAATCCCAGGGAGCATGCTCAATGATTCAGTGGGTAAGGAGAGTGGGTTGGAGAGAGAGATTGAAGAGAGTGAAGGAGCTAGAGGTATCTACAAAATTTCAAGATAATTGTTGGAGAAGTAGGAGATTCCCCCAGGATTTGAACTTAGGAGAAAGTGATCACTTCAGGATTTTAGCTACTTTTGAGCAGTTTGGATTGGAAGGAGAGTGAAGTTTGAGATTCTTTCCAGGGTCTCAAGGAGACTGACCAATGCATTTTAGTGGGCTTCTGCTCATCACTTTCATAGTGGATATTGAATGAATTTTGATAGAGATTTTTGAATTCTGAACTTGACCGGTCTAAAGGGAAGGGCATAGCCCTGATATCGCAAAGATTTGGGGTAAGGATCTTGTTTCTTGAAATACCTGAAGGAAGGTTAAGAAGAATTTTGATACTTTTGAAATAGAACTCAAGGGGCTAAACCCTTTTGAGAGTTTTCCAAGTTGAGAAAGAAGTTTAGGATTTTGACCCATAGAGGAATTTTGATGTTTTTGTTCTTGGGAACTGTTTCCCTGCAGTTTTTGTGTCTGGGGATATTTTTCTATCTGTGATTGACTTTATCTTGGAACCCCATTCCAGTTATCCCACATTGCATGGGGAGGACATTTTCCCCATGGATAATGGTGCAAGGGAAATGAGAAGGGAACTAACACACAAAATGGACAAACTGACAATAATTTTCATTGCCATTATATTTTTGATGTTTTAAGTTTTTGGAATTGTGGCTTAGATCATTCTATTTAAGTTATATTAAAGCTTTTCATTTGAACATCATCCTTGGACTCCAAGTGATTTTTTTCTCAATTGATTATTCCACCTAGTAAGGGAACTATATGGCTGAACACTGGTGTGAATCAATCTATCTACCCTTGCTGTTATTGGCTTCTTTTTTCCTTCTCTAGACAGTTTGACACCTTTTGGAGGTCCTCTACCTCCAAATTGTGAGCAGATTTTGAAACACCGGGGTCCTGGAAGATTATTCTTCCTCCCCGTCTGGACTGAACTCAGACCCGTAGCAGCCCTAGTTAAGGGTAAAGCAGCAAGAACGGGGAACCCATTACATATATTTCAAAAAAGGTGATGAATAGAATAGCTAATAATTAAAATTTCATATAAAATGTTTAAAAAAATTCCCAAACACCAACAGAATATTTCAAAACAACAGACACAAACACCCAACAATTAAGACCAATAAAGATAAAAAGTCCTCTACTCTTATATTAATATATAAATAAAATGCCTCTGAACTTTTTCTTTTGATTCCAAAAGCCCTGAGATGGTTGGGAGTGAGGGATGTGCACAGACTTTCTCCTCTTGCTCTCAAATACACACAGGGGCAGACTGCAGGAAAATATCAGCCCAGTGGATTTTTTCAAAACCAGCCTATCTGACTCACTCATATGCTTACATTGCCTCAGTCTGATACAGGCCCTCATCAAATACAGAAAAAAGACACCATAAAGTATAAACAGAAATGTGCAGACAAAAACTGAACTGGAAACTGCAACAAGCCAGATTCTGTATGCAGTGTAACAATGGATAAACAGTAACCATTCTACATAAAATATCAAACAATAACATCAAGAAATATAAAATATATTAGTAAACCATACTAAACAAATGAACAAATATTTCAAAACAGCTGATAAACATGCAATAAATAAAAACTCATTGGGAAATGTTTATAATATTTCCCAAACACCAATAAAATATTTCAAAACAGCAGACATATCAAACAACTAATAAAAATTTAAAAAAATAATCACGTTCCATAATCTGAGAATTTTTTATTCTAGTCACCAAAATATATAAATAAATGTGCAGACAAAAACTGATCTGGAAACTGCAACAAACCAGCACTGTATATGCAAAACAAAAACATTATCATTCCTCATAAAACATCAAACAATAAAACTAAGAAATATAAAATATAATAGTGAAACCATACTAAAATAATGAAAAAATATTTCAAAACAGCTGACAAATAGAAGATCCAATAATAAAAATCATTTTTTTTAAATTTACTGTTTTGAAAAATGTTTTTGGTGTTTGGAAGACACATCAAATAACATCCAATAATTAAAAACAATAAGGATAAAAAAAATCTTGTGCTCTCCATACCTGGGAATGTTTGATTTCCAGTCATCCTAAGATTGTCATACATTAGCAAGAGAGAGTGGATACACAAACTTTCTCCTCCCTCCTTCTCTCCCACCCACATACACCCTGATAGAAGCAATCTCTTTTTCTCACACACACAAAGACAGAAACACGCTCCCTCTCTCTCACAGTCATAGACAGAAGCATGCTCACATACATACACACACATAGAAGCACCTTCCCTTTCTCACATATACATCACACACACACACACACACATACACAAAGAAGCACCCTCCTTCACTCACACATACTCACAGAAGCACCCTCCCTCTCACATACACACCACACACACACACACACACACACAGAAGTACCCTCCCCTCTCACATACACACCACACACAGAAGCACCCTCCCCCTTACATGCATACCACACACATACAAGCATCCTCCCCTCTCACATACACACCACATACAAGCACCCTCTCCCTCACATACACACCACACGCACACAAGCAAGCACCCTCCACTCTCACATACACACCTCATACAAGCACCCTCTCCCTCACATACACACCACACACACACAAGCAAACACCCTCCCCCCTCACATACACATCACTCACACACACACACACACACACACACAGAATTACCCTCTCTCATTCACACACACACACACACACACACACACACATAAACACACACACACATAGAAGCACCCTCCCAATCTCAAATATATACACAAACACACACTGGCCACCCAACTAACTAGCTCCAGTCTTCATCCCTGCTGGCCTTGTCTCCATCAGTGGTCAGCAGTTCAAATCTTTGGCCCCACCAGCCTGGTCTCCAGTGGCGGCCAGCAGCTTCAGTCTTTGGCCCCGCCAGCTTGCTCTCTGGCGGTGGCCAGCAGCTCCAATCTTCGACCTCACTGGACTGGTCTTTGGCAGCGGCCAGCAGCTCCAATCTTCGGCCCTGCCAGCCTGACTACAGCTATCGGCTCAGTCTGATATGGGCTGATGTTAGACACAGTGGTTCTGCAGGTATAGGGCCGCTGTGACCAACACCAACCACGTGATATGGCCTACCGGCACACTGGAGCATACCCAAAGACTCGACAGGCCAAGCTGCCCCTGTATACATACATTTAACACATATATACTCTCTCA
The DNA here is from genome assembly GCF_901001135.1 of Rhinatrema bivittatum. Lineage (NCBI taxonomy): Eukaryota > Metazoa > Chordata > Amphibia > Gymnophiona > Rhinatrematidae > Rhinatrema > Rhinatrema bivittatum. The sequence continues at coordinate 178,003,143 of NC_042618.1, forward strand.
CACAGTCACTGACACATATACATAGTTTCTCGTTTTCAAGTTACCTATGTTATAGGCTTATGTTTATTACGTTTCATTGTAAGAAATAAGACCCCCCCCCCAGCTTATTTAGGTTCCGTTCTCTGTAAACCGATGTGACATCACTGATCTAATGTCGGTATATAAAAATGTATAAATAAATAAATACATGTTCAGGCACACACAGTCACACACACTCACTGCCTCTTACATACACCCAGACATGCATGCTCACTGACTCGTTAAAAAATGCTATGTCATGCATATACATTGTCACACACACTCACTGATTGACATTTTCTCACATGCAGACACACTCAAATTCTCTCACACTTTTTCAGACACTCATTGACACACAAACACTCAGTCTACAGACGCTTTCTCAGCTGCTCACCGACACAAATGCTCAGTCTCACAGACTTTTTCACATGCTCACTAACTCACATATGCTCAGTCACAAGCATACACTTTCCCACTTGCTGACACACAAGTGCTCATTATACACACATTTTCTCACATACTGAGTCACACATGCTTACTCACATATAGTCACATACACTCACAGGCTCTGACTGGATCACTCACACACTCTCTCTCCCTCCACCCCCCAAAATGTGCCAGAGCCATAGCAGCAGCCTATTAACTTTCTTTTTTAAAAGTTTTTTACTCACATTGGTTATTTAGAGGGATGCAGGCAAAGCCTCAGTTTAACAGGGCCCCAGTGAGTTGGCTGCTTGTTGCGGCAGGTGGAGGCATTCCTTAACCTGGGGGGAGGGGCAGGCTGTAAGCTTCAATACAGTTTTGTTTTTGGTTTTTTTTTGCTGTGGCCTGAGGACTAGGGGGACCCATGGCAGAGGAGCAGAAGGCTTGCAGCATGAAGCCAGTGGTGAGGCAGCAGCAGGACTATTGCCCACCTCCGGAAGGAAGAGATACAACACGAGGTGGCTACACTGTTTCCTGCCTCCATAGTGAAAGTGGAGGGGGAGATTTGAGTCTCCAAGACAGCTGTAAGAAGAGGAGTAGGGAGCTGCCACCATGGGAAACTTCAGTAATGGAAAGCAGACGCATTGCTAGATACTTCAAAGATCTGTGGCATGGGCCCATGGGTACTTCTTTCTCCTGCCCCTTGCACTCCCCACCCCCACCCCCTTCATAATTCCACATAAAACATCAAAAATAAAACATCATAATAACAAAATCATACTCTGAGAAAGAATAAACATTTTAAAATAACTGGCAAAAAGATTATCCAATAATTAAAAATTCATCTAAAAATTGTAAAATATGTCCCAAGCACCAATAAAATATTTAAAACAGCAGACTCAACAAATAAGGATAAAAAAAATCCCTTGCTCTCCGTACCTGGGAACGTTTGATTTCCTAGTCATCCTGAGATTGTCATGGATTAGTGGGAGAAGGGAGCACACAAACTTTCTTCTCTCTCTTTCTCTCTCACACACACACATACACTCGTTCTCTGTCTCTCTCACACAAACATACATACATTCACACATAAACATACATAGATGCATACTGTGATGCAGTACGACCTGGCCCGGGGCAGAAACAGCTGAGACACAGCCAAGCAGAAGCTAGTGGTACCAAACTTAGCCACCGGAGGGCGCTGAGGAAGGTAGCAAAGACTACACTTCCCAGGTTCCCCAAACCAACACCTGACCCCTGGCTGGAGCCTGAGCAGGAACAGGTGGAGGAAATTGGGACTGATCCCTATGACTCAGCAGAGTCTATGGAGGCTGAGGAAGAGGGCGTGCCACCGTGGTGGACCTGGCCACAAAAGCCCGGCTCCTCAGAGTCTCTGGAGGAGGAGATGGAGGTAAGCTGGGGAGAGGAAAGCTCCAGCTGTTCCTCTATGGAGGTGGAATAACCAGGAGGTTGGGGGATGGTAAATCCTGTATTGCTGTATGGATGTATGAGCAACGCTGGAAGGGAATTGTGGTTTTAAATGCTGTTTACCCTGGGGCTTGTAAGGACAACACCGCATTAGTAAAAGGCTGCAGCCAGTGAGCTACAGCACCACATTAAACTCCTTATTGATTAAGATCCTTTTTCTGTGTACTGTTTGGGAGTGCCAGGACTGGGCCTGGCACTCTGACTAGAGGCCGGGAGGAGTCCATAGCAGTGCTGTGCAGGAGCTGTGCAAGTGGACAGGAAGTAGTAGGAGCGAAGCCGGAGGCCTGAAGCCCAGCAAAGCCCCACAGCATGCTGAGCGGATGGGCCTGATCTTGACAAAACTCATGCTCTTTGCCTCTCACTCACACACTTGCACACACATGCTGCTCACACATATGCTCTCTGTCTCTCTCACACAAACAAGCACAAATGCTCTCTTTACTTCAGAGTGTTCAGGGTACAAGCAGGAGCAGCCTTCTTTTTTCAGTCCCGCAGGGCAGCTGACACAATAATCTCCACCTGGGCTGCGCAGGCCCAGTCGATACAGCAGTTGATTCCTCCTCGGACCGTGGGGGCCTGGTTGACAGCTCTACCTCCTCAGGCCACACAGCCTCTTCCTCCACCTTGGGTCACGTGGACCACTGACATAGCTGCAGCCCTGCCTCCTTGGTCCACATGGCCTCTTCAGGCCATGTGGCCCCACTGATCTATCTATAGACCCTTTTTCTTAGGCTTCCGGCCTACACAGTAGTCACCTCTGACACAGCCTTACTGGGACACTGAAGGGCTAATGAAGCCCATGATGAAAAGCCTCATGCAGCCCCCGCAGGCATTGGGACATTGCTACTAACACTAACTATGAGATGTGCTGGACCGGCCCACCGGGGCATGCTGGAAGCCTCGATAGGCCAATCTGCCCCTGCCTAGACTGGCCCTTTTTTAAGCATATATGTGTGCTGGCAAAAGTGAATGTACATCCATATTTTGAACTTTTATAAAACATGGAATATACAAGTAGAGGTTACATTTGTGCTTATATGCTATTTTTTGTACTCATATCATTTTGAAAATTCACCTTATAAGTTGCTATTTTAAAAGACATTTCCTTGCATACATTTTCCAACTTATGTATTTTTAAACCTGCTAATTATCTGGTGTATGTGATATTAAACATGTTTATTGTGTAGTACAGATGGGTTGGGAGGTGTGGCTGAACTGGGGGGGGGGGGGGGGGGGGGGAATTCAGGCTGATGAACCAGGAAGATATTGATGATCTGGACTGGGCAAACAGTGGATTAATTTGTAAACTGGTTTATTTCACTTACAAATCTGGACTAACATGAGTAAGCCCTACTTTACTTTTGCATATAAAATATATGTTCATATATTTTAAAAATAAGAAGGAAAAGAACGCGCATTCAGTATATTGATATACGTGGTTTCAATGCATTGCATGAATTTGCATATAAGCCTACATATGCATGTACGTTGTGGCATAGAGATACGCATATTTTATAAAACATGTGTATATTATACTCACATGTTTTAAAACACTTGCATAGATCTGCTCACAGCCATATACAGACATACATGCCACCATTTGCATTTGTTTGAAAGTTATCCTCCTTGTTTCTATTTTCAGGATTTTTCCCTCCCTTCCCATTGAAGCTTAATTAAAGACTGTTCAGGGATGCCATTCATCAAATGGAGTAATAAGAACATAAGAAGTTGCCATATTGGGTCAGACAGAGGGTCCATCAAGCCCAGCATTCTGTTTCCAACAGTGTCTAATCCAGGATACAAGTACCTTGCAAGTACTCAAATAGTAAATAAGTCCCGTGCTACTGATGCCAGTAATAAGCAGTGACTATTTTCAAAATCAACTTAATTAATAGCAGTTTATGGACTTCACCTCCAGGAATTTTCCAAACCTTTTTTAAACCCAGCTATACTAACTTCCTTAACCACATCCTCTGACAATGAATTCCAAAGCTTAATTGTTCATTGAGTGAAAAATAATTTTCTCCAATTTGTTTTAAATGTGCTACTTGTGAATTTCATGGAGTGCCCCCTAGTCCTTGCATTATCTATAAGAATAAATAACTGAGTCACATGTACCCATTCTAGTCCTCTCATGATTTTATAGACCTCTATCATATCCCTCTTCAAACATCTGTTCTCCAAAATAAATAGCCCTAACCTCTTTAGCTGTTTAGGGGATTTGTTCCATCATCTTTATCATTTTGGTCACCCTCCTCTGAACCTTTTCTAGTGTAACTATATCTTTTTTAAGATGTGCCAACCAGAAATGCATGCAGTATTCAAGGTGCGGTCCTATCATGAAGCAATATAGAGGTACTTTGACATTCTATTTTAACATTCTGTTTGCTTTTTTGACTGCTACAGCCGATGATTTAAATGTATTCTCCATTATGATACCCAGATCATTTTCCTGGGTGGTAACTCTAACTTGTGTAACCACAACATGGGTTACTTTTCCTTATGTGCCTCACTTTGCACTTGTCCACATTAAATTTCATCTGCTATTTGGATGCCCAGTCTTCTAGTCATGCAAGGTCCTACTGCAATTTATCACAATCTGCTTGTAATTTAACAACTTTAAATAATTTTGTGTCATCTGCAAAGATTCTGCTTTTCTGTACACCCTCCGACTTAATATCCTAGCAATAATAAGTCGGAGGAACCAAAATTTTAAAAAAATAAATATAAACATCTGCCCATCGGTCGACAGGTTAGAAAAAAAAACACTCAATTTTTCAGGCGTCCGTTTTCTGAACCCGTGGCTATCAGTGGGTTCAAAAACCGATGCCGGTAAAACTGATCATCGGTTGTTGGACCAGCCGACAGCCATCCCTAATGCTAATAAGGAGGTGCTGGGGATACGCTATTGTCCCTAGCGCCTCCTTATTAGTGCGTGGCCTCATTTAAATAGAGAATTGCGCGCCCATGAGAAGTGCCTGGGTGCGCGTCAGGAGAGCGGGTGCTCAACACGGAGTGCGGGCTCTCCTGCACTTTTTAATGAATCGGCCTGACTATATTCAGAGAGCAAGAAGTTTTTCTTAATCAGGTATCTATAATAATCTATTCTCTTCATCACTTCAGAAAAGTTATGTAGTCTTTGTTATTCTAGAATACTCATGGGTTCTTTGCTTCCTTTGTCCCAGCACAGCCTGAGAACCTCAGAATTTAATGACAGGAGACAAAATCCCCTGACAATCACAGGGGCTTCCCTATTTTCTTACCTCTATAGTCAGCCAAAATTTAATTTGTCTAATCTCTTTCTAGCTTCCTCTCGCCAGAACAGGCTACTGTAGAATGTGTCAAATCCTCACAGTTATGTTTTTTTTTTCTCTAATAAGAGGGTTGGAGACTGTCAGCTACTTTCATACATTTAAAATATATAGTGGTGATGTCATTTTTAAGTCCTTTTCTGTTCAGACCAATAATTTAACACAACTATTATCACAGTCAGCCTCTCAAATACTCTAATGAGAAGCAGATTCTTACAAGTGTCTGTGTTCCTGTTTCATGTTTATATTACTCCCCTATCTTCTTACCTTTAAAACAGGAATGTGGTTATTCCCTCTGTTCAAATTATTTATTTATTTATTTAAGTATTTATATACCGGAGGTTCCTGTATAATATACATATCACCCCGGTTTACAATGAACAGTAACTATCGCTTCAAGTTAGCGGTTTACAATGAACATGGTTAATCCAAATAACAGGAAAATATATATAATAATGTTAACAATTAAGAAGTAATAATAAATAGATAAAATAACAATTAATAAATAAATAAAAATAAATAAAAATAATAAAAATAAATAAAAAATAAAATTACCTTAGAACTCATTCATGAGGCACATACAACTCCTTTTAAAATGTTTACAGTTCCTAATAATAGTCATGCTTGATTACATTTTCTCCAGTGATTATTCTGTAATTGTCAGAATTGTCCAGTTTTCCTCTGAAAATCCATTTTCTGACTCTCTGTGGGAGCCTCTGCCTCACAAACCTCTTGCTTTCCTGATGTCCCAACTGCTACCCCCTACTGTCACTCACTCCTAGCAGGCTTCCCTCTTAAGCTTCTCTGTTTCCAGGCAATGCAGCACATGGCCAGCTCTGAGACACAGATTCAGAACAGGTTCAGACAATTTTAATGGCAAGACAATTTAAGAATGCTCCTGCCTGCCTGGTCCTCTGATGACCCCTGTTCTCCAGGCCATGTATGCAGAGTTTACTGTTCTATGTAATGGCAGTGACAAATGTTCTATATAATGACACTGTCAAAAAGTTTTAAGTTATCTGTAAACCGATACGATGTGCAAACGGTTGTCGGTATATAAAAACCTATAAATAAATAAATGGCAGCAAAAAAAAAAACAACTCTTTGGGCTCTTTCTTTTTCTTTTGGTTACATCTGTACTGACGTTCCATAATGTTGCCATAATTTTTCTGGCATCCTAACTCTCCACAGAACCAGCAACAGCAGCTTTTGCTCCCACTCTCCTGGTGAAAATTCTAGAATGTTCTCAGAGATCCTGACATAGCCCCCTGCTGGCAGGGCACATGTGCTGCGAATCCAGAGGGGTGCACTGAACTGTATAATTCTTTTGATGAGGGTATAGATTTACTTGAGTAAGGCAAAATGTGGGAATATGCTTTTGTTTCAAATGAAAAAGGCAATTTTAATGACAGTTCCTGTTTCAGTTCATTACATTTGGAAAATACAATAAAAGAAAAATGAATGAAATTTCATTCATGTTTTATCTTTCCCACTGAGCAGCCACCAGCCCCAGTCCTGCCCCCAACCCCTCCATTTCCACCTCTCACCCCCTCATGCCCCCCCCCCCACCATGCCTTGCTCCTGCCACAAAAATTAAAAACCTCAAGAAGCCCTAGGTCTTACTGCACTCTCTTTCCTCCTGGATACCTCTTATTCCATTGTTAGTATTTGAAGTCCAAACAGAGAAGGTGAATGGCCCAATTACTTTTGCTCTGCCAGATCAGTATTTTAAAATAGCACCAGTTGGCCCTGAAGCCATTAAGTTAAATGGGAGACCAGAAGTGATTGGGATCAGTCTTAGATTTTAAAGATGACTGATGTATGAGACATTCAGAAGTGATATGGTGGAAAGCCCAGAAGGCCTTGAATTTTTTTTTAATTATCGGGGTACTGGGAGTTTGTTGCCAGGGGAGGAGAGAGTCGTATTTCATTGTTCTTTTTTTTTGGGGGGGGGGAGGGGTATTCATGATTGTTTATTTCATTTCAAATAAAGTAAAACAAACTACAAATGAAAAAAGTGAAAAGAAAAGAAAAACAAAATGAAATGAAAAAAATGTAGGATGCGCAACTACTAGCAAAGTGGCCTTATAGTAGCATCACTTGTAAATAAAGTGGCGCTCTCCATCTTAGCTGGGGTGTATACTACTATGTTATGAAAAATTTTGAAAACAGGCTGTCCTGACGTGTTAAGGAAGTGAAATGAAACCAGATACTTTTACTTAGCAGTAAAAGAGAAATGTTGGAAACCATCAAATAACTCTCATGTGTGTTATTGAGTAGTGATGTTATTGCTCCTTTATGCTGTTGCCATCAGCGCTATGTGCATGGACTTTAAATTGGAAAAAGACTAAAAGCAATGTGAAAGGCTTTGAAAGGAATATTTCCCCCTGCGCAGAAAACCGTTGAATGATATCTCATGGCATAATACCTGTGTTCTACTTAAAACAGAAATTTGAGATATGGCCCCTGGAACTAACAGGGGTTACATGTATATAGCTTGCTTGCTTATTTATTTATTTATTTATTTATTTATTTATTTATTTATTGTTCTTTTGAGAAAAATGACACGCATACTTTCAAAATGTCAAAATATACACATAATTTCCTCTGCAATTCTGCCAACATGAACACCTTTGAACACTGCAGGTAAAGTACATGATTATTCTCTTGAACATAAACCTGGGTGCCCATATTAGAAACATTCAGATTCCTCCAATTCTTGGGCTTGGTGACAGAGAACATAACACTCAAGAAGTGGAAATGTGTCCATTTTCTGCTGTGTAAGCATGGGATATCCAATCATGGTACTCATTGCTAGTGCTACTAAATGAACAAAAATCAAGGATGGAGAGGGGCTAGAGGTGGTCCAGAGAAAGGCAACCAAAATAGTGTGGGGACTCTACCAAAAGACATATGAGATGAGACTTCAGGACATGAACAAGCAAACCCTAGAGGAGATGAAAGTCATGGGAAGGGGGAATATGATACAGATGTTTCAATATCTAAAAGATATTAACCCACAATTAAACTGTTTTCAATGGAAAGAAAACTGTACCACTAGGGGCTCACAGTTGAAGCTTCAAGGAGTTAGACTCAGAAAATATTTTTTTCACAGAAAGGATGGAGGATGCATAAAATGCCACCCTGGAAGAGATAGAAAAAAACAAAGAGTATCAGAAATCAAGATAGCGTGAGATAAACAACACAGAGGATCCCTTATTGGCAAGAGGATGGAAACAAAATACTGGGGTAATAGGTATTAGAGATGTGAATCATGTCCTCGATCGTCTTAACGATCGATTTCGGCTGGGAGGGGGAGGGAATCGTATTGTTGCCGTTTGGGTGTGTAAACTATCGTGAAAATCATTAAAATCGTGAACCGGCACTAAAACCCCCTAAAACCCACCCCCGACCCTTTAAATTAAATCCCCCACCCTCCCGAACCCCTCCCCCAAATGCTTTAAATTACCTGGGGATCCAGCGGTGGTCCAGAACGGCGGCAGTCCGGAACGGCCCCCTCAATTGAATCCTGTTGTCTTCAGCTGGCGCCATTTTCCAAAATGGCCGCCGCAAAATGGCGGCGGCCATAGACGAAAACGATTCGACACAGGAGGTCGTTCCGGACCCCCGCTGGACTTTTGGCAAGTCTTGTGGGGGTCAGGAGACCCCCCCCCAAGCTGGCCAAAAGTTCCTGGCAGTCCAGCGGGGTTCCGGGAGCGATTTCTTGCCGCGAATCGTTTTCCGTATGGAAAATGGCGCCGGCAGGAGATCGACTGCAGGAGGTCATTCAGCGGGGGTTCCGGACCGCCGCTGAACGACCTCCTGCAGTCGATCTCCTGCCGGCGCCATTTTCCGTACGGAAAACGATTTGCGGCAAGAAATCGCTCCCGGAACCCCGCTGGACTCCCAGGAACTTTTGGCCAGCTTGGGAGGGCCTCCTGACCCCTACAAGACTTGCCAAAAGTCCAGCGGGGGTCCGGAACGACCTCCTGTGTCGAATCGTTTTCGTCTATGGCCGCCGCCATTTTGCGGCGGCCATTTTGGAAAATGGCGCCGGCTGAAGACAACAGGATTCAATTGAGGGGGCCGTTCCGGACCACCGCCGTTCTGGACCACCGCTGGATCCCCAGGTAATTTAAAGCATTTGGGGGGGGGTTCGGGAGGGTGGGGGATTTAATTTAAAGGGTTGGGGGTGGGTTTTAGGGGGTTTTAGTGTGCCGGTTTTCCTGCCCTCCCCCTTCCCCCGATTTACGATTTTTTAACGATAAATCGGGGAAATTGGTATTGTATCGTGGCCCTAACGATTTTTGACGATTTAAAATATATCGGACGATATTTTAAATCGTCAAAAAACGATTCACATCCCTAATAGGTATAGAGCAACAGTTCGATCCAAAACCACACTGAAACGATTATATTGTGCTTCCGGGAAAGTCACGGAATAACCTGCATGGAGCTGCAGTTAAAAACCTAAACAGAAGGCAATGGGGCAACTTCATGGAGCAGCAGTTACAACCTTAGACAGCTTGCTTGGCAGACAGGATGGGCCATTTCAGTATTTTTGTACAGTAATTTATTATGTTGCTGTGTTATTAATCGCATTCAGATTGTTTTTTTTTTTTCCATTTTTACCTTAAAAGGTAAGTACTTATTTACTTATTTATATTCTGCTTTTTCAAGAACTTCAAAGCAGATTACATTCAGGTACTGTAGCATGTCCGCTTCTGTGACTCCGTGTTTTAAAAATTATTAGCCCTAAAATACCCCTGCTCAAGGGCTCTCTAGAAGCAGAGTTTGACTATCATAATAATATTTATCGAACTTGGTATATCACAGGCTGTCATTACAAGATTCCTTCCCCAAAGAGTTTTATTAAGGCTATTAATATCATGCACAGGGACAGTAACTTTCAAACGAGCGCATGGGCGCACATATACATGCGTATATGGGTGCGCGGCCAGATGTGCAGCAAATTTTTATTTGGCACGCACATACTTGTGCAAGTTATAAAATAGCCCTGGTGTGCAGGTCTGCTCCTAATTTTAAGATTGTGCACACACAGTGGCTTAAGTTGGCTTAGGGATGCGCAAGTGAGGGAATTTTGTAACAAGATGTGCACCCATCTCCCAATTTTGGTGCATGCCCAGCTTTTAAAATTCATCTTTTCCAATAGAAACTCCTAGAAACACAAGCCGTAATTAACACCTTTCCTAGTAAAGCCACCTTGAACTGTACTGCTAATTAGTTAACAACAAGAGCAAGCTAACTTATTCACAGTTCATTTAGTAATTTAAATATCTTCAGTTTTCCTTGTGTTGTATGTGTGGTTTTGTTTTGTTTTTTTCACTTTCCAATTTATATATATATATATATATATATATATATATATATATATATATATATATATATATATATATATACTAATTTCTTTTTGCCCATGGCAGTGTTCACTAAATCAAAGTCCAGCTGTGACTTTAAAACATCTCCTTTTTTCTCTAGTTGCACTTTTAGCTATAAACTCAACAGTAAGTCCATCCCTTAATCTCAACAGAAACAAATGGAAAATGATAAAATGACGCATGATTTTAAGCTCCTTGCCTCATAAATTAGACGGCGTATGTCAGCTGAAGGACCACATTGACCTTTTTCTCGTAAATTAAAAATGTTAGGCACACAAAAAAAGAGTTTTGGAGTGAATGAAGATTAAAGATGCCCTTCTGTATTTACTACTTAACTAATTTCAAAGGCTAAAATGTCATTTAAAACTTACTATGGAGAAAGCATGAAAGAAGGTTATGAAATATTGAGCTATGCTCCTTGAAGCCACAGTGCACTCCAGTAATAGAAAAAATGGTGAAAAAAAGCACAGGGTTGCAGTGAAGAGCTGCAGAAGCAGACAGAGAAAGCATGATTCATCATATGCATAAGAACACCCAAGTTTAGAACACACATCGTTGAAAATAAGATGCCGTAGGAGTTTAAAGTCAATCGTGGGGAAACATACAGTTAGCACAATCGGTGTGACACGTTCCATCAACTAGAATTTGTTTTGCATGCACATGGGAATTTCTCTGGAGATAGGCAAATCATTACATTTTTTTCTTACTGGGGTTTTCCTGCTTGGGGAAGAGGTGGGATATTTGACTCTGTCCTATAGAAATCTCCTCTGCATACATTTTTTTGTATCCTCTGAATTTAGCAGAGTAGAAGAGTTTGTTGCCATATCTGATCACGGCCTAAATATGTTATTAATACCACAGCACTTGTTATTTTGACCTGTTTTTATTTGTTTCTCATGAAGGAAAGCTCCCCCAGTGGCAAAAAGTTCATTACATCAGGAAAGAAAAGAAATTGCAAATTAGGAAGGAAGGAACATAGGGTGCCATCCATCAAATCACATTAGGGCCTTATCATGGGCGTTAGAGCCCTAACGCCCACGATAACGCCATAACGCATGTGATAAATAACACATCACAAGATGTGTATACAAATTTTCTAAATGTAGTCAAAAGGGAGGAGTTTAGAAAAATGAGGGATTTTTAAAGCTGCGTGCGATAGCGTAATGCATGCTGGAAATTACTACACCTTTTTTCCTGGCATTATGCCACTCTCTCTCTCTCTTTTCGGCAGCCCAAAAGGTCTGGCCACTTCTTGGCTTGTGGTTTGATACATTTAACATGTGTTGCGCTAAAATACCTATGCAATGTGGTAAAATAGCATGCATTGCAGTATCTGGAAAATTAACCACACCCCTCTTTTTTAGCACAACCGCTATTCTACCGAACTTTATAGCAAAATGATGACTCTAGGCCATAGAGAAGCCAATATTCAATAGGCAGTTTAGTGAATAAGTAATCCAGCTAAAATTAGCTGGACAACGTTTCCCATTTATTCAGCAGGAAAAACATCCTACTGAATATACAAGTTTAAAGTTATCTGCCTACATGTAGCTAGATAACAAAAAAACCCTGACCAGCTATATTTGAAAATGGCCAGGTAGGTCTTTAGTTATGAGGTCTTTTAAAGATATCCGGTTAAGTAGCACGATATCCAGCCACATAAGGCTGAATAACTTTAGACCGCCTCAGAAGCAGTTATAAAGTTATTCAGCTAACCTGGCCAGAATTACCCGATTTTCAGTTAGGTTAGTTGGATAACTCAGCTCCTCCCAGGAACGCCCTGAAATGTTCCTTTTTTATCCTACCCTTGCGCTTAAGTTGATCTTCCGAATTCAATATATATCTTCGCTCTAAATTCTTACGTTATAGTTGCTATTTTGATTGTTAATGTATTTCGTTGTTAAAATGTAAACCGGAGTGAAGGCCATCACCAATAGTTCGGTATATAAAAGCCTATAAATAAATAAATAAACAAATTTATGGCTGGATTACTACTTATCTGGACAAAATTTAGCCAGAGAAGAGGCTGAATATGTCACATTTACCATTTAGATGGATAATTTGTGAGTTATCCATCTAAATAGCTTTTGAATATCTACCCCAGAATGGCTAACGCCATTCATATCACCTCAGTCTTGTTTAGTAGTTATACATCTGAGAAACATGCTATTGTTTAATTTATATTTAGAATTGATCCATAGCTTTGCTTGCCATTTTGTACATGATATGGGTATTGGTAACATGGGCAGCCTTCCACTGGCCAATGAATTGACCTCCAAACCATGTCTTAGGCCTGGATTTTCTAATATCGCACAGGTTTGTGAATCCCGTGGTAACAGGGGGCGGGGGGGGGAGCGAAGTGGGGGCGGACCTGCGAAAGCCGGCAGAGATCGCACCACCGCGGTGTTATCGCTGCCGGCTTTCGCTCCCAATAGCGCCACCGTGAAAGGTGGTACTATTGGGGACTTTTCGCTTGCGATACCGATAGAAAATGACCCCTTGGAAACACATATTTCAGACAATCTTTGTAGATAAACTGCTTTCAAGTACAGCCTGGCTTTTATATTGCTGAAAGTTAAAGTACCTTTCTCTTTTGCAACTAAAGTGGAACACCACCGTTCCACCCCATCATATTATAAAACAGTACCTAGTATTCGGCAACAAACGGTAGCCATGTTGATATTAAATGAAAAGAACAAATTATTGTGACATTAGAACATTTATTCCTCCAGTATACGGTGAAATAGATTTTTCTTTGATCTTTACATACCCTTTACATTGAAATGATAGTGAAAAAATGGGAACAGAGGACAAGCACTTTTGGCTTTTCACTGCTAGAACAGGCTCAACCTACACGAATATTTTAGCTACCTATAGACTCCTTCGTATTTATTTTTCGAAACGAATACAATGTTTAAGCTCAGATGGGCACATTCATGAATGGAAATTTGCACTGGCTATGAACAAGTACACACTCACCAGGGCACGCTGGGTTTCAAAGCCCTCAGGCCTCTGATTACAGCTCATGATCTCACTGGTGGAGAACATTTTTCCCAGCTTTCCTCCCACAGGGGGCAGAAGACTTCCACCACTATCGTCTGCACTGCACGCTTTGCATGTGACTCGCTGAACTGAGATACTGTAAGAAAACATTAAGCAAAGATGGAACACTGGCTACCTCTCGAAGCTAACAGGGTGTTTTCGGAAAGAAATTCTGGAACGGGCAATGGAAAATAAAGGACAATATGAGAAGGAGGCCTCACCACTGAAATATGGTCTTCCTTCATGTTTGATTCTGTAATCATACCTTTGTCCAGGACCTGGAAAAAATATGTTCAGATGTCAGTCATCATCAGCTTCAAAATATGAGCCTTCATTTCTAGTTTCCTATTGATCTTAAAATATAAAAGAACACAGGGACCCACTAAAATTATAATAAAAATTATGTGGTTACATCCCAGAAGGCAGTTTTATTAAACACATATGCTGCCTTTATCATGGACTCTGTTAGGTAGGTATAGGTTTACTGATGTAAACTCCACTAACCTGATTTGCAAAAGAGCTTTACTGTTGTTAAACCCAGCGTGTTAAAGAAGTGGAGATTTGTTTTTGAAAACAGAATCTCATGAGTCCATAGATAATCAATCCAGTAAAAGATAGGGTTACTGAGTTCTACTTCAGAAGATTTAGGGATGCAGTTTCAAATGTTTGCATTGCATGCTGCCCTCTTTAAAAATGCTTATAATGCAAAATAAGTTCAGAAACTGTATAATTACAAATTTTGCAAAAATCTTGTGCCTCCACATTCCAGCTACAATGCATACTTACAGACAGGCCTGTTGTATATTTAACTGGGTACACAGTGACTTCCAAAAATGACATAAAATGTTCAATATAACATCAAGTTCCAGTAACCCTATTGGTTCTGGAGAATACTGGGTTATTGGCCAAAACTACTAACTTTTGATGGAATAATGTTAATAATTATCCTTTTTTAATCTTATATTTAATTAACATTATAAAAATATTCAAAAAAGAATACAGGAAAAGTAAATATATTAGCCCACCATAAATATTGTAGGAATACATTATAAACCTCTTCTTCTTCAAGCATTAAGGAAACACAAATGAAAAGAAAGAAGAAAAAGAACAAGGAGAGCAAACTAATTATGCTGATGTCTAATAAACCCCAATGATGGGAAGAAATCCAAAAGAAATTATTTAAAAAAAATATATAAATACAATTGTCACAGTCAATCAAAACAATGATGGCAATTTTTAAAAAAAAAACAGCACCCAATATATAATAAATGTGATTACAAAATAGAACACTTTTCCCAACCAGAAGATGTACATAGTAGATGTACATAGGGAGAGCAATTTTATAAAACAGCAGGCCCATTTCTCCTCCGACAAATTCATTACTTGTTCTTCTGACCTCATGCCCTCCTAGCTCCTGAGTTCTATCTCCCCTGAAATCAACATGCCCTCCATCTGTCACATCCCCGATCAATTACGTGCCACTGTGTCTGTCCCCTCTTCCTTCAGATGTGCTGTAATTAGTCCGCTTCTCCAAAAATCTTCACTGCCTTGCTATCATCCCATCGCCTTCTTCCCTTTTGTATCCAAACTGCCTGAATGTGATGTACACCTCTGTTGTCTTCAATTTTTTTCATCTCTAAATATTCTGATTCCACTCCAGTCTACATTCCACAGAATCTGCTATTGTCAAGTCTCCAGTGATTCCCCCCAGATCTGCTTCCCTCTTCCCTGTCTCTGTGAATGGCATTCTCATCCTTTCAGTTCCATTGGCCCGTAACCTGGGGATCATCTTTTATGTCTCTCATTCTTTTCACAATTCCAAAACACTGCTAAATATGTCATTTCTTCTTCTGTATAACATTGCTAAAATCTTTCTCCTCCTTGATAAGCTCAACCACTCTTATTATCTCCTGCTTAGACTACTTGCAGGAGATAATAAGAGAGTAGACGAGCAGTTTGCTCTTTACGGGCCTCCCAATGAACCATCTTTCTCCACTGCAAAATATTCAGACTTTGGTTGCATAAGTTGTCTTCCTTCAACATCGCTATGACCATGTAACCCCTCTTCTCAAATCACTATGGGCCTCATTTTCTAATCGGATCGCATGCGATACCAAAATGGGGGCGGAGTCGGCCCCGGAAGAGGAGGAGTCGGGGCGTCACCGGGGCCGACTCCGCGAAGACGCCGCAGACGACGAAAAGGTAAAGCCCTTTTCGCGTCCGAGTTCGTGCCCAATAGCTACACCTTCTATGGTGGCGCTATTGCGTTTGAAACCGGCAGCGATCGCACCGCGGCGGTGCGATCGCTGCCGACTAGCGCAGGCCCGCCCCCTGTTTTGGCCCCCCACCCCTCATTCCCTAAAGTATCGCAGGCCTGCGATACTTTAGAAAATGAGGCCCTATATTGGCTCCCCATCTAATTCTGCTTACATTGCCTATCTTCTCTTTTCTCTCATGAACTCTGTTCACTGGGCAAGTTGCTCTTATCTGTGACATTGTCCTCCATCACCAAGTCCCTACTCCATGCTTTTCCCCTTGCTGCACCTTATGCCAGGAATAAACTTCCTGAATCAGTCTGCCATGCTTCTTCTCTGGTCATGTTCAAAACCAGTCTAAAAACCCCTCTTTTGAGGCTGCTTTTAAAATCCTAACCACTTCCCTATAATAAAAACACTCTTTCTAGAACAAGGATATAACTATGCACAAAGAAGTTTAAAGGAGCCATCTTGATTTCCCCTCATAAGACCTATGGTATGATGCTGCAATAATGAGCTTTTAAGATAACACAGATCTCTTTTATAGCAAGAATCAGAGAAGGAAGTCTGTCTACCCTGCAGGGGTATGGTAAGCAGTGGCGTAGCCACTGCTTACCATACCATACATCCTGATTTTATTCTAATAAATGGCAAAACAGTTCAGAGTTAAAAACAAATGCTCTTAACTTAGCACCTTCATTTTCACCAGCATTCCAAAAGAGACTTTAAAAGTCGATAACATGCTAGACACAATTTTGCAGAATTTAACATTCTTGTATGAAAGAGATGTTTAGGTTTTGAGCTGGATAATATTTCCATGCACACGTCTTGATTTTTTTTTTTCTAGTCAAGAAGGGAGAAGGAAAATATATTTTGTAATACTCCCATGGGGATATATTGATTGCAAATAGTTTCCAACAGGGACAACAGGAGCTGTCTATAACAAAAGCAATTTCTAAAATATGCTGTACCATGCTAAAAGATTAAAAGATATCTAGGGAAATATTCAGCAAAACGTTGCCATCATTATTTAGGGATTTTTGCAGTGGAGCCCTAAATGATTTTCCATAGGAATACATATAGGGGCAAATGTACTAACGCACATTAACAATAATGCAAGCGTTAATGCATGTGAAAAATCTATGACTAGTGGTTAGTGCACAGTAATGCTTTTAATGTGCATAAACTAGTTTGTGTTAGTGACAAAGTGCAAAAAGTTTTCCAATGAGGTAATGAGATGGAAAAGTACACAAAATTGCTTATCATACATTAGTGCAGCGAGAAAGGACACCTTAAAATGTGCAAAATGAAACAGAGGCACATTAATTAATTGTATGTGGCAACACGTGTTTCTGCTAAACCCCATTAACACAGACATAAAACACTACACTTACATGAGCTAACAGATGATGTACTAAACTCTGTTACATCAGCCCCTAAGTGCACTAACAAAGCAATTAGACAGTCACTTTGATACCAGCGCGCAGGCGCATATGTATGCGCGTTTGCCAACTCGCACCAGAGGGTGAGGCCATTCTATAACATACGCGTGCTTATGCGCACATGTTATAAAATAGGCATTACGCACATATATGTGCACACAATTTTATATGGACGCACACTTGTGCATGCAAATGCCACCTCTACTGTGTAAGTGGGGGAATTTTATAAGAGACGCATGCCGACGCCATTACTAGTTTTCCCAGTTCATTCCCAGGTTGCCCAGTTAAGGAATAGAACTTCCAACACCCCCCCCCCCCCAGGTTATTAACCTCGCTCTCCCCCTGTTAATACCAACCCTTAAAACCCCGCTAACTAATCTAGTTTTTTTTTTTTTCCAATTTCACACCATCAATAGCAAAGATGCATGGCAGGGGACCCTGGCATGCGCCTGTGCCTGTAAATACCTGCATGCACATTTCATGTTAAGGTCCCAGGATCACAGCAGAATAATGTGCGGCAATCAATGAAACTGGACAATAGCACTATAAACAACACATTAATAATTTAATATGTGCACACAGCAATAGTGCACAGAATTTAAATCAAGAAGCATAAACAAGTAATCATACAGGGCAAAGTGTGCAGGAACATTTGTACGCACATAACCTTTTGCAAATTCTTGAAGAGCTATTACCAGGATAGGCTCTCTTGAGAAATTCATTAGAGGTGCATAGATACAAAAGTAGCTGTGTTTCTATGGATGGGGATAAGAGGAGGAAATTAAATGAGTCATTTTCTCCCCTTACCAAGTTTCTACATTTAGAGTGGCTATATTTACTTGATCTCTGCACGGCCATTGCCAAACATGGAAGCTAGCTGCATAAGATTGTCAGGATGTACGAGACTTTATGACATTTCTTTTATACTTTATTTAAGCAGTTTTATAGCTGTATCAATTATTCCTCTTATTTGTTTTTATTCTATTGTGTACATTAATAGAATTATTGTTATTGCTGATTGTATCATATTATGTTTGTTGTTTTGACTATTATGTTTCATGCAGTTTCAGACTCTCCCTGCATTCTAGTCACCTACCCAAGAGCCCCAGGAAAGCTTCTCAAATGCTATAAAATCAAAGAGGTCAATATTCATTGCATTTGTCTGGGTAAGCTGGCATGTAGCTGGACAAGCTCTGGGATTTTAAAATTAGCCAAATAAGTTCAGAGGTGCTCTGGGAGCGTTCCAGTGTTACCTAGCTGATGTAGCCAGATAACTTTAGGCCATCCTAAGAGCAGTCCTGAAGTTAGCTTGATAAATGTATTCAGCTAAATTTAAGATAGCCAGGTATATTGAGCAGTGTAGCCTTGTCACTGGATACTCAGGCTAAGTTAGTCAGATAAATATATCCAGCTAACTTTGGCCTAGATTCATCAAAATGCTATAAATTTCACATGAATAACGCCCGTGATAAGGAAAAGGGGTGTGGCTATCATCATTTTAGATTTACCGCACCATGAGCTATTTTAGCACTTTGCATAGGTATTTTATTGCAATGCGTGTTAAATTTTAGGGATGTGAATCGTTTTTGAACGATTAAAATTATCGTCAGATAATTTTAAAATGGTTCTAAATCGTTAGAGTGCACAATATAATACAAATGCCCCCGATTTATCGTCAGGGGCATTTGTATTGTATCGTTAAATAGGGCACGGGAATTATTTGGGGGAGGGCGGGAAAACCGGCACACCAAAACAACCCCTAAACCCACCCCGACCCTTTAAAACCAATTCCTTACCCTCCCCCACCCTCCCGAACCCCCCCAACATGTTAAGTTACCTGGTGGTCCAGTGGGGGGGGGGGGGGGTTGTTTCCCGGCGCGATCTCCCGCTCTTGGGCCATCGGCGCCATTTTGGCTACCACTGATAAAAATGGCGCCGATGGCCCGATAAAAAAAAACCCACCCCGACCCTTTACAAATTACCCCTTTGCTTCTCCCACCCTCCCGACCCCCCCAAAAACCTTTTACATGTACCAGGTGGTCTAGCGGGGGATCCGGGAGCCATCCCTTCAATCATACCCTCGGTGCCCGTGCTGGAGGTTTCAAAATGGCACCGATCGCCTTTGCCCTCACTATGTCACAGGGAGCGACCGTCGCTCCCTGTGACATAGTGAGGGCAAAGGCAATCGACTGCCAGTATGGCGCCAATCGCCTTTGCCCTCACATGAACATCTAAGAAACTTTAAATAACATAGTCAGAGAAAAGGAAAACAGCTGAAGGCCTATTTTTTTTTTTTTTAAATGTGCAAAAATAAAAATATCTGAAAATTTTTAGGTATTTTCATCAGAAGCTATTTTTGATTCATTGCATTCAGAATGAACTGAAAGTGGCCTCATTTTTTCAAACTAATACACATTCCTATTTGATTTTACAATGAAAATGCCTCCAAATTTCCAATATAAATAACAAATATAATAAAATATAAGATCTAAATCAGGTCAGCTGCAAGCTGTGGATGAATATTGATCTTTTTCTCATATTGTTACTTCAAAAAACCCTAGTTAATTATTTTTTAGGTAATTATTTTGCAATATTGTACATAACTTAATTGACATAGGGCTGGATTTAGGTGTGTATAACATAGGCATGTGAATTGTGCACCAAATTCTGAAGGTGTCCAAAAACTAGGATTTTCCCTACTGCTCTCTGCTTTCCAGGGGGAGAGGAAAGAGGGAACCTCTTACCGTAAGCCTATGGGAGCCAATATCACATCTGGTGCCGAACTGACAAATTGTGATGTGCCGCCTTTTTTTCAGTTTAGTTTGGGTCTTTCATTTTCGGCCTGCTTTCTCAATTAATTTTTTCAGGGGAGTAGGGAGGTTAGAACTTTTGGATTATGTCATCAAAGAGTTCACTATTTATCAAAATAAATAATGCAAACATTTCCAGAATGATATAGATCAAATTTCACCATTCATATTATCAGAATTCACAACCAAGGGATATGCAAAAGCAAACATTTCATTTCAGTTTCTTTATTTATTTTGTAGGTCAAAATCATTTGGTTCATTTCAGAGAAAAAAAGAAATGTGTTTATTTCTTGTATTCATTTAGTCATTTATTTCCCATTAAAGTCAAAAGGGAAAGCAATGCAGTCTATTTTGTGCTCCCACATTGAGGTTTTCTAATCATTTGTAATTAAACTTGTGGGTAGTCATCATCAGAAGGTTGAAGGGCATTCCAACACATCAAGACTATTTCAATATGGCACCAAAAGTGACATGAAGAGCACAAAGAAAATGATACCAGTAGTAGCAGGAGTTCTCCAAGTCACCGAGAGAAGGAGTAAAGCAGCAGCAAGAATGACCAGAACACTCCAAGCCTTCAAATGTGGAACAAAGGTCATGAACAACAGTGACATGAACACCCCAAGGCAACACTAGAGGGACAAAGCAGCACCACATGTGGCATGAACAGTTCAAGGCACCATGAAGGGGGAACAAAGCACCAAAAGTGGCAGAAAAAAGATTCCAAAGCAGTGATAGAGTCAAAGCAGCAAAAAGAGTGACATGATGATGCAAACGAGCCATAAGAGGCACAAAGCAGCCACCCGGTCCCATAGTGGCAAGAATTCCCCAAGGCTCCATATTAGGGGCAGAGGACACCAACCGAATTGTTACAAAGCCCTATGTAGGGAGAAGCCAGAGGAAATCTCTGCAGGAAGACACGTCATTTCCATATGGCACCTTTAGGGGAAGGAGCTGGCTGCTTAGGCTTGAAGTTAAGCCTTCTCCTTTGCGGTCAATGATTGTAACTTGCAAAAGGGCGTGGAGGCACACGTATGTGCATGTATGTCAGCGCGTGCCCAGGGCCGAGGGGATTTTATAAATTGCACGCACATATGTGTGCATGTTATTAAGTTGCTTGGGCACGCACACAAATGTGTCCAATTTTAAGCTTGAGTATGCCCAGCTGCATAAATTGGGTTCCGGTCATGTAACTCAGGGAATTTTAAAACTAGCATACATCCATGCCATGTCCAATTTCACTAGTTCATCCACCAGTTCACCCAGTGTAGAGTTAGGTCCTCCACACCCCCTCAGGTTTAATAACCTGCACTACACCCAGTTAACCCAGACCCCTCAAACCCTTCTGCAATGCCTGTAACAGTTTTTATTTAGATTTACAGTGTCATTTGCAGAAATAAAGTTATGTGGCACTGGACCTAGCCACACCCATGCACATAAGTATTTATGCACATATCTATTGGCCCTGCCCTGAAATGCCCATGCCTCACCCAGACCATGGCCAAACCACACCCAGACCAGGTCCCTATTTGAATCTGAGTGAGATGTGCATGCTGCAGGAAATGTGTGCACATCTGGGTAGTTTTTAAAATACAGTGGGTGCGCATAAGCCATACATGTATGTACCTCTTGATTTTGGCACATACCAGGCTTTTAAAATTCACCTTTATATTCTTAACCATGTAAGAATTATCTGCTTCCTCCACCTCTGCATTGGAGGCTACTGACTACAGTCAGTACTACAGTTGCTACTGACTACAGTCCCTAAATTCTTTTCAGCCACTAGCTGTTCAATATCCTGCAATTCAAAGAATCCAGGAAATGATTTCTCTTGTGAATCAGTTTTTGAAAATACTGCCTCCATTACCTAAGAAGCAGTAATAATGGAGGAGTGCAGTGATGGTTTTGGATACTGCATTTCTGCTGCCCCTTCCTTTTCCTGTGGTATAATCTGTTGAAGACAAAATATCAGACAAGACCAACAGTCAGTAAAAGCTGAAAGTGAAGGGAGTTTGAAGAAATTGTGTAAGATGTTTGTAAAGCATCAGATTGACAGGGCAAATACTGTAAGGGAATGGAATTTTGAAATAACCTTGAAGATAGCTGGAGAGAGGAGAAATAACCCAAAGGTAATAAGAGTGGTTTGCAGCAGCAGCAGCAGTGAAACCAGTAATTAAAATCCCAAACTATAGGTGCAGTGCAATGCAGAAAAAAGAGTGGTAGCAAGACCATAATATATATAGCAAAGGTTGAGGCAGGAAGAATAGTATCAAAAGCCCAAGGTACCAAAAGGGGCAAAGTGGTACCAAGAATCTATGAGTGGTACAGCAAGTGCGCAAAGCATCATATTGCCAGGGGAACACTAAGGGTCAGTAAGTACTGTAAGGGAAGATAATTTGAAATGAACCTCGATGACAGCTGGAGCAAAGGCAAAATCCCAAAAAGGTACCAAGTGTGACTTGTTCAATAGCAGCAGCAGCAGCAGTGGTTCTGGAGATTAAAAGTACAAATTTTAGACTCAGCAAGAAAAGTGGCTCTGCTTAGCAAGAGGAGTTAGAATGCTTGACAGCAGCACACGCTATCTATTGGCTAGCTAGCCTATGTAATATATTACAGTTATACAGTATAATACTATACCCAGCCATGAGCATAGCAGCCATGGTGCACATGCATCACCAACATTTAAATAGGGTGCAATGCACTACCAAGTGCATGCACATCCAGGAGAGTGGTGGCTGCGAAGAGGAAGAGACCCGGGAGGCCACCAGTGAACCCCATCTTACTGGTGGCCGAGAAGAGAAAGAGGTCCAGAAGGCCGCCGCCCGCCAGCAGACCTCATCTCACCAGCGGCTGAAAAGAGGAGAGGCCTGGAAGGCCACCAGCAAATCACATACCGCTGGTGGCTGAGAAGATGAAGAGACCTGCGAGGCAGCCAATGGCCGAGAACAAGAAGAGGCCCGTGATGCCACCGGCGGACCCCATCTCATTGGCGGCCAAGAAAAGGAGAGGTCCAGGAGGCTGCTGGTGAACCCCATCTCACTAGCGGCTGAGAACAGGAAGAGACCCAGGAGGCTTCCAGCAGACCCCTTTTCACCAACGGCCAAAGAAGTAAGAGGTCTGGGAGGCCTCTGGCGGTTGAGAAGAGTAGCAGGCCCAGGAGGCCGTCGGAGGCCGAGAAGAGGAAGAAGCTTGTTCTCCTGCTTCCCGTGTGCCTGCCTTCAAACCTCATGTGGCCAGTATGTATATGCTGAACTCCTACATCAGCATAAAAGAAGGACTAGCCCCACAAGTTGTGAATAGCGCAGAACAGGTAAGCAAGGAGCATTGGGAGAATGGATTCCTTCTTCTTTTCAGCTGCCAGTAGCCTCCCGGGCCTGCTCTTTTTCTCAGCCACTGACAGCCTTCTGGACTCAATGGGGAGCCTATGTTTTGTCTTTGGGTATGTGAGTGAAAGGGAACCTGCCTAGGTTTCAGTGTGCATTTTTATGAATGGTAGCCTGCCTGGGTTTGTGTGTGTGAGAGAGAATAGTAAGCTACCAGGGTGTATGTGAATGGTAACCTGCCTGGGTGTGGGTGTTTGTGTAGTATGAATGGTAACCTACCTGTGTGTGTGTGGGGGGGGGGGGGGAGGGTGAATTGGGACCTACTTGGAGATGATGTGAATGAGAGCCTGCCTGAGTGTGTGTGTGTGTATGTGTGTGAGAGAGAGAGAGAGAGAGAGAGAGAGCAAGTGGGAGTGAGAACCTGTATGATGGAGTGTATGGGCGTGTGTGAGTGGGAGCCTGTATGTGAAAATGAGAGCCTGTGTATATGTGTGCATATGTGTATGTATGGGAGTGGGAGCCTGCATGTGAGAGCTTGTGTGTTTGTGTGGCAGTATGAAGCTGTTTGAGGAAGAATGTCTGTGTGTTTATGAGGGGGAATGTGAGCCTACATGTGAGAAACAGCATGTGAGAATGAGAGCATGTGTTTATGTGTGTGTGGGTGTGAGGAGAGAGAAAGTGGCAACCTGCATGTGAGAGTGAGAGCCTATGTATGTATGTATGTATGTATGTATGGAATTGGGAATCCTGCATGTGAGATCCTGTGTGTCTGTATGTGAGAGAACATGTAAGAGTGAGAGCCTGTGTGTGCCTGAGGGGGAATGGGAACCTGTGTGTGTGTATGTGGGAATGGGAACATGCTGTGAAAGAGCATTATCTATGATAATCTCAGGGTGAGTGAAAATCAAAAGGTCCTATATATGGAGAGCAGGACATTTTTTAATCCTTATTTTTAATTATTGGGTGTAATTTGATGTTTCTATTGTTTTGTAACATTTTATTGTTTTTTGGGGGAGAAAATATTAGAAATGTTTTAATTATTGGATGTTTTAATGATCAGATGTTTTGAAATATTTTATTGATGTTTTGGAAATAGAGCAAGTTTTTTAAAATTATTGGATGTTCATCAGCTGTGTTGACATTTATTCTTTTTATTATTGTTTTAATATTATGAATGATGTTTTATATCTCTTGATTTTATTGCTTGATGTTTTGCGAGGAATAATAATAGTCGGGCTCCTGGTTTCCAGTAGTTTTTGATGGCACATTTCTATTTTATATTTGATGAGCATTTGTATTTTAAAGGTCCAGTTCTTGTGTAACTTTAATTTTTGCTTTGAAAATTATGGTACTTATCATCACTGCCTTTTATGGCATTATGGTCTGCTCTTTCTCCTTTCTATTTTACACAGAAGTTTCATCTTTATTAATTTCATTTGCAAGTAGAAAAATAATTTTGAATGTTCTTGCAGAAAACATTTTTTTTATTCACATATTTAATTTTAACTGATAGTAGATTATGGCATCATTTTAAGGGATAGCTTTAGCTAATTTTCCCTCTAAGGATTGGGTTGCTGTGAGCATAACTTTGATAGGCTTTTTGCATCAAAGAAAGTAGTGCTTACAAGGTAATGTAGGAGGGTGGACTCTGTTCTTGGGCACCTGACAGGAGCAATTCTGGTGTACCACCAGCTTCAGCAGACAACCTACACCCCTGCACACAGCTACTCTGTCATCAATTACAAGCATGTCTCTCACATACTGTGTATGTGTGCTGATTCCTTGTGTACACACACAAATTCTGAGCCTGAGAAGATAAAGACAAGGCTCAGGGTCGGGTTCACTGCAGTTTGCCTCTGAAGTTATTAGAAGGTTTAGATTAGAAGGCAAGATTGCAGCATGCAGAGTTAGCCAGAAAGAAAGAGTGGCATCAAACCCCACGAAGTAATAGAGTGAGGTGAATTGCAAATACCAGGAGAGTGTCGGAGTAAGCTGAGCAATAACTGTTGCAGACTTAGACAAGAAGACAGAGCCAGGAAAGATGTGGGATAAGAAATGCATTGCTCCTACCATGTGACAGGGGCCAACCAATGGTACCGGTAGCCCCTGTAACATAGTAAGGTCAAAGGCTATCTGTGCCATTTTGAATACCGGCAGCCGAGGGTGTGAGTACAGGAGATGGCTCCTGGAGCCCCCGCTGGACCACCAGGGAGTTTTAGTAAGTCTTGGGGGGGTCAGGAGGGTGGGGTTGTAGTTAATTCAATTTTAGCCAGGGCACAAATAAGAATTAACGCATGAACGTATCAGGGGCCCCCCTTGCCCAATGCAACATATCTGCCCCCCGACGAATACGAATCCCGAATGCAACGTATGGCGTCCCTCTGCACAGCCTTACTGTAGATGCACACCCCAGAGAGCTTACATTGGAAATGTAAATCTTCCTGGGTCTGAGGTGGAGTAACAAACTGCGCACAACAATAGACAACATTTGCCACCAGAAATGTGAGTTTACTTCATTTCAGACCCTGGATTAAATTTCCAATGTAAACTCTCTGAGGCAGGCACAAGTCACAGATTTTCTTTGTTTACCTAAACAGCTAGACAGCATATGTTCATGTAGTACTAAAGTGTCTACTATTCAATTGCTGATGCTCGTCCAGAGAATCTATGCTTTGTTCATCTAGCTGTACATGGTTTCCCCAGAGAGCTTAGTCTTTTATTTTACTTGCCATTCCTTATTAAAATGGCCTTGAATGAGTGAATATGCACACAAGTTTGGATGCACAGCAACAATCTCAAATGCAGTGCCACTTTGGCAAGACATGGCAAGTACAATCAAAGCATAAACTCTCTGGGGTGGGCACCTTCAGTTGAACAGTATGTACTTTGGCACTGTGCTTCTGCCTTTGGCATCCTGTTCAGCTTTAGATTCTAAACCTCACTCCACCCCTGAGAGTTTATGCTTTGATTTTACTAGCATTCTTCTGCCTAAAGGGCCTTGGATGTAAGAATTTGCTCTTTAGAGTGGGCACTTCCAGCTATCTGAACAACATGTAAGCTCCCTAGAGTGGGTATCTACTGTTAAACAGTATGCCAAAGTTGGATGCACAGTGCCAGTGTATTGTTCAACTGTAGGTGCCTTCCCCGAGAGCACCAGAAATTAAACTCCTGGGTCCGAGGTGGAGTAAACTCCTATTTCTGTTGGCCAAAGTTATTATATTGCTGTGCCCAATGTCGTAGAATTAGTTAGATACTACCACACTGGGCCTAACAATAATATAATATTGCAACCAAAATGTGAGTTAAGTTTTACTCCTGATCTGTCCAGGAGTTAAATTTCCAGCATTAAGAAATTGTGCCTTAATTTGTCTACCCTTTAATGTACCTCCCTGCATTGCTAAGAAATAGCTAATGCCTTCTTTTACATGGGATTTGCATGCACCTCGCTAGTCTTAAAACAGGTTTTTTTTAGAAAGGCTGCGCTTTAAGCTGTCTGCAGATAACCTGAGAGCAGTCTGCATTCTGCTGCATCAAACAAACACAAGTATCAATGGCAATGCTTCTCCAGTCCTACTCTGCCTCAGTAAACCAACAGAAAGCAGAGCCTTTGTATCTCTATGACAGTGTCTGAGAGCAATGTGACTATAGCAGTATAGCTGTGTTTAAAAAAGGATTGGATAAGTTCTTGGAGGAGAAGTCCATTACCTGCTATTAATTAAGTTGACAGCCACTGCTATTACTTACAACAGTAAGATGGAATAGACTTAGTTTTTGGGTACTTGCCAGGCTCTTATGGCCTGGATTGGCCACTGTTGGAAACAGGATGCTAGGCTTGATGGACCCTTGGTCTGACCCAGTATGGCATGTTCTTATGTTCTTAAGATTATAAAAAGCCCTTTGCCAATGCCAATGCCAATACCTTATTTTTAAAAGCTTTTCTTTCACTCTGAGCTTCTGAGCACACAATCTTTCTCTGCAAAATCCAAGAGAGAAAATGGATATTCTTTGCCCAATCTGGCGCGACCCCAGTAGATGGTTCATTGTGGATGTCCTGAAAACCTAGCCTGTTTGAGGAACTCGAGGACTGGAGTTCCCCATCTCTGTCCTAGACCAAACCCCATCCCAAGGACCGCCCACATTTAAAGCGATTAAAACTGACCACATAGTCAGCTGTGGAGAACCCTCCTAGTAAAGTAGTTGAGGTGACTCGGTTGACATCAAGATGCTTTCTCAGAAATAAGACAACATCTGAGCTCAAGTGCACAATGCACATTTTTGCCAACACGGAAACAGCCTTGCCTTAACTAGCAAAAGCAGCTGCAAGTGCGCTGTTATCTCTATCAACACAGGGACTGTAGCTGAGATCGTACTTCCAAAAAAAAGAATCCAATAATCTGTAGAGACTAAGGCACCTGCTTACAGTGAAGTCAGAGTGCGGTGACGGATATCAGTAAATCTAATCCTTCTCTGCAACTGGCTTTAAATGAGCTACTACAGAAGGAGCGCAGAGGCCATTGTGTTGAAAGGAAGAGTAATGCATCTCCCTTGTTTTCATTTAGAAACCTCACCAGCGCTTCTGCCTTGAACTGAGTGCCATGTGCATTCTCCAGAGTTCACTCAAGTGGCTATGGTCTACAGGCATACTGCTGGGATTGAGCACACACACTCACTCACTCATTCTTTCTTATTCATTTTTAATTAAAACAAAATTTCTAAACAATTTTCCCAACCTGCAGGCCACCCAAGGTAGTATAAAAAGCTAAAAATAAGAGTTTCCATAGTAACACTGGAGGCATTATTAATGCTGTGCATGAGGTAATTGTCTTAAAAGACAATATATAAATTGATGCATTTCATATTCGTAGTAATTGAGTAAATAGTAAATGATAACAGATAAATTAACTTTTTGTTATTTATAGTCCACCTTTAGTGACTCTTCAAAGCAGATTAAACTCAGGAACTATAATTATTTCCCTATTCTTAAAGGGTTTACAATCTAAGAGAGTCTTTCTTTTTAAGCTTTTATTTGTTTTTGCATTATCTATGCTTATATACCATACAAAGATTTTATGTTTCATGCAATAATTTTTGTACATGTTAATTTGTAACTCACTGAGATTGGTGGAGTGGCAGGCGAGAAATGCTTTTAAGTAAGTAAGTAAATAAGTAAATAAATAAATAAATAAATAAATAAATAAATAAATAAATGTAAAAAGCCGCATTATGTCATTTACCATGTGGTAAATGGTCTAATGCAGGGATAAAGTGAGGTACTTGTATTATTCTGCCTCCAGCACTGCTCTTATTATAATGATTAGCATGCAATGCATGTTTATTAGCTCATTACTATCCTAAACCATGCAAATCAATTAATGCGGCTTGGCTTAAATATCAGAAACCATGCCTTTTGACTTGAAGTTTACTACAACTCAAGAGCTGTGGCTAACTTCCCCTAAGGAAAATCCCCCCCAGATTGAAAAAATCTCTAAGGGTTTCCATAGACTCCCCTGTCCCATTCCCCGCAATCTGTCTCCCCTGCAGGTGTCCATAGTAGGGATGTGAATCGTTTTTGAACGATTAAAATTATCATCAGATAATTTTAAAATCGTCCAAAATCGTTAGAGTGCACGAAACAATACAAATGCCCCCGATTTATCATCAGAGGCATTTGTATTGTATCGTTAAATAGGGCGCGAGAAAACTGGCACACCAAAAAAACCCTAAAACCCACCCCGAACCTTTAAAAGAAATCCCCCACCCTCCCGAAACCCCCCAAAATGTTTTAAATTACCTGGGGTCCAGTGGGGGGGGGGGGGGGGGGGTGTCCCGACGCAATCGCCCTCTCTCTCTCTGGCCACGGCTGCATTGAGAAATGGCGCCAGTGGCCCTTTGCCCTTATCATGTGACAGGGCAAAAGTAGTGCCGGCGCCATTTTGTCTGGTAGGACATAGCCATTTTGTCTGGTAGGACATAGCCCTCACTATGTCATATGGACGACGGTCGCCCATATGACATAGTGAGGGCAAAGGTAGCGCCGGCGCCATTTTGAAGATTGGCAATACGGCCCATGTGCAGGAGGTCACTCCCAGACCCCCGCTGGACTTTTGGCAAGTCTTGTGGGGGTCAGGAGCCCCCCCCCCAAGCTGGCCAAAAGTCCCTGGAGGTCCAGCTGGGGTCCGGGGGCGATCTCCAGCAGGCGTGACATCGGGAGCCAGGAAACAAAATGGCACCGGCGCTACCTTTTCCCTGTCACATGATAAGGGCAAAGGGCCACCGGCGCCATTTCTCAATGCAGCCGTGGCCAGAGAGAGAGAGGGAGATCGCGTCGGGACCCTCCCACTGGACCCCAGGTAATTTAAAACATTTTGGGGGGGTTCGGGAGGGTGGGGGATTTCTTTTAAAGGTTCGGGGTGGGTTTTAGGGTTTTTTTGGTGTGCCGGTTTTCCCGCCCTCCCCCGATTTACGATTTTTAACGATTTAAAAAAAAAAAAAAAAAAAAACATGACGATAAGATTTCCCTCCCCCCCAGCCAAAATTGATCGTTAAGACGATCGATCACACGATTCACACCTCTAGTCCATAGTAAAAAAAACCAAAAATTATAAAATTTCTACAGATCCGGGGTCACGTGATATGAATGAGCTGAGCAGACGCCTCCTGCACAGCTCCAGACACCACGCCGCTATTTCACCTCATTTCTCTCTCAAAATCTGGCGATTCGAACCAGGTGAGTTACCAACCTGTTTGGCACATGTCGATCGTACACTTCATGAATAAATCCCTACTGTTGAAGCCGGTAAGAGGTGGCAGAAAAGAGAAGGAAAAAAGTCGAGCTGCAGAAGTCAAAATGGCGACCGGGACTCAGAGCACTCTAGACCCGCCGGGGGAGCAGGCCCAGCATGAACAACTGCTATTAGATATTAAAGACATAGTTCACTCATCATTAGATGAAAAATTGGCCAGTATAGGATCACAATTAGACGAAGTTAAAACGGCCATCGCCGACCTGGGACCACGCATGGAACACACTGAGGAGCGCCTCTCAACTCTGGAAGACGGGACCCAAACCTATGGCGAGCATAACTGGGCTTTGGAGAAAACCGAGGGCGAGCAGGCAGTTAAGATTGATGACTTGGAAAATAGAACACGAGGTCAAACCTACACTTTATAGGGTTTCCAGAGTCGATCGAAGAGGCCCAGCTGGGTAAAATATTGGAGGCCTGGCTCCCAGAGGCTCTGCAACTCCCTGACATAAAGGACTCCCTGTCTATTGAGAGGGCACACCGTCTGGGCCCGAAGCGAGGTACAGAGGAGAGGCCCAGAATTGTCATAGCCAAAATCCTAAATTATGCACACTAGGCCGAAATCACGGGGGCTCTGCGGAAGCGCTCAGACCTCACCTACCAGACATATAAAATACGCATCCTGCAGGACTACTCTGCGAAAATAGCCGCTCTCAGGAAAACTTTCTCTCCAGTCTGCTCAGCCCTATTTCAAAAGCATATAAAGTTTGCCATGAGTTTCCCGGCAAAACTCCGGATCTGGCACGAGGGACAAGTGAAAACATTCGAAACTGCGAAAGCCGCACAGGAATACATGGAGGCGACGTTTGGCAAGTAGAAGTTACTCTAGGAAGACGTGGCTTCGCTGTACCTGCGACAATTCTCTCCTGAGTCCCTTGACGCCTGGGACGGCATGTTCTGCAAACTAGATGGGTCCGATCTTCACCCCACCTAGACCAACGCAATAGGCCGCTTCTCACCTTAGCCTCTATTCATCAAGTAACAGTATGGTCCTGCGGGCCAGAGGGACATGGCTCCAGTAGTGTCATCAGGGGGGTGAGGGGTTGTGGCCTTCCTGACCATCCTTTATTCCACCCACAAGTCTCCAACCTCTACCACAATCTCAGCGTGCTGAAATGGATAGCGGCCAACCAACACCAGATGACCAAGGCAACACGGCCACAAGATATCGGGACTATACCGCTCTGCCCATCAACATGTTTCCTTGAGACTCAACACTAAGACTGCACCAGGTGCTCCCAAATATCACCAGCCAGATCTGACGGACCCTACTTTCCTATCCTCCAGTACCCCTGAACTGGGTGTGAGTCAGGACGCACGGACATGCGGGAGTGGGAGGGAGATGTCTTCCTCAGGGGCAAGATCTGAGTCGCAGTAGAAGAAAGCAGGACTTTGGATATATGTTTGGATAGGTATTTGATTGTATGTTGTTTGATTGTTTGGAGGTTAGCACTGGGTCTGTATACCCTCTTCATGGCACACATGACCCGAGACCCTCAGCCTCGGCTGAGGTCACAAGACCTAGAAGGGGAAAGGATTCCGGGGAAGAGGGAGAGGGGGCAGGGTGGGGCAGGGGGGTGGGAGGGCGATGCATGGAACTCATGGGGTAAAATCTCTTGTCCCATTTCACTTGTTTTCAGGTAGGGGTCTAGCTAACCAAAATACAGGGGTTATAAAGACATTGTCATACGTGTGGATGGTGGGCTTAGGCTGGGGAGCCCATTAGCTTTCAAAGATAGCACACTCTTCTTTCCAGACTTTAACATGAGGACAAATAGGAATTACATGAAGATAGCCAGCTTGAATGTTAATGGTCTTGGCCACCCTATTAAAAGAACCAAAGTATTGCAATTCCTTAAGAGATCCAAGGTGCAAATAGCCTGCATTCAGGAAACCCACTTTATGGTGGTAGAGACTATGAAACTGAGAAGAGACTGGGTAGGCCAATGCTATTTCTCGGCGGCAGTAGGGAAAAAAGCAAGAGTTGCTATCCTCACCCATAAAAATCTCTCTTTTCAATTGACGAAAGAATTGATAGACCTGGAAGGCTGGTATATACAAATCTTAGGGAAATTGAATGGGAAAGACATCATTATAGGCAACATATATGGTCTTAATTCCCCAAACCCCTCCTTCTTTACCAATATTACAAACCTATTTACTATTCACTGTGTGGGTGCACAGCTTCTAGCAGGGGACTTCAATAGTGTACATGACCCATTAATAGACCCTTCCTCAGACAAAGTTAAAATATCACACCAACCTAAGGCAACGAGCATAAGTCAGCTATATCATAAACTAAACTTCATGGATTATTGGCAGGTACTATTTATTTTATTGTTTTTATATACTGACATTTGATCTGAGATATCACATCAGTTTTATATTCAGGTATTTTTCTATCCCCAGAGGGCTTACAATCTTAATTTTGTACCTGAGGCAATGGAGGGTAAAGTGACTTGCCCAAGGTCACAAGGAGTGACAGCAGGACTTGAACACTGGTTTCCTGGTTTATAACCCACTGCTCTAACCACTAGGCTATTCCTCCTCACTTTTACACACTGAGGAGAGGGATTACACCCACATATCCAAAGCCCATGGTACACTCTCTCGAACTGACTATATCCTGGGATCAACATCATTGTTCCCCTTTGTAGACTCAACTGGTATAGATGTGCCAGCTGTTTCTGATCATGATTTAATTTGGGTTAATATCAATTGGGACGAAATGTCCCCACAAACCAACTGGTGGAAATTCCCCATCTACATAAAAGATAATAGGCAATTTTAGGAATACTTGCAAAGTAAATGGGACCAGTACCAAGTCTGCAATAATCAACATAGAACCAACCCAGAATTATTCTGGCAGGCGGGGAAAACAGTAATACGAGGAGAGATAATCTCCTTTTTAAGACACAGGAACAAACTTTTAAATGCTGCCATCTTGAAGCTCGACCAACAGTTGAAGTGGGATAAACAGGCCATGATTCGTTTCCCCTCCAAGGCTAACTGGGCTAAATACCATGAGACCCTTGGGACATTGCAGGCCTCCTTACAGCAGAGGGCACTCCAGTCTTACCACTTGAAGGAACACTCTTTTTTCTGATATGGAAACAAGTCCGGGAAAACGTTAGCGAACCTAGTCAGGCTTCGCCATAGCAAATCTTACATAGAAAAACTATTAACGGCTCAAGGCACATGGGCAAATAAAGGAGATGAGATCTGTGACATGCTAAGATTGTTTTATACACAGCTGTATACGGAGGATAAGAAAGGGGGACCCTTAGAGGAAAATAATTTATTTGCCAAAATAAACTTCCTACACTAATGCCTATCCAACGGGACAAGCTTAACCTTCCAATCACAAAACTGGAAATTCTATCAGCCATAAAAAAAGAGCAAGTCCGGGAAGGCCCCAGGCCCTGATGGCTTCACTTATGACGTTTATAAAATCCTCGGGGAAGGAGTAGTGGACACCCTTCATTTCTTTTAACATAATGCATTGGCCACTAATACATTTCCACAAGATTTTAATAAGGCCTATATAACTGTTCTCCCCAAACTGGGCAAAAATCCGAGTCAAATGGCCTCATACAGACCAATCTCTCTGTTGAATTGTGACCTTAAAATCCTTACTAATGTCTTAGCTGCTAGATTAAGTTTGGTCTTACCAGATCTCATTTCCCCCTCTCAGGTGGGCTTTGTCAAGGGTCGGTCCTCTAGTTCCCACATTGCTAAATTAATTACCACCATAACTTACTGTCAGAATAATCAGATCCCATCCATGGCAGTAAGTTTCGATTCAGAAAAAGCCTTTAATTGGGTCTCCTGGGGCTATTTATTCTCAGTGCTTCAATGCTTTGGTTTCCAAGGCAGTCTGCTGTCCTATATTTCTCTTCTTTATCATCATCCCACATCACATATCTTAGCAAATGGCCTTCTCTCCCAGGCATTCATTCCACAAAGAGGGGTCCGGCAAGGATGTCCCTTATCCCCTCTGTTATATATTTTAGCAATAGATCCCTTACTTTGACTAATCTCACAGGATGATCAGTTCCCGAGTCTAGACTGTAATGGACATGTTTTTAAGATGGCTGCATTTGCGGATGATATTTTAGTTTTTCTCACATGCCCACAAGTAGCACTTCCACGGGTATTGTTTCTACAAACTTTATATGGGTGTTTTTCGGGGCTCAAGATAAATACTGACAAATCTGAGTATTTGGAAATTTTTGGTAATCTCCAACAGAACTGGGGCCCGACCTTTCCGTTGAAGTGGGCCCAAGGTCCTATAAAATACTTAGGGGTTTTGGTGTCTAATTCATTAGATTCCATTTACAATACTGATGTACACCCATTGCTAAAAAACATGAAGCAAAGATTCCAGCAATGGCAAGCACTGCCCTTATCCTTCACAGGCCGGCTTCACCTTTTAAAGATGATTGAGCTCCCAAAATGGCTATATTTACTTCAAATGCTACCGATCTGATTGACTAAGCGAGATATACAAAAGGTAAACAGGGAAATCAGATCTTTCATATGGAGAGGGAAGAAATCAAGGCTGGTACTGAGTCATTTGTGTAGGACAAAAGAGGAGGGGGATTAGCCTGCCCAGATTTTCAAAGATATAACTTGGTCTGTATGTTATGCTATATACGGGATTGGATACGAGGCCTTCTTACAAGGTAGTCTCAAAGGCTTCTCCCTGGCCGCGCTTTTTCAATTAGAAATGTCATACCTACCCATCGACTGTAAACCCTTCCTGCTGATAAAATCGGGCAGGCAAGCTTGGGCACACTTATGCAAATGCTTGGGAATCCCAAAGACTTTGACGCCTCTTATATCCATCTGTTCCAATCCTCAGTTTGTGCCGGGGATGGAACACAATGTGTTTCACCAATGGGCATCCAAGGGCTTGACATTAATAATTCAAATATTGCAGCCCAACACCAACAATCTACACAGTTTTCAAGAACTCCAATCTCAGTACGGTCTCCCTATGAAAGATTTCTTTGCTTACCTACAACTTCGACATTACATACACTTCACTGGGTTACACACTGTTTTGCTGACCCACAGGGGACAACTAGAGCAGCTTCTTAGGCTTCGGCAGTCTTCAAGGGTTTCCTTGAAGACTATTTTCTAAACTTGCGAACGCAATTGGCTACCCACACCTATGCAGAGATTGGCAAAAGATGGGAAGCTGTCCTGGATATAACTGTAACTCCAAACATAATCAAACTGTACCTGCGCAATATTAAGACTCTTACTGAAAATGCTAATTTGTGAGAAATGCAATTTAAATTTCTATGGCAACTATATTTTACCAAAACATTGGCATATTAGGTGGGGATTAGTGATTCACCCCAATGTTTGAAGTGCGATGCAGAACTTGGGGACTTTTTTCATAGCTTTTGGACTTGTGTGAAGATCCTAGCCTTTTGGACCTAAATACAAACATGCTGTTCCAAGGTTTAGGATTGTTCCCTCCCTTTAGACCCCCAATTATGGCTGCTTGGTAGTGAACTGAATGCTTCTACTTGGCTTGAACATTTCATAGCAATGTTTGTGAACAAAGCGGGTCTTATGGCTAAACAAATTATTCTGGCTAATTGGATCTCCAAAGAAACACCTCAGTTCAATCACGGTGAACAAGATGATTAAAATGGCCACCTTTGAACAAATGACTGCCAACTCACAAAGTGCCAAAAAGAAAGCATTAACCACTAGTGTTTGGTGTCCTTTTTTGCACTCCTACCGTTGTGATACCACCCCACAAACACCGGACGATGCTCCAGAGATGTAAATTAAGTGTGAAGGCTAGCCCAGGGACTGCGGCCCGGGGGATAGCTAATGGCAACAATGTGCGTCCTCACTTACCTTATAAGTTTTAATGTAATCACAGTTTTTTAATTACAGTCCCTCTATAGTACTTGCGGAAATGTAGACTATAGTACTTGCGGAAATGTAGACCCCATGTTCCATGCAAGGTAGGAGGGGAGGGGTGGGGGGGGGGGGGGGAAGGATTGAGGTTAGTTAATGGGGCAAATAAATAAATAAATACTCCTTATAAAGACCGAGAGTTCCAATCCAGAATGGGTTCAATATTAGTATTTAGGTCTTCTGCCATGGTATGTCACTGTATCACATGGCTCTGTTTAATTAAACTGGGACATGTCCCAGCAACCTGTTCCTATGGCTGTATACTTTACTAAATATCTGAGAAATATTTGGCTGCTCTCATACCTGTGGAAAGCAATGTTACGTATGCCCCACTTGGCTTTGTTGTTCAGTATTTCTAATTTCCAGTGGTACAGTATATGTAGCCCATCTGCTCCTACATTGAATATGTTGCTACCTTTACTTCCTTCTTGTAACTTATGCACTGTGGGGGGCTGTGGGACTATTCTATTTATCACTGTGTACCTGATTGTTGTTTTGCTTGAAAATTAATAAAAAGATATATAAAAGAAAACAATTTTCTACAGTTCCAGGTAAGGTTTACTCCCAACTCCCCAATCTCCCAACTCCTTATTTATTTATTTTTGTTTATTTACAAAAATTTAGATTCCCCCTCATCAGATATACCGTCCAAGGCGGATTACACCATAATAAAAAAACAATTCTACATATACAGTAAAACACAATGGGGTAGATTTTAAACGGTGCAGGCGGGAGTAGATTTGTTCGCGCAATCCGGCACGAACAAATCTACTCCCGATTTTATAACATGCGCGCGCTTCCATGCGCATGTTATAAAATACAGGGTTGGTGCGTGCAAGGCTGCGCAAAATCGGCAGCCTGTGCGCGCCGAGCCGTGTAGCCATCCTCCGTTCCCTCCGAGGCCGCTCTGAAATCGGAGCGGCCTCTGAGGGAACTTTTCTTCTGGCCCTCCCCACCTTTCCCTCCCTTCCCCTATCTAACCTACCCCCCAGCCCTAACTAATTCCCCCCCTACCTTTATTTTACAAGTTACGCCTGCCCGAGCAGGTGTAACTTGCGTGCGCCAGCCGGCTGCCGGTGCACCATGTTTCGGTACAGGAGCTGGTCCGGAGGCCACGGCCACGCCCCCGGAACGCCCCTGGGCCAGATCCATGCCTGCGGCCCCGCCCCCGAAACGCCCCCGATGATGCACCGGCCGTGACACGCCCCCCCCCCCCCCTCAGGAAAGCCCTAGGACTTATGCGCGTCCTGGGGCTTGCGCGCACCACCGAGCCTATGCAAGATAGGCTCGGCGCGCACAGGGGGTAGAAGGGGCAGCTTTTCGGGGGTTACGCGCGTAACCCTTTGAAAATCTGCCCCAATAAAATACCATCGCTAAGTTAATATTATTAGCGATAAAATAAGATAAAATCAAATAAAAAGCATAATCAATCAGGAACAAAATCTAATCAAAAGCCTCACTGAACATATGTGCCTTTAATGCCTTCCTAAAAACTTTATAATCTGTAGTTGCAAACCCACTAGAAGGCCATTCGAAAGGGAAGGGGCCACAATAGAAAAAACCTATTGACAAGTACACTGTAATTTTACGCTGGAAACTGCGGGAAACTGCGGGAACACATAGCAATTGCTGGCCTGCAAACCATAAAGACTGCTATGGTTGGTATAAAAACATCAAATTTTTCAAGTAACTTGGGCCGTTACCATAGTTAACTTGGTATATCAAGGATAACATTTTAATTTAACTCATCGTTCAACAGGCAGCCAATGAAGATCACACAATATTGGTGTAATATGGTCACATAAAGAACACCAAACTACCAAGCAAGCAGCTGCATTAAGCAAACGTTGTAGCGAATGAAGCTAACTCTTTGGAAGCCCAACATAAAGGGCATTCCCATAATCCAGCACTGAAAGGACAAAAGAATGGATTAATGCCCTAAAATCATCTTATCCAGAATGTACTACAACCGGCGTACCCTCCACATCTTAAAAAAGCCTACTTTTACCATCTGCCACAATTGATGCTGAAAAGAAAATGAATTAGCCAAATATACCCCAAATCACGAACGACCTTCCCTGATACCGGGAGTGTTGTGATCTTCCAGCACACAGTGCCCTATCCCTGATACCGGGAGTGTTGTGATCTTCCTGCACACAGTGCCCTATCCCTGATACCGGGAGTGTTGTGATCTTCCTGCACTCAGTGCCATATCCCTGATTCTGGGAGTGTTGTGATCTTCCTGCATGCAGTGCCCTATCCCTGATACCAGGGGTGTTGTGATCTTCCTGCACACAGTGCCCTATCCCTAATACCAGGGGTGTTGTGATCTTCCTGCACACAGTGCCCTTACCCTGATACCGGTTAGTGCAGTTAGTGTAGCTGGGTTCAAAAAAGGTTTGGATAAGTTCTTGGAGGAGAAGTCCATTAACTGCTATTAATTAGGGAATAGCCACTGCTATTAATTGCATCAGTAGCATGGGATCTTCTTAGTGTTTGGGTAATTGCCAGGTTCTTGTGGCCTGGTTTTGGCCTCTGTTGGAAACAGGATGCTGGGCTTGATGGACCCTTGGTCTGACCCAGCATGGCAATTTCTTATGTTCTTAAAATTCTTAACCTCCCAGTTCCCACCATTCCCAATGAACCAATCACCAGAGCTAATGTGTGTCCCTATCAATGCATAGGGAAATCCACTATTTGAATCATCCCAAAAGATGACAACATATTCAGAAAATCTTGGGCCATCCTTCTATGTGAAGATTAAAATCCCTCGCTACAATAAATTGCAAAAAGCGGAGTGTCATAGCCCCTATAAATGCTATCACTTCCTCCATCTTCCCAACATTCACATCTGGAGGTAAATACAACAATAAAAGCCCTAACTAATATTTCCCCTTAAGACTAATCAATAAATATTCACAGCCCTCTAAAGGCTGCGAAATATCTTCTTTTACAAAGCAGCCCTCTCTAAAAAGCACGGCCACCACGCCCCAATCAAATCATGCACTAAGGTTGACTTATTACCTAACGAACAAGTATTTCACAACAAACATTTCACCTCTCTTCCCTTATCCAATGTAACCGCTTATGTTACATTTGTCAAACAACCAACCCACCTATACTTCTTAACTCTATTAAAACCAACTGCCCCATATTTTCCTGTCCCACTCACCTGTGGAATACAGAACTGACCCAAACACATCAAACAATCAATTTCACTCTCCCCAAAATACAATTAAACTAATAAAAACTCACAAAGAAACTCACAAAGGGGCTGACTAAGGGGCGTTCCCCTTAAGCACAAGCCTTCAGCACGCCTCATGGGATGCTGCAAGCGGTGGCACAGCATTGCTTTAAGCACTTCCCAGCTGATACGGGAGGTGAAGTCTCTGATGTCACGGCAGGGGGAGGGACAATCGGCCTGATAATGGCTGTCCTTTCCTGGAACAGGAAAGGACAGCCCACAGCATTCTCAACCCCCAAAGGAGGTTGAATAAGTCCCTCCACACTCCTCAGCGTCGATGGTAAGGGTTTACTCTGTTCTCAGCGGTGGCACAGAGTTGCTTTAAGCACCTCCCAGCTGACATGGGAGGTGTAGTCTCTGACGTTGGAAGGCACCAATGGTGTAGTGTTAGAATGGGCTGGTAAATCTTCATCCGTCCAGTGGGATGATAACTTGTCTGCTCGTGGACCAATTGGGCTGTAATTCAATAGGAAAGAGGTCATGATGCTGGGATTTACTCTAGATGAAAAGCGCCCTGTACCAGTCAGGGTGAGGTCATTTTCTATAAAAGGAACATTGAAACATGCTCCAAATGCAGGCACTTGTGTACTGTAGTTTTATCCTCTCGTTTTTTAATAGTTAAATTGATGCCATGTGATGTGGGTAACTTTTTGCTTACCTGCACTAGGTTTGGCATTTCACTCATCATTGATCATAACAATGTTAAAACAGAATATCACAAAAACTGGCAGTTCTCTCACTATGTCCTAGGATTTTTATTGTATCCCCATTTTTAATCAGTTCTTCCAAATATTTAATTTTATTTAAAACAAAGCAAAGCACCCAAAAAATGTAAATTCTTGATGCATTTTGCTCCTGGTGCATAATTTTAGATGAGATCCTGTATCATAAGCAAATATAGTGATATGTACACCCAAGAGCAGCTAGAAGATCAAATCATAATGAATGTTATTGGCATTTACCTCCCTGTAACATGAATTCCCATTGTATATCTGAGGCCTTCCACAGCTGCTGAGCTCTTTAGCTCTTGGCTCCTAAAAAAAAGAAGAGATTTTATGACCACAGAGCCAACAAAGCCTGCAGAGTTTTCACAGGTTGGCTACTACGCTCAAAGAAAATGAAAATGACCCACATCTCCTTGGCGTGCAAATAACAAGACAGGAAGTTTCATGTTATGTAGAGACCTTCACTTCCCCTCAAGTTTGGATGCACATAAGTCTCCTGTGGGTAGTTGAACACATCTGTAATAAGAAAACTAGTATAGCGTGCATCTGTTTGCTCTGATTCACAGGAAATGCACTACTGATACAGTGTATGTCTACTTTTCTGGTTAAACTAAAAAGGCACCACCATTTCTGAGCCTAGTTAGGTACCACGTACAATATGAACAGCTGAAGGGCACCAGGAGAATTATAAGCCTTTGGAAATATTACACATTCTATGGAGGACAGCATTTTTTGAGGGAGGAATGGAATTAACATGGGCCTTTCCAACAAGAATTGACTAACTAATTAATTTATGTATTTTCAGAGCATGCCTTGGGGTCACTTTTCAAAGATCCACTGAGTGGATAGGATAACCAGTTGATTTCAGCCAAATAGGAAAATTTTCAGCTGCACCTAACCAGTAAGATTTGTGACTGAAAATTCTCCTAAATCTGGATGGTCAAAATTTGAACAAATAGGTTTAGGGAAACTATTTGTGCAGTTGAGGGTTCCCTCCTAAATATAAGTGATTAAGTCATATGCCCACCCCAGGAACTAGGGATGGGCATTCGGGAAAAACAAAAAAGGAAATGAGATGAAATTTCCTATTTCATTTCAGATCGTTTTTAAAATGGAACGAGTTAGATTCCGACGAAATTTCATTGGAATTTTGTTTGGTTTGAAAACATTTTTTTTTTTTAATTGCTGGTCAGGCCTAGGCCTAGGCCTGTGTCTGGGTCCTCACTTAGGGAGTAGGCTGAGACCCAAAGCAGAGGTCCTGGCCTATTCCCAAGCATGATTCTGACTCCTTGGCCTAGACCTAGAGTCGAAGCCTGGGCCTCGACTAGGCATAGACCATGACCTGATGAAGGAGCAGCAGCCTACACCCGAGTGCGATACCAGGGTCTTGGCCTAGGCCAAGACCTGAACAAAGCCCCAGGCCTGGGAAATTTCCCGATTTCCTCCCCCCCCCCCCCCCCCCCATACTTTACGAATTTGATTCTGTGTACTGGCCCTATCCCAATAACAGGGCCTCGGGCCCAACCAAAGGCCAGGTCCCAACTACTGGGCCTCAGCTAGGTCAGAGCTCAGACACAGGCCCAATGCTGTGGCCTAGCCCAAAGACCAGATACCGATACAGGTGCCTCAGGCTGGATCCAGACCCAATGTTGTGACCCAGCCCATACATCAAAATGGTACCCTCCACTGGAGAGGAAGCACTGCAGTTCATTAACTCTGGCGCAGTGACCTCAGCGTATGGTGTCAGCTGGCAAAGAAGAGCCAAAGAAAGAAGAAACTGAGGAGGAGCTTCAAGGCCTGGTTTCTGGGCCTGGGCTTGGGCCAGACCCTGGGCCAAGGCCCCCGGCGTTGGGACCTGGCCACCAGGTCAAGCTGCAGCATCAGGTCTGATTCTGGCTCTGGCCTAGGCTGTGGTCCAGGTGTTGGGTCCTGTCCTCCAAGCCTGGGCCTTGCGTACAGCCTAGGCCGAGGTTGCAGCATCCTACTGCGGCCTAAGCCTATGCAAGGCTGCAAGGCTAAAGCTTTTGCCTGCTCCAGGATCAAAGCTTGAGTCTTGCAAAGGCCTAGGCTGTGATAAGTCACTATGACCTCAATCTAGGCCCCATGCAAGGTCCTGGCTTGGGCTGGGGTCTAGGTGTCATCTGTATATTCCCTCCCCCCCCCCCCCCCAAAATCAGGTAAGTGTAGGCTGGGGAGGATCCTGGCTCTAGCATTTTCCTGGGTGGGAAAGAAGAGTGGGGGGCTAAGGAGGCCCTGTTTCTTTTTTTTTTCCTGTTTTGGGGGGATTTCTTTCAATGTTTTTATCATTTTTTTTAACTAAAATAATGAAATAACCATTACACGAAACAAGATTTGAGGGGGAAAAAGCCCCCTCAAATCAAAATGAAGTGAAATTTTCACTCTTTCCCACCCCAACCAGGAACTGCTTCTTTATTCCTGGCTAAATTTTCCCATCTTGTAAATTTAGGTGGTTAAATTTAGCCAGTCATTGTGGAGAAACATTTTGATTTAGATGACTAACTCTCATTGTTAGCTGGTTAAATCTGTTGAATATCAACCCTCTTGCAAATAATTAGGCTTAGGTGGATTGATAACCAATAGGTCCCAGACTGCATGGTACTAACAGTGAGTACAATTGCTCTTTTCTTTTGTTTTCTAACATGTTAGAGCTGTAGGACATTAACTAGTTCTGACATTTGAATTGTTGCCTGATTAAAGGGAATTTAGTAGTCCCAAACAGATTTAAAACATTGTTGGCTTTATAAAAAATATGATCTCTACCCAACTACTCGGTTCACCTTCTTTTCATCATTTTCTTTGAGCTACCATGGTACATCCTTCTGCATGGTGTTGCTTCTCCTTTTCCATATGTTACCAATGTTTCTTCTTTAACTTGCCCGTTCCATGTAAATCTTCTAAAGTTATTTTATACCTGTTCCATGTAAACCGATATGATGTGCAAACGAATGTCGGTATAAAAAAGTCTCAAATAATAAATAATAATAATGGTGACTTTTCCAGTTTGAATTGACTTTATGCTTGCCTCCAAACTCGTACTACTCCATCACTGGAACCAGCTCTTTCCTGATATCTAGGATTTATCTGTATTGACTACATTAAACCACTGAACTTGAAACCCACTGTTTCAATCCTGCCTTCAAAGAACTCAGTGATGACATTTTTCATCAGTGTTCACATTGCCCTGTGCAACCCTGTCTGCTCACATTTTAGATTACCAAGTTTTTAAGGTACCCCTGGATAAGGGCGCCAGAGAAGTGCAGAAATAAGCAAATGCGTTATCTAATTAATTTAGGGTCCAGTTTTCAAACTGAACTGTTGCACGTAAGTCCAGTGTTAAAACTTGGGCTAAGTCTGCATGTTCAAAGTGTTCTAGTGTTACGATGTCATGTAAATTACTGAGAATTAATGAAAGTTCAGTGATATGAACAACTGAATAATAATTTAGGAAGGAAATTTTATAATAGACCACATACTTTGATCCCACTAAGAAATGTCTTGTGTTATTTATACCTTTGAGAGATGTGAATGCCTCCCTGCACCTGTTATAAAACTGCCAGAGCTCAGTGTGCATAAAAGTACGCGCATAATCCGATTTTACGTGTACTTTTACGCACACCGGGCATTCCAAGAGTGGAGATGGGACTTAATGCACAGGGATCCTAACTTTCATACATATCCACAGCACAGCATTTATGCACATAAGTGGATAAATGGAGATTTATGCTAGTATTTTATAGGGTTCTACAGGGGAAAAAACTTTGTTTTGTTTTTTGTTTCTTCTTTTTTTTTGGGGGGGGGGGGTTGTTTCATTTAATGTTTCTTTCTTTTTTTTTTAGTTTAAAAAAATAAAATAAACTTAAAAATAAACAAAAATGGAAAAACAAAGAAAAGAGATCTACCATGATCTCCTGGCCTGACCACCCATCCCTTCCACCTGTAAAAATGCCAGGACCAGTATCCTCCTGCCTTGGCCCAGACCCAATGTGGGGCCTGGCCTGGAGGCTAGGTCCCAATGCCTGGGATTGGCCCAGGCCCAGTTCTGATGCTGGGGCCTAGCCTGGAGATTGACTCCCGACTCCAGGACCCCAGCTCAGGTTCAGGACCTGGCCTAGAAGCTGGAGCCAGGCCTATTAGGTCCTCTTTGGTCTTCCATCTTCTATCTTCTTTTTTCAAATGACG
The DNA here is from genome assembly GCF_901001135.1 of Rhinatrema bivittatum. NCBI lineage: Eukaryota > Metazoa > Chordata > Amphibia > Gymnophiona > Rhinatrematidae > Rhinatrema > Rhinatrema bivittatum. Next base: position 178,047,566 of record NC_042618.1, read on the forward strand.
GCACCCGCTAGGGATGTACCAGAGTAAAGAAACTCTGGCACATCCTCATCAGAGGAGGGCTCCATTTTGTTTTATGGTAGTTGGGTCTGGGCCCGAGACAAGACCCAGGCTTTGGTACCCACATTGAAACTATACTGACATCACTCTTCCTAAAATAAGTTTAAAAGAAGCACTTACATTTAGACGGTACCCATTTTCTTCCCATAGGAAAATGTCCTTTACAAATATGTAGTATGTGGTTTCAGCTGGTTTGAGTTACCACAGTATGACAGAAATCTCACTAGACCTTGCCTGTCTCTGATGTCAGGGTAGTGTCAGTATGCTAAGGAGAATCACTACTCCACATTTGGAGGGGTGATGTGAGAACATAACCCCCACTCACACATGAAGTTGGAAGCAGTAAGGAGAGGATTCTAAGATCTGGAGTCCTACTAGTATTTGGAGCCATCTCTTCACCAGAGTAGCACTATAGGGCTTGTCTCCTCACAGAGAATGTCCAGAGAAGTTAGAGGTAGAGTATTCTAGGAGAGAGGTTCCTGGAATTCAAGAAGTTGAAGTAGAGGGTCCTGAGGACTAGGGATGAGTGTACTAGGAGGTGTCAATGAAAGTCTACCAGAGTGAAGTTGGGAGCCCTAAGGAAGATTTCTCTGGAAACTGTATGTCCAGTGTACTGGGAGGTGCAAGAGAAAGGGGCTGTCTACCTGGGGAAGTTCACCAGTCAGAGATTGATTCAGCTAAAAGCAGCCAGAGACGCCACTATGAGACAAGAGAGAGATAGACAAACAGATAGGAAGATGTCATCATTATCCAACAGGTATTGGGAGGACTCAAGATCAAAAGGTGCCTGTTCCAAAGAGCTTACTTTTGTGGAGAGGAGTACATGAAATAATCTGAGATCTTTTTTTTTGGGAGGGGGTTGGAGTTTTGGATTTTGTGGATAGTGTGATGCACACTATTGAACTGTTGGACTTTGATTTGTTTCCTGCCACCAGTTTGCAGTGAAGACTTTTATGCTGAACAACAGTGCGGAATGAAGAGTGATTTTTGCAGTGACTGATTGGTTTGCAGAAGAGCCCCTGTGAAGGAGTGGCCTTACTACCCCTCCTTAACCTGTGTGGGACCAGACATGGTCCACCTTAAATTCTCACAGGGGGAGACAACTTTGTGGGCAGAACCCAGCTGGGGAGGTTAGGAGGCAGAGCCCAGCTGGGATCAGTAGACCAGACCCAGATCTCCAGGAGAAGGCAGCTGACCTAAGGTGAATCCTGCATGTGAATGGTGATTGTTTCTGTGATTACTCCTGAACGTAAACAGCTTTGCTGTGATTTCCTATACACTGTAAATAAAAGTACTCAAAGAAGCCTTGACCTCACATTTTCTGTGCCACATATGAGGTCAGTTTCAGGATTTGTTTCTACACAAGGCACAGAGAAAACCCAAGTCTCCAGGAGAGATAAGAAAAGAAAGCTTGTTGAGTGACTGGCCTGCCAGAATCAGTTTGGAATCAAAGCGGTGCTGCAGTATCCACCAGAGCACTGATGAGTTTAAAAGGGTATGGCTCAGGGAGCAGAACAAAGTAAAACAGTTGAAAGAAAAGATTCCTATGGAAAACAAAACACTGAGAAAGAACCTGTGCTCTAAACAGAGTACAGAGCACAGGGACCTATGACTCTAAATAGGCTACAGAGCACAGGCATGCACTGAGCACTAAGGACTGTAAAAGACTTTGGCTCAGGGAGGGACCACAAAGCCAAACAGTTTAAAAGGTTTTTTAGAACAGAGAGAAAATTGGTTTAATGGGCCTGGCTGCAGGGACAGCCATGAGTGTCAGGAACTCAACAAGCTAAGGAGATTAGCTTCATCTGAGAGAGAAAGAGAAAAAAATGAGTAAGTTAAAACTGGAAAATAAGGATTTATTTTGCCTTTTTTTTTTTTAACTTTGCGCAAGGAAAAAAAAAAGAAAAACAGTTGTACAGGGTATGGCCCTGCAGAAGTGAAGCTGCCAAAGTTGGCTTTATGTGTGATGGGGGGAGCAGGACATGACCATCCAGCAGTAATTGAGTAGGTCAACAGCTCAAGGAGTGCAGCTGCCAGAGAGAACCTGGAGCAGTGCTACAGAAAACCTAGCATGGAGCCAGTGGGTGAACTGCAGTACAGGTAAAGGAAGAGAAGCCATTGTGCTTGGGAAGAAGTGAGCTCCCATATACTTTGGTGTGGTAGAAGTTCCTCACACTTGAGAGCTGGATGAGAGGGAGAACCTGAGGCTGAAGGTATGGCAGCTAGAGAAGCAAGCCAAGGTAATGGAGCCAGAGAACTTACTCCTAGATGTCCTGGTTGCAAAGAGAATTGAATGGCTACAGATGGTGGCTGAAATACATGCGATTGCAGCAGAGATGGACCAAGTGCTGAGAGAGCTGTGGCAATAGGCTCATGAGGAACCAGTGTTGCAGAAGAACTTTTCGGTGAGCCAGTGAACACACTGCTAAAACAAGTAGAAGAAGAAAGAGAACCTAAAGGGCAAGAGCAGGCACAGCAGAGTACAAGAAAAGCGAATGAAAGACATGTGATTGAAACTGTAGTGACTGAATGTGAGATACAAGAGAATTCATAGGGGAGCTTTACAGACTGCCCAGAAGGGAGCAGTACAATGTTTTGTGGCCTATGAAAGGAAGTGAAAGGCCTGAAAGAGGCAATGAAGAAGGGTCAATGAGAGGCACTAAGGAGGAACCAGTGGTAGGCACTACAGAAAGTCCACTGGGGAGGAACCATAGGGTGCCCAAACACAACCACTGTGAATTGGCCAGAAGGAGGTGCTACAGGTGGAAACAGAACAGATATGTCAGAAAATGCCTTGGCAACAGTTGAAAAAGAGTAGAAGCCTGAAGGAGGGTGAGTTGTGCAGTGATTGGGAAAGAAGCCATCACAGGAACACCCAAGTGAAGTCCAGAGAGTCCTGCCAGAGAATTGGAACCTGGAATTGCATATGGACTCATGTGAAGGACTAGGGGTGGACAGTGGGTGAGGGGCAAAGTGGATGAATGTAGTGGTGGTGGTATTTTGGGTAACCCTGGCAAAAGGGAGAGAGCACGATCCTATAACCCCAGTCAATAATTTAACTGATGGGAGACCAGAAAGAGTTTATTGGGGAGTGAAGCCACTTCCTTGGATGGGATCCAGGGTGAGTGAAGATGCTTGTGGTCAAGCTTAGGGGGAGGGTATGTGAAGGAGTGGCCTTACTACCCATCCTTAACCTGTGCATGACCAGGCTAGATGCCTGGTCCAGCTTAAATCACCACAAAGGGAGAGAGCTCTGTGGGCGGGACCCAGCAGGAGAAGTTAAGAGGCAGAGCCCAGCTGGGATCAGCAGCCCAGGCCCAGGTCTCCAGGAGAAGGCAGCTCCTGTATACATTGCTGACCGAAGGTGAATCCTGTATGTGAATGGTGATTGTTACTGTGATTTCTGCCGAAGGTAAGCAGATATGCTAAGTACTCTTGGCACTCATTTACCATACCACAGCCCCATAGAGAGAAAAATCCTAAAGGCTTTAAAAAGGCTCCTCCCCCCTTGCCGGAACTCCAAAGGTCATGGAGCTTGCATGGAACCATGACTCTCCCCATGTGCTTCCGTGCCAAAACCTGACCGGGTTGGGGTCAGGTTTTGGCTGGGGGCTACACTTGTCTTTAAACCTATAAACTTGCAGGAAATTTTGTTGAGAAAAGAAAATGTTTCCTGGCTCCCATATGCTCTATATTCTGATAACTAGGAGCACAGTTGTGGTGAGCGTGATTGCTCCCAATACTGACTGTTCTCTGACTGCTACCGCTCCACAAATGGGAAACATAGCTAGAACAGCAGCAGATTCAAATTGGCGCAATATGAGAGCTCTTGTGTTGTAAAATCTAATCTAATTTTTTTGTTTCTTTGTAACAGCACTGCAAGTCATTGTGTCTGCTTTTGTTTACAGACCACGGGTCACGTAGCAAACGCACAGCATATGGGTGGCTTACACTAGTTGCTTGCTGTCATTTCTCAAATGACCACACGTGTTTGCTGTCAGCTGTTTCCAAATAGAAGCTGAGGTCTATATTAAGCATTTCCACTTCTCATGTAGGCACAGTTGCCATAGCTGTAGATCGAGTGCAGAAGGGAGGTTGGTTAAGCAAGGACAGTGATACTCAACCAGCGGAGTTGCATATTGTTGAATCTCTTTGGGGTTTTTTTCCCTTAGGTACTTTCCCACTGATTTGTTGATCTTCGTAACTGCCATCTGACACCAATTTGAGGCAGATTTGTGCTACGGTTAGTGCGCTGATCTATCAGTTATGAGAAGTTCAGAGATTCTGGGGTAGATGTTCAAAGCTGGCCATGTAAGTAACTTATATGGTGAGAACTTATCTGGCTAAGTTACAACAAAGACAACAAAGGCTAAGTTACGACAAAGCTGCTGAATATACAAGTATATATACAGAATTAGACGGATAAGTCTACCTGGTTAAGTTTAGACCTGCTCTATGGTGCGTCTAGACTTACACGTATACTTCTGTGGCTATCTCCGAATATAAGTTATATGGCTAACTCACTCTGTCCCCGATCCACTCAGTGCATGCCTACATTTTGTGCGTGTAACTTTTAGCCGTATAAGGGACTTATATGGCTAAGCGATGGCCGCTGAATGTAGCCGCATATTCAGCGGCTGCTTACTTAGCTGTATAATTCCCGCTTATCCAGATAAATAGCACTGAATGTGCTTTGAATATCGGACCCACATTGTCTATATTCTCTCCCACTAGTGCTCTGAGTGACCCTGAACACATCATTTTGCCCCCTTTTGCCTCAGCTTATCCAATAGCAATTGGATAATATTATTAATACTGATGATGTTCCTATTTCCTTTCTTGTCTGAAAGGTATTATGTAGTATGAGTGCCAGGCCATCTACCCCAGCTTTGGCTGCATATATGTTTTTGGACTGTAAAGTACATTGGTATTCTACTTGAATTAATAACATCATGTAAATCCAAATAATAGTTCAGTATGAATTGCTGGTTTATTGATATGATTCTACAGCACTATTTAATAGGGATGCGTTTATTTCCCAGTCAATGTGCATTTCTGTATGACCATTATTAATACTGATACAGAAAGTCTATGAAGTTGTGATCGTGGGTAGTGCCAGTCTTTTAGATGTTGCCTTCAGTGTGCTTGGAACCAAGTTGGAAAGAACAGAAAAATTGTTATGCTCAGCATCCCAGAAATGTAACAGATCTTTAAAGGGAAGCCCACAACTGGAAATCCATCAGATTTGTCACAGGCTGCCTTTCCATGGTCATAAAAGTGTGGGCATTAACAACAAGTTGGTGCCCCACCAGTAGCAGAGATGAACACGCAGAGCTCAATATTCAAAGGGGTTTGCCTAGGTAACTTTTGAGTTACTTGGACAAACCCTGCAATTTAAATTTCCCTCCTTTCAAACCAGCTACATGTTACCCAGTTAACTCTTACTTGGGTAAAACTTAACCAGATAAATTGGGAGCATTCTGGGGCAAAATTATCCAGATAACTTATCCAGACTACTCCAATGTTCAGAGTTATCTGGATAAGTGTGATCATGCCTCAGGACTGTCCAAAAGTTATCCAAATAACTTTAAGATTGGCTGGATATACATAGTGGTATGGCTACACCATTGACTATCCAATTTAAGTTACCCGTCAAGTTTATCTGAGTAACTTATCTGGACAGCCCACAGCTGAATACAAACCTCACAGAGTATTAGTGATGAGAATAGGTGACATTGTCATCAATGAGAAAAATAAGCAGCAAATAAGTAATGCCTTAAGAATGGTTCATTTTTTATTTCAGCCAAGTAATTATTTCAGATATCAGCCCCAATGCTATATGAGCATGTGCATTATTCACTTCTAAAAGTAACCTTTTACAAACCTATAAATAAATATGAATTTTAGCATATATATCTATTATGCACCGCTCTTTTTATTCCTACTTCAGTGAAGATGTTGTTAAGGTTTAGCTATATGATTTGGTTCTCAGCACCCAATTTGCTTTGTGCATATTTGTCTTCCAGCTGCATGTACACTTCAAAGGAAAGTTAAATGAAAGGACAAAGATAAAATATATTAACAGCACATTAGCTTTCCTTTTTGCTCAGGGCATAAATACCCACTTCATTATAACTGACGTACAGACAATTGATAACTTCCAGGCAAAGTGACTTCATTGGAAAGAAAAGTTAGCTGTTTGAGCAGTCAAGAGTTGCAAACAAAGATAAAAACGAAATCTTGTATGCTGTGAGATCCTATCTTCTGTATTGTTCTTCGAGTTAACTTCTGGAGATCATGTCTTCACCTACAAAACTGGGTCATTGATTGAGAACAATTAGAAAGAAAAGCACCATTCCCTGGATGTGGTTCAAAAACCTGGCCCCAGGTTTACACTTTGTAACCTTCAAATATTTGTGATCCCCTGTTACTGCTTTCATTCTGGCAGACTGACCTGAAAAACTGAAGGACATAAAAAATAATTTGTTTCAGCTACAGCTGTTTCCTGCTTCCTTCAAAAAGAGATTGAAGCTGCTTGCAACTGAGAAATATTTATGGTCTTCCAAATACTTTCAAATGAAATATCTCCTGTCTGCAATCCAGCTATAAAAATTACTTGTTACTTGGTAAAACAATCTTTCAAAAGTATCACCTACAAAACAGATCTGGACAAATCATACAGGGGTTTTTGGTTTTTTTTGTTTGTTTCTCTAAACAATCGTGTTTAAAATTTCCATTTCAGCACATGTGCAGACACTGCATACAGAAATTAAACATGAGGAGGTCCATATTGAATCACTGGCTGGCTAGCAAAGTTAGCTGGATGAAGAAATCTGGCTCACTTATATCTGGCTATCTTAAAGTTAGCCAGTAAAGTTTATCTGGCAAATGTTAGGCTTGGTTTTTGGCTAGCCTTACGTAATCCAGCTACCTTGCCCCTAGATTCATCAAAATGCTATAATAATTTTCACAGGAATAGCAACCAAGATAATAAAAGAGGTACCAGATGGTATCTTACTGCTTCACCCTGGAACGCACCTGGAATGCCACCAACATAGCCGAATAAGTTTTTGGCTGGATAACAAGTTTTCCGGCTATGTTAGACATTGTCAGTCCAGTGGGATTTTTAAAGCCCAGAGTTTGTACAACTAAGTGCCAAACATGCTGAATATGGATCATGGAATATGAGCATTTATTCGATCAATGGATAACTCATGCCCCCAGCCCGGTACATTATTACAGTACATATTTAGTGGCATCTTATGATGCATTTTATATACCGACCTAAATTTTAGAAAGCATAAATAATGGTTTGGCTCATAGTAACTAGGTAGAGCACATTGATATTTAGTCAGAGATTGGCGCATCTATATCAGAGGTGGTTTTCCGCTCAAGGGTCGTGGCCATAAGGAACCACAAGGGTGACAGCCGCCTAGCAGGTCGGGTTGCTCGGCCCTCTAGTTTAACAATCAATTTCAAATAACCACTGTTAGACATCATTAATGGGTTCACTACCCTCGGGAGCGACCATTGGATTTTACAAAGGTGGTATAAAAAGGCTCAAAGAAATAAATTTGTTTGAATTCGCACAGGCTGCACATATTCTCATTGACAACATTTGTCCATCAGGTCCGCCCGATAGAATATTTGCGCCCCTCGTGACAATAAAACATCGTGATGAACATGTAAATTTTGAGAGAGATTTGCCTCATTGGGCGGGTTATACATTGTGGATAGGAAGAGATATGAGTAAATTTTATATATAGGTGATGTCATCATTTCACTTTAGTAGCAGAGCACCCTAGGGTGCTACCGTGTTTCCCCGAAAATAAGACAGTGTCTTATATTAATTTTTGCTACCAAAGATGCACTAGGCCTTATTTTCAGGGGGTGTCTTATTTTTCCATGAAGAAGAATTCACATATATTGTTGAACAAAAAAATGAACATTTATCATATTCTGAATAGTTGTCTGGTTATGCTGGTTTGTGATGACAACTAACTGTGAATCCTGCAGGGTAAAAAAATCACAGCTGCATGCTCTGGTGTTCTGTGCGACGGGCATGCTCCCAAATAAAAACTTTGCTAGGTCTTACTTTCGGGGGAGGTCTTATATTTAGCAATTCAGCAAAACCTCTACTAGGTCTTATTTTCGGGGGATGTCTTATTTTCGGGGAAACAGGGTAGTACCTAGGATTCCAGGGAAACGATGTGATTGGTAGGGATGTGAATCGTTTCCATATCGTCTTAACGATAGAAATCGTGTGGCAGGGCAAGAAAATCGTCTTAGGCACGATTTTTTAGTTAAAAAATCGTTAAAAATCGTTTTTTCCGATTAGTGCGCACTAACTCGAGTTAGTGCGCACTAACTGGGAGTTAGTGCGCACTAACTGAAAATGATACAATTTGACACTTTTCAGGTCAGTTAAGGTCAGTTTAGGAATGAATATGTATTCCTATTGGCTGCCCTCTTATTTATTCATGTTACCAAGTTTCCTACTGACAGTATATGGGGGATGGGAAATGGAAACAGTTGGTAGCTTGACAAAACAAGTAATGTGATCAGTCAATGTGACTAGAACTTGTGCCCTAACCCTGATACCAGGGGTATTGTGATCTTCCTGCACACAGTGCCCTATCCCTATTAATACCAGGAGTGTTGTGATCTTCCTGCACACAGTGCCCTATCCCTAATACCAGGGGTGTTGTGATCTTCCTGCACACAGTGCCCTATTCCTGATACTGGGGGTGTTGTGATCTTCCTGCACACAGTGCCCTATTCCTGATACCGGGGGTGTTGTGATCTTCTTGCACACATCCCGATATCAGGGATAGGGCACTGCATGCAGGAAGATCACAACACTCCTGGTATTAATAGGGATAGGGCACTGCATGCAGGAAGATCACAACACCCCTGGTATCAGGGATAGGGCACTGTGTGCAGGAAGATCACAATACCCCGGAGGAGTGAGGGTCAGGCAGCTCCCCCCTGTCTGTGAAGCCAGCCTCTCACTAGTAATGCAGGGAGGGAGCTGTCTCAGACTTCACCATCCTCCCCCCCCCCTTACCCACACACCATTCACTAGCTGGGACATGGGGGAAGTCAGGAGTGAGGGTCAGGCAGCTCCCCCCTGTCTGTGAAGCCAGCCTCTCACTAGTAATGCAGGGAGGGAGCTGTCTCAGACTTCACCATCCTCCCCCCCCCCCCTCACCCACACACCATTCACTAGCTGGGACATGGGGGAAGTCAGGAGTGAGGGTCAGGCAGCTCCCCCCTGTCTGTGAAACCAGCCTCTCACTAGTAATGCAGGGAGGGAGCTGTCTCAGACTTCACCATCCTCCCCCCCCCCTCACCCACACACCATTCACTAGCTGGGACATGGGGGAAGTCAGGAGTGAGGGTCAGGCAGCTCCCCCCTGTCTGTGAAGCCAGCCTCTCACTAGTAATGCAGGGAGGGAGCTGTCTCAGACTTCACCATCCTCCCCCCCCCCCCCTCACCCACACACCATTCACTGGCTGGGACATGGGGGAAGTCAGGAGTGAGGGTCAGGCAGCTCCCCCCTGTCTGTGAAGCCAGCCTCTCACTAGTAATGCAGGGAGGGAGCTGTCTCAGACTTCACCATCCTCCCCCCCCCCCCCCTCACCCACACACCATTCACTAGCTGGGACATGGGGGAAGTCAGGAGTGAGGGTCAGGCAGCTCCCCCCTGTCTGCGAAGCCAGCCTCTCACTAGTAATGCAGGGAGGGAGCTGTCTCAGACTTCCCCATCCTCCCCCCCCCCCCTCACCCACACACCATTCACTAGCTGGGACATGGGGGAAGTCAGGAGTGAGGGTCAGGCAGCTCCCCCCTGTCTGTGAAGCCAGCCTCTCACTAGTAATGCAGGGAGGGAGCTGTCTCAGACTTCACCATCCACCCCCCCCCCCCTCACCCACACACCATTCACTAGCTGGGACATGGGGGAAGTCAGGAGTGAGGGACAGGCAGCTCCCCCCTGTCTGTGAAGCCAGCCTCTCACTAGTAATGCAGGGAGGGAGCTGTCTCAGACTTCACCATCCTCTCCCCCCCTCACCCACACACCATTCACTAGCTGGGACATGGGGGAAGTCAGGAGTGAGGGTCAGGCAGCTCCCCCCTGTCTGTGAAGCCAGCCTCTCACTAGTAATGCAGGGAGGGAGCTGTCTCAGACTTCACCATCCTCCCCCCCCCTCACCCACACACCATTCACTAGCTGGGACATGGGGGAAGTCAGGAGTGAGGGTCAGGCAGCTCCCCCCTGTCTGTGAAGCCAGCCTCTCACTAGTAATGCAGGGAGGGAGCTGTCTCAGACTTCACCATCGACCCCCCCCCCCCTCACCCACACACCATTCACTAGCTGGGACATGGGGGAAGTCAGGAGTGAGGGACAGGCAGCTCCCCCCTGTCTGTGAAGCCAGCCTCTCACTAGTAATGCAGGGAGGGAGCTGTCTCAGACTTCACCACCCTCCCCCCCCCCCTCACCCACACACCATTCACTAGCTGGGACATGGGGGAAGTCAGGAGTGAGGGTCAGGCAGCTCCCCCCTGTCTGTGAAGCCAGCCTCTCACTAGTAATGCAGGGAGGGAGCTGTCTCAGACTTCACCATCCTCCCCCCCCCCCTCACCCACACACCATTCACTAGCTGGGACATGGGGGAAGTCAGGAGTGAGGGTCAGGCAGCTCCCCCCTGTCTGTGAAGCCAGCCTCTCACTAGTAATGCAGGGAGGGAGCTGTCTCAGACTGGTATCAGGGTTAGGGCACTGTGTGCAGGAAGATCACAACACTCCTGGTATTAATAGGGATAGGGCACTGTAAGAGATGACTGTAGTAGATTGAATAAAGATCTGATGTTTCTGCTCTCCTCACACCAAACAAAAACAACACACAAGCAGAGAAGCCCTTCTTACAAAGCTGAGTTAGTGAGTTAAGTAGGAGGAAAAGTAAACATACTTGTGCCAGTGTGGCTACTTAAAAAATACACTTACCAACAATCAATTACATATATTTGAACTGTGTACAGTTCCAGCCAGGACCACCTTTCTAAAATGCACAGTGATTGGCAAATTCAACATGCACTGGCATTTCAGGTGCCTGCTAACAAAAATAATAAACAAACAAGTTCTAGTCACGTGAGTGCTGATCATTACATTACTTTTTTTGTCAAGCTTCCAACTGTTTCCATTTCACATCCCCCCAACCATATTGGTAACATCAATAGATAAGAGCACAGCCAGCCAATAGGAATACATACATACATATTCATTCCTAAGTGACCTTTTCTGACCTGGGAAGTGTGAACACTTTGTTTCATTTTCTGTTGGTGTTCGTTAGTTTCCAGTTCCATTTCCCATCCCCCCCAACCATTACCTCAGTGGTAACCTTGGTAACATCAATAGATAAGAGGGCAGCCAGCCAATAGGAACACATATTCATTCCTAACTGACCTTCAGTGACCTGGAAAGTGTTTATTTGTATCATTTTCAGTTAGTGCGCACTAAATCGAGTTAGTGCGCACTAACGGGGAGTTAGTGCGCACTAACTCGAGTTAGTGCGCACTAACACGATTTAACGATTTTTAACGATAAATCGTTAGAATTTCTATTGTATCGTGTTCTATAATGATTTAAGACGATATAAACATTATCGGACGATAATTTTAATCGTTGAAAAACGATTCACATCCCTAGTGATTGGCCCACGTAGTGAAGTCAATGGGTATATCAATAGCCGTATAGAGGGAGATGCCGGATTTGCGAGTGAAGGCGCCGCTCACGGTAATGAATAAACTTCAAGATACAGTAAGTACTTTGACGCTTGAATAGTGGGGTACTGTTTAGTTCAAGAGAAAAAGGACAATGCTATTATTTAGATTTTAGTAAGATTTAAAAACAGTTGTATTTTTAGGTCCATACACAGACTCCGTCTCAAGCTTGTTCCCGCGGCCCCTGAAGCAGGCAGTGAACGCCGAAACATGGCCCATGTCGGGCCGGCGGAGATAGACCCGAAAACCAGCGGCAAAAGTTAAAAGATAAGAAAATCTGAAAATAATCTCTGGACGGTAAAGGGTCGATCCGCATGACGGGGGATCTGAGCAATGGACAAAATGGTTATTATAAATTAAACAAAAAAGACAAAATTAAGAAAAATTGGGTTGTGAAAAGAAATAAAGAATAAAACACGGGAGCCATCCCAGGGGGGCAGTCAGAACAAAAGGCTGCTTCGAGACTGGCAACCGCACAAATATCCACATAACAAGCAGTTTCCTTGTTATGTAGTCAGTTATAGTGACACATAAGACAGAAGCAAAACAGTAGAAATAAGCAGTATCTATTGGGAAAACAATAATCCTGCTACCCACAAGAACAGATTCAAAACAGCAGAGATAAAGAAAAATATATTGGGAAAAATAAAGAATAAAAGCTATATTAAATTAAATTGTAAACTTAACCAAGCAGGAACCAGGTAAGCTGTTCAACCCTCAGCCAGGCCACATGTGTCATGTGTGCATATCAAGTCCTGGATGGGCAGTATTGTTTGTGACCCCCTAGCCAAGGATTCTTAGTGGGCTCAACAGAAGGGGAAATAACCTCCCTTAAGGATGTGCAGAGGGACCGCATATGTTACATTCAGTATTCGTATTCGTGGGAGGGGGGCAGATACGTTGCATTCGGGAAGGGGGGGCCCCGATCCATTCATGCGTTCCATTCTTATTCATTTCCCGGCTAAAATTTAATTAACTACAACCCCCACCCTCCTGCTCCCCCCCCCCCCCCAAGACTTGCCAAAACTCCCTGGTGGTCCAGCGGGGGGTCCGGGAGCCATCTACTGCACTCACGCCCTCAGCTGCCGGTATTCAAAATGGTGCTGATAGCCATTGACCTTACCATGTCACAGGGGCTACCGGTGCCATTGGTCGGCCCCTGTCACATGGTAGGAGCAATGGACGGCCAGTGCCATCTTGGCAGCCGATGGCCTGAGAGCGGGAGAATGCTCCCGGGACCCACACTGGACCACCAGGTACTTAAAACTTTGGAGGGGGGTGTTGGAGGGGTCCAGAGGATGGGGGAATACTAAAGAATTAATTTTAAAGGGTCGGGCTGTGTTTTTCTAAGTGCCCTTTCTTCCCCCCCCCCCCCCCCCATAATGATAAGAGAACCATGAAATTAATCGTGGGGTTTCCTATTGCTATCGGGGACCCCCCCCCCCCCCCCCGATATCTGACGAGATTGAAAATATCTTCCGATATTTTCAATCGTCAGATAAACGATTCACATCCCTAGTAAAAGGATAGATTACAGCAATGTTATCATAAATGGGGCAGGATTAAATGGAAAAGTTACATTGAGTCTTTTGCCAATAAGTCATTGATTTAATTTTGGATCTGGTCTGAAAGTTCATGTGACAGCCATAAATCAACCTAATGGCCTGCATGAAATGGCTAAAATCACCTTCAGAGTTGCAAGAAGCCTCAGCACTGAGAAACCAGAACCTGGATGGGGGTGAAAAAAATGGAATAACCCTCAACATTAAGAGAGGTGATTCAGTAAGGGACAAGGTGGAGTCATTTAAGAAAAATACTGCTAAAGTACTTCATTCTGAAAACTAAAATAAAAAAATGAAAACATATTTAGCCCAATTGATATCTGAAGATGCTTTTTTTTTAGAGAGGGAATTAAATTCCCCTTTTTTGGGGGAGAATATAATCACTCAAAATTGAGCACCTGTCATCCTCCAGGCTGGTTCAGTGACTCAGTGGCAATGCTGTTACTATGTAGAAACCTAGGTTCAGTTTCAGGCCTGATCTCTGCTCTCTAGAGGCTGGGTGGGGCTGGGAGTACAGTGGAGTTGGCAGAGGCAGAGTACATAGTGCCCTGATGGGGATTGACCATCCCAGCCATTGCTCAATGGTGACACCTACTGGCTGGTCATAGGGTACACTTGTAACACTTTCCATGGAAGGTTGCAGTCTGTGGCCCCTGGACAAAGACTGTCATTGCAATGGGTGGACTAGGGTAGAAAATGAGGCTAGGAGACCCCAGATGCTTGCGAATGAAGACTCATAACAGCATAACCCAGTAGTAGCCAGTTATATCCCTCAGCCTTGGCTTCTATCTAAACACTATTAGGTATCTAACTGATGCATAAGTAAACTTGGAAAGTATTTAATACCCAACAGTGCTTCAAGGATAGGCAGTCCTCTCTTGCCTGCTTTAACTAAGTTAATTTACTACTATTGTGTGGCTAGTTCTCCTACTTATAGTTTGCAAAGAAAGCAGCATTTAGCAATGAGTGAAATAGCTTATGACACAGCATAGAAAAAATAATGAATGTTCCATCTGTTACACAGGATACTGATTTTATTGCACATCCCACAGTTGGACACAAAAATAATTGACCATACAGATTTTCATACTTTTATGCATCTGTAGCATGCACACAGTGTGGGTCTCATTCTTATCTATGTCTTCTGTTCCCTATCTCTCAGACTTCTCAAGACAAAGCAATTCTGTAGCATGGAATCCTAGTAGCCATATCAATGCTGAAGAAAACTGGATCCCCGTCTGGAGAAGGTACCTATGCGGTTCTGAAAACTCCTATACTACAAACTGCTTTGATCAATGTTCTGTTGGCCTAATCAAATAAATCACAAACTCATGGGCAGGGCAATAATAATAGTCCCCATGAAGTTTCCCTTTAAAGATCCCACTTTACAATAGGATAGCCCATAATTATATATGTTTTTGTGAACTGAAATATTTTTCATCTCCCAACACCCAAAATTGTTCCGATCTGTGTAAAAGTACTCTCTGTAATATTTCAGCTCAATCAGATAATATTAAAATGGCCCCCAAAGGCCCTGAAGTTTCAGACTTTAACAAAATCGATATTTTTTATATTAAACTGTTTTTAACTTCTTTATCATATTTTTTTGAAAGAAGTATAGAATATGATTGAAAGAGAATTTAATTTGCAATAAAAAATGCTTCTTATTTATTTATTTATTTTTATATACCCATATTCATGGTAGCTTCATACCGGTTAACAAGTATACAAACAATAACAGATAAAATATACATAAGATTAAATAAACAGGCATTGTAAATAAAAATATCTAATCTAGTCTAAAAGAGAATATAGAAGCTTATAGAAGGTTGTGGAAGATTCTAGAACCTTCTAGTAGGTTCTATAACCATCAAGAAAGTTCTGAGGCCTATATATAGATGGCATCACTCAACAGCTCTCAATCAGTTCAATTCAAGTCTTACAGCTAGTAAGGCAGTTTTCTAAGTTCAGACACAGATTTCAAGTTACAGTTCTATTCATTAAGGGGTAGATTTTCAGACATACGCGTGGGCGTAGATTTGTTTGCGCAACCCAATGCGAACAAATCTATACCCGATTTTATAACATGCGCGCGCATGTTATAATATCCAGGGTTGGCACACGCAAAGGGGTGCACAATTGTGCAACTTGCGCGCGCCAAGCCGCGTAGCCTTCCTCCGTTCCCTCCGAGGCCTCTCTGAAATTGGAGTGGCCTCAGAGGGAACTTTCCTTCTGCCTCCCCCCACCTTCCCCTCCCTTCCCCTACCTAACCCGCCCCCCAGCCCTATCTACCCCACCCCCCCCCCCCCGAGCTTTATCATCGAAGTTATGCCTGCCTCCGTTCAGGCATAACTTGCATGCACCAGCTGGTTGCCGGCGCGCCATCCCTCGGCAGGGCTGCAATGGAGGAGGCCTCGTCCCCTCCCCCGGACTGGCACCCTGTCCACGGCCCCACTCCCGGAACGCTCCTTTTTCGAAGCCCCGGGACATACGCGCATCCCGGGGCTTGCGCGCGCCACCGAGCCTATGCAAAATAGGCTTGGCGCATGCAGGGGCAGGTTTTCGGGGGTTACACGCATATCTTATGTGCATAACCCTTTGAAAATCTACCCCTAAGATTTTAGTCTCATATTAGTGAGTTTGCACTTTGCGAAGTGTAGTTAATTTATGCAATATAATGGCATCAGCATCATCAAAGTCCACTTCAAGACGTTCATGCTGCTTACGGAAAGATTATGAATGTAGTCTCATCGGAAACATAATAAACCAAATTGTAGGAGCGAAACTACCTTCAAATCAACAAATACTCCGTGTTCTTTTCTTCAATTTACATGTTAAATTATCAATAAAAGAAAGTGTGACCTTAGTTGTAAAAGAAGTTCTTGTTTTTGGGGAAAAGGGATGAATTCCCCCAAAACAAACTGATCATTGCGTTGCAAAATTTATATCACTACATAAAGAATGGCAAGATTTACAGAAGCGGTTGGGTAGAGACTTAGATGTGTAAGCAAAAAAACAAACAAAATTCCTGGATAAAATAGACAATTTATTTGATGTTCACATGAGAATGCATTAAACATAATTAAGAATGAAGAGGATAAGCAGTTTTTATTATTGCAACACAAGGAAGGATGACCAGGTTCCATGGCTGGCATTGATCGCAAATTTAAAGCCAGTGAAGAAAAAAAACAGGAACGCATAGAAAAGGAAACAGAGAGAAGAAAGATAACTTACGAGGAAATGGAACGATCTTATTACATTTTTATTGTTATTATTTCTATTTTAGATGTTATTTTGTGAAGTATGTATTTTTTAGGGCCATGCAGTGCTCCTACCATGTGACAGGGGCCAGCCAATGGCACGGATACCCTGTCACATGGTAAGGGCAAAGGGCCATCAGTGCCATTTTGATTAGTGGCAGCCAATGGCCCGAGAGCGGGAGATCGCTCCCGGGACCCCCACTGGACCACCAGGTACTTTAAAAAAGTTTTTTTGGGGGGGGGTCGGGAGGGTGGGGGAAGCTAAAGAATGTGTTTTAAAGGGTCGGGGTGGGTTTTTTGTTTATCGGCTCAGGCGCAACCGATAAAAAAAACAAAAAAACAATTGGACCCCACGAAAAAAAATTCACGATTGTTCCCGAACCCGGAATCGGAACCAATTCCAGTTCTGATTCACATCTCTAGTATTTTTCTTTTGGTTTCAATTTTTGCTCAATATCTTTGCTAATTTTTATTTCATATAAAAAAACTGTATGAAGAAAATAGCTATAAATAAAATTGTCTTTTTATTATGCTTGACTAGTATTTTCCCAAACAACGTTTGAAAATGAAGTATTAAACTTTTAAATAAGAAATACTAATTTTCGGTGAAATTTGAATCTTTAAGGCCTTTGGGGGGGTCACCTTAAAATAGTTCAATTGAGCTGAAATTTGGCAAGGAGCACTTTTTCATATATTGAAGCAAGATTAGGGGATGGGAGCAAAGAATTTCAAAAATTGAAAAATAAGGGCCACCCTAGTGTACAAAGTGCCTGCATTGAAGTGGTTCAGAAAGTTGGTTCACATGTGCTTTCCCTTCCTGACCTATTCCATCCCCATTTTCTTTCTGTGGCTAAATGTCTGCAGGCTGTGAGTGGCATGCTTACCTCTGCCAACAGTATGTGTGTGTGTGGGGCGGGGAGGGGGAGGACAGTAATCAGAATACATTTTTAATAGGGGGTGTGCATTCATTTTTAAACAAAATGAAAAATGTGATGAAAACCTTGCTTTATTTCACAAAGTCAGTGGAAAAAAAAACCCTAAGAGCCGCCATTGTTTTTTTAATTACAGTGAGGAAAGGAATAACTAGGTAGATTTGATGGGCTAATTGGTCTTTTTCTGCTGTTTTCTACTGTTACTGTGTTGCTATCTTTGTTACTATGTAACCTTGAAATAGCTTCAGATGTTGCTGGCTGTTGCATAGTTTTGTGTGGATGATCACAGGAGACCTCTGTTGACAGTGTTCCATAGGGATGTGCAGAGCAAAATTTTATGTTCATATTTTTTATGTCCGAAAGGGGGTCCCACTTGCGGCCAATATGGACATAAAAAAAATCCAATGAGTTGGGTATATGTACATATGTGCAAAAAAAAAATTAAACCCCCTCACCCTCCTTAATCCCCCCCCCAGACTTACCACAACTCCCTGGTGATCGAGCGAGGAGTGAGGACGTCATTTCTGCAATCCTTGGCGAGAAGCATGTGACGTCGGTGGCATGTCGAGTGACGCGGCGTCACGTGATTCCCGGCAAGTTCGCGCCGGACGGCTCGTTCGGCCCAAAAAGAACTTTTGGCCAGCTTGGGGGGGCCTCCTGACCCCCTCAAGCTGGCCATAAGTTCTTTTTGGGCCGAACGAGCCGTCCGGCGCGAACTTGCCGGGAATCACGTGACGTCGGCGTCACGTGATTCCCGGCTTGTTCGCGCCGAACGAGCCGTCCGGCGCGAACTTGCCGGGAATCACGTGACGTCGCGTCTGAGTGACGCGGTGCCACGTGATTCCCGGCTCGTTCGCGCCGGACGGCTCGTTCGGCCCAAAAAGAACTTTTGGCCAGCTTGGGGGGGTCAGGGCCCCCCCCAAGCTGGCCAAAAGTTCTTTTTGGGCCGAACGAGCCGTCCGGCGCGAACGAGCCGGGAATCACGTGACGCCGGCGTCACTCGACGTGCCGCCGATGTCACATGCTTCTCGCCAAGGATTGCAGAAATGGCATCCTCACTCCTCGCTCCATCACCAGGGAGTTGTGGTAAGTCGGGGGGGGGGGGATTAAGGAGGGTGAGGGGGTTTATATTTTTATTTTGGCTCAACAATCGCGATTTCCCACATATCGAACATATCTATGTTCGATATGTGGGAAATCCGATCGTTTATGTCGAATCAATTTTTTAAGTAAAAAAAAAATATGAGTTGCGTTTTACTAATGCGGTCAATCCGAATGCACACCCCTAGTGTTCCATTCATCTGAACAGAAGCTACAGCAGTTTCTCATTCTCAGGGGCTGGCCACGTACAATCTGCATGCATTCATTTTTCAGCAGATGGCACTGTGTGTGTAAGGAGTACATATGTAGATACTCATTATAAAAACCCACATATGTAAGGACGACTGAAAACAGAACCTCCAAGACTGAGAAACTGGACCCTTCCTGGAAAAGGATATTACATGCATTGACTCATATTATCATATACAGTATGTAACAATATTAATTATTGCATACCCTCAATTGAATTTCTAACATGTCAAAGTGTTTTTGTTAATCTCATACGAATATATTGCACATGCTATTAGGCCTTCACCCATACTAAATAAAAACATTCACACCATATTCTTACCAATCATACTACATCCAGCATTAAAAATCAACATATCCACACCCTATAGTTACTAGGGATGTGAATCATTTTTCTGACGATTGAAAATACTCGTCAGAAATTGTTTGTGGGGTTCTCTTATCGTTTTGGGGGATAGCGGGAAAAATGGCACACAAAAACAACCCCTAAACCCACCCCAACCCTTTAAAACACATCCTTTAACTTCCCCCACCCTCCCGATCCCCCCCCCAAAAACTTTTTAAAAGTACCTGGTGGTCCAGTGGGGGTTCCGGGAGCGATCTCCCGCTCTCGGGCCGTCGGCTGCCACTAATCAAAATGGCGCCGATGGCCCTTTGCCCTTACCATGTGACAGGGGCTATCGGTGCCATTGGCTGGCTCCTGTCACATGGTAGGAGTAATGGACGGCCGGCGCCATTTTGATTAGTGGCAGCCGATGACCCGAGAACAGGAGATCGCTCCCGGGACCCCCACTGGACCACCAGGTACTTTTAAAAAGTTTTTGGGGGGGAGTCGGATGGGTGGGGGAAGCTAAAGAATGTGTTTTAAAGGGTCGGGTGGGTTTTTTGTTTATCGGCTCGGGCGCAACTGATAAAAAAAACAAAATGATCGGACCGACACAAAAAATTTCCCAATAGTCCCCGAACCTGGAATCAGAACCGATTCCGGTTCTGATTCACATCTCTAATAGTTACATCAATATTATTCCAGTACACTACACTATTTTTAATATTGTGCATTATCAGAGTTCAATAGTATTTATTTATTTATTTAAGAGCTTTTATATACCGATAACCGTTTGCACATCGTATCGGTTTACAAGAAACCATGATTATATATCGTAACATAACGTTTACATGGAACAGTTAGTAGAAACTATAGTTAACAGAAACATGGTTAAATAAATTATCTAAGTCAACCTGATGAAATGAGTTAAGGGGGGAGAGGGGGTGTAAGAGGAGAGGTAGCAATAATATTTAACAGGGAAATAAGTAACTTAAAAAGATAACTTGCTTAAACATATGTGATGAAAATTATGTACAGGTAGCAGCATATATGTTTAAAGAGAATATTATAGATTTGCCTCATAAACACTCTTAGTCCTTGTAAACATTCTTAGTCTTCCCAATATAGGCCTAAGTTTCTCCTAATAGAAAGGCTTCATCTGGGGAATGTTTTGAAGAATTGTTTCCAATCATGTGCACTGGTTGTTTGTTAGATGAGCTTAGGCCCTTTTGCAGAGAGTTCAACTTTACTATTGGGGAAAACCATATCCAGCTTGGTTTGCTTTTGTGAAGGTACTTTTGCTCGATGCCAATGATCCCATCTTCTAGAGTATCACATATCTGTTGCTGACACTAGTTAGTAGGGATGTGAATCGGGCTTCGGACGATTGAAAATATCGTCGATATTTTCAAAATCGTCAGAAATCGGGGGCTCCCCCAAAATGATAGGAAAACCCCATGATATTGATCGTGGGGGTTCCCTTATCGTTTTTGGGGGGGCGAGAAAAACGGCACACAAAAATAACCCCTAAACCCACCCCGACCCTTTAAAACTAACGCCTTAGCTTCCCCCACCCTCCCGACACCCCCCAAAACTTTTTACAGGTACCTGGTGGTCCAGTGGGGGTCCCGGGAGCGATCTCCCGCTCCGGGCCGTCCTCCAGCTCCCGGGCCGTCGGCTGCCAATAATCAAAATGGTGCCGATGGCCCTTTCCTCTTACCAAGTGACAGGGTATCCGTGCCATTGGCCGGACCCTGTCACATGGTAGGAGCACTGGATGGCTGGCGCCATCTTGTGCTCCTACCATGTCGGGGGCGGGGCCGATCAACGCGGCATTTTGGGGGCGGGATGCGGCATTCCGGGGGCGTGGTTTCGGCCTGGGGCAGTCCGGAGGCGTGGCTGCGCCCTCTGGAACCGCCCCCAGGTTGCTTCTCGATGCGCTAGCGGCCCGCTGGCGCGCGGGGATTTACTTCTCCCTCTGGGAGGCGTAAATCCCCGGACAAAGGTAGGGGGGGGTTTAGATAGGGCCGGGGGGGGTGGGTTAGATAGAGGAAGGGAGGGGAAGGTGAGGGGAGGGCGAAAGCAAGTTCCCTCCCAGGCTGCTCCGATTTTGGAGCGGCCTGGGAGGGAATGGAGGCAGGCTGCGTGGCTCGGCGCGCGCCGGCTGCACAAAATCGGCAGCCTTGCGCACGCCGATCCAGGATTTTAGCAGATAGGCGCGGCTACGCGCGTATCTACTAAAATCCAGCGTACTTTTGTTTGTGACTGGTGCGCCAACAAAAGTACGCGAACGCGCATTTTTTGTAAATCTACCCCTAAGGGGCAGATTTTCAAGCATAAGATACGCACGTAATCCCTGAAAAGCTGCCCCTTCCACCCCCTGCGCGTGCCGAGCCTATCTTGCATAGGCTCGGCGGTGCGCGGAAGCCCCGGGACGCGCATAAGTCCCAGGGCTTTCCTGGGGGGCGTATCGAGGGGGCGTATCTTTTAAAATCCAGCGTACTTTTTTAAAATCTGCCCCTATGGGTAGTAGCTACCACTCAGCAAGTTACCACCATACACTCATTTCTTCAGTTCCATCCTCTAGCCTTTAGGGATCCACAATGTTTTTCCCATGTGCCTTTGAAATCTTTCACCATTTTTTGTTTTCACCATCTCTTCCAGAAGGGCATTCCAGGCATCCACCAGCCTCTCTGTGAAGAAATATTTCCTGACCTTGGTTCTGAGCCATCCTCATTCCTCACTGGAGTTTCATTATGTGACTCTCTCTTTCTGTGTGTGTGTGTGTGTATATATATATATATATATATATATATATATATATACACACACAAAATAACCCCCAAAACAAATTGTAGGAGAAAAGTTAAAAAGCACTTTAGCTTTCAAACAATGAACCATACATCACATTTTTCAATTATATAAAAACAGTTTATTTATTACAGATATATTAAAACAATAATTTCTTACCAATTTCAATTTTTTATTCATATTCAATATTCCCTTTTGAAAATATAATAATTTCCACTTCATTAGAATGCCTCAAATGCCTAACCAGAAATTTGTGATCCTTAACCCAACACTATTTTTAGCCCTCAACACTATTCTACTGCTAAACTCAATCTCTCCCTGAAATGTAATACATTTTCAATTTAATCATCTGATGTTAATCACTGTTGGTCATTGATAACAGAGAACACCACACTGAGTTAAATTATTTGTACATGCATCCACATGATAGTGCTATTATAACTTTTTAACAATGCTTTACTTAATATTTAAACTACTGTTTCTAGTCTGCACTATAACATATAGATATCCAGGATGCGTTTAAAGATCCCTCATCTGTAGTGTTCCCCAATTATATTCTTTTCTTTCCCAACAAGTCCCTTGTTTTACCTTCCTGGCTTCTTCAGAGGAATTGACTTGAAAGGACCAATCAACAGTGAATGAATCACCCCCACCTCTCGATTCTGAACAAAAAGGAGTGGGTCAGAAAACTCACAGGGTTCAGTATTGCCTCGCAGCTCTCTGTTCACTATTTTGATGCAATCTTTTCTTTAAATCCCGAACCTTATTAATTAGTAAATTCACCTGTAAATTTAAAGTTCTTTAATTCCAACTCCCTTAGTATCCTAAACTTAACTAGGAACTCAATAAAACTAAGATGAAGGCAGCAGTTCAGCAGCAAGAGAGGGGCTTTCCAGTCTTTTGCATTGAGTGTCACATGTATGATTTTTTACCTGCCGGTGAGAGATTGTGTATGCACTCAGTGCAAAGAGCTCCTGGCTCTCAGTGAACGAGTCCAATCTCTGGAGGCTAGAGTAGCAGACTTGGAGGAGCTGAGGCAGACAGAGAGGTACATTGATGAGACCTTCAGGGACATAGTAGCCAAGTCCCAAATCCAGTCTGGCAGCCCCAGTACTGCCTTGGATCAGAAAGGTCTCCCAGTAGGAGAACATCACTCTGGTGTATCAGGAAGTGATCCTGTAGCAATGACCTGCTCTCCAGGTGACTTACTGTCCTCTCGCACAGAGGACAAGTCTCCCAGGGCTACTGCCCAGGAGGGAAGGGTTAGGCCGGCCATCATAGTTGGTGATTCAATTATTAGAAATGTAGATAGCAGGGTGGCTGGTGGACATGAGGACCACCTGGTAACTTGCCTGCTTGGTGCAAAGGTGGCAGACCTCACACATCCCCTAGATAGGATTATAGACAGTGCTGGGGAGAAGCCAGCTGTCGTGGTACATGTAAGCACCAATGACATAGGAAAATGTGGACGAGAGGTTCTGGAAGCCAAATTTAGGATTTTAGGTAGAAAGCTGAAATCCAGAACCTCCAGGGTGGCATTCTCTGAAATGCTTCCTGTTCCACGTGCAGGTCCCCAGAGGAAGGCAGAGCTCCAGAGTTTCAATGCGTGGATGAGATGATGGTGCAGGGAAAAGGGATTCAGTTTTGTAAGGAACTGGGGAAACTTTTGGGGCAGGGGGAGACTTTTCCGAAAGGATGGGCTCCACCTTAACCAGAGTGGAACCAAACTGCTGGCACTAACTTTTAAAAAGGAGATAGTACAGCTTTTAAAGTAGAAGAAGGGAGAAAGCCAACAATCACTCAGCAGTGCATGGTTCGGAGAAATGTATCCTTGAAGGATACTAATGAAACAGGGCATCCCAACAGAGAGGTTCCAATAAAAGCAAACGTAGTCCATGTGCCTATATGTAAAAAGTAACCAAGGCTAAAGATTTCCAAATTATCCCTAACAACTGAAAAGCAGATTGTTAATGCAAACAAAAAACACACTTTGAAATGTCTATATGCCAATGCCATAAGTCTAAGAAGTAAGATGGGAGAGTTAATGAATAGCAGTAAATGGAAGGAGGAAAACCTATGGGACTGTGCTATATCAGGGTACAAATTATATCGCAATGATAGGGAGGATTAACTTGGTGGGGCGATGGCACTTTATGTCCAGGAGGGTATAGAGTCCAATAGGATAAAGATCATACAAGAGACTAAATGCTCAGCAGAATCTATATGGTTAGAAATCCCATGTGTGTTGGGTAAGAGTATAGTGATAGGAGTATACTACGGTCCACCTGGCAAAATGGTCAGACAGATGATGAAATGCTAAGAGAACTCAGGGAAGCTAACCAATTTGGCAATGCAATAATAATGGGAGATTTCAATTACCCCAATATTGACTGGGTAAATATAACATCAGGACTTGGTAGAGGCATAAAGTTCCTGGATGTAATAAATGACTGCTTCATGGAGCAATTGGTTCAGGAACCAACAAGAGAGGGAGCTATTTTAGATTTAATTCTTAGTGGCATGCAGGATTTGGTGAGAGAGGTAACGGTGGTGGGGCCACTTGGCAATAGTGATCATAACATGATCAAATTTAAACTAATAACTGGAAGGGGGACAATAAGTAAATCTACAGTTCTAACACTACGTATTCAAAAGGGAAACTTTGATAAAATGAGGAAAATAGAAAAAACTGAAAGGTGCAGCTGCAAAGGTTAAAAGTGTTCAACTGGCATGGAAATTGTCAATTCTTATGTTTTATCCTATTTTCTTCAGATGGATCCTTCTTCCAATTTTTGAAGGATTTTTTGGCTAAAATAGTAGGGATGTGAATCGTTTTTGAACGATTAATTACCTGGGGTCCAGTGGGGGGCTCCCGGCGTGATCTCCCTCTCTCTCTGGCCACGGCTGCGTTGAGAAATGGCGCCGGTGGCCCTTTGCCCTTATCATGTGACAGGGCAAAGGTAGCGCCGGCGCCATTTTGGCTTCTGGCTCCCGACGACACGCGTGCAGGAGATCACCCCCAGACCCCCGCTGGATCCCCAGGGACTTTTGGCCAGCTTGGGGGGGCCTCCTGACCCCCACAAGACTTGCCAAAAGTCCAGCGGGGGTCCGGGAGCGACCTCCTGCACGCGGGCCGTATTGCCAATCTTCAAAATGGTGCCGGCGCTACCTTTGCCCTCACTATGTCATACGGCCCGCGTTCAGGATCTCCTGCACGCGTGACGTTGGGAGCCAGGAACCAAATGGCGCCGGCGCTACCTTTGCCCTGTTACATGATAAGGGCAAAGGGCCACTGGCGCCATTTCTCAACGCAGCCGTGGCCAGAGAGAGAGAGAGAGAGATCACGCCGGGAGCCCCCCACTGGACCCCGGGTAATTTAAAACATTTTGGGGGGGTTCGGGAGGGTGGGGGATTTGTTTTAAAGGTTCGGGGTGGGTTTTAGGGTTTTTTTGGTGGGCCGGTTTTCCTGCCCTCCCCTGATTTACGATTTTTAACGATTTTTTAAAAATAAAAAACACGACGATCAGATTTCCCTCCCCCCCCCAGCCAAAATCGATCATTAAGACGATCGATCACATGATTCACACCCAAAATAATCATGGAGGAGTTCACTGCTGGCTTTTGGTATTTTACTTCTGCCGTCCCTGTCCTTGCTCCTGCCCTGCTCACAGCAGCTTCCAGTGGCTCTCACACCTTTTGCCCCTGCTTCAAAATAAGAGGGAGAGAAACAGGCACCAGTAGCACATTCTCTCCCAATTTCAATTTCTTCTGGCTTATGTTAGCTTCTGCTCTTGGCTTTCTGCAGCTAAAAAAAAGTCTCTTTGAAGTTTAGGGACTGGACTACCTTTTTTTTCACAGCTTACTTGTACTTATGACCCCTGCAATTCCCTCCTCTGCCCTTTTCTCATTGTGGCATGATGGAATTTGAAATGCCTACAGGGAGGGGTTAATTTCACAGCAGAATGTATTAATTCTAAGAGAGAGCATGTGTGTGTGTGAGAGAGAGAGAGAGAGAGAGCCTGCATGTGTGTGAGAGAGTAAGTCTGTGTATGTGTGAGAACCTACATGTGTATGAGAAAGAGAGAGATCCTGTGCTTTTGTGTGTGTGTGTGTGTGCGTGTGTGCAAGAACCTGCATTTGTATGAGAGAGAGAGACCTTGTTTATATGTGGTATCCTGTATGTGTATAAGAGAAAAACAGTGAGCCTCTGTGTGTATGTGTGAGCGAGAGAGAGAGAGAGATTGTGAGGTACTGCAGAGAGAGATCTTGTGAGACCAGGAGACCAATCAACTGAATGGCAGATGAAATTTATTGTAGAAAAGTGTAATGTGGAAAACCAAGATTGAGGTTGAATCCAAGATGGTGCCGGCAGCATGAAGGGCTTAATTGTTCCTCTTTCCTCGGAAATATTTCTTGATATCGGAATGCCTCATTCTGCCCGCAAAAGGAGGGCCAAGGAGCGCCTGGCCTCGGAGACCACACTGGCCCCTCCGACTGTGGGCCCGATGGACGCCCATGTTTGTCGTAGGTCAGAGAACAGGGGTGAGAGCTCGCTGAGTGGAAGATGGGGGGGACAGGAGCCTACCTCCGCTCTTGTGCTAATGACATCACTTTTCCCTGGAGAGAGATCGCCGCCAGCGAACCCAGCCATGAGGCTTCAGCAGGAGTGAGGGGGACTGGGGTTGCTGGAAGAGAGCAATCTGCTGGAACTCCACCCAAGGCACGTAGACCTGCAGGAGATCCCCACAGCGCAGCAAGTTAGCACACTGAGTACTGGCGAAACCTCCACGAGAGCAGCTGGGCCAGGGCCTGGAGAGAGTTTGATTGAAATGTCTTCTCTCCAATTTAAAACCTTGGTAGGACCACAAACATTTTCCTTGGAAACTTTATGGGAAGCAATTAATGATATAAATAAAAATATGGAGATGCAAGTTGACTCGCTGTTGAAATCGGTGAAAGAAATAAAAGTCAGAATGGATAAAATAGAAGAAGAAGCTGGTCAAACGAAAAGAGAGTTGGAAACTGTAAAATTGGAATTGGGGAAAGTTACTGATTTACAACAGGCCCTAATCAAAGAACACCAGACATTACAGTTTAAAATTGAGAACATGGAAAAATTTTCAAGGGTAAAAAACCTCTGTTGCATTAATTTTCCAAAGTTGCCAATGACCTCACCGACTGAGCTGTGGCGGAGATATTTAATGGAAGTGCTGAAAATACCTGAGTCAACATTACCAATTATATCTAAGATTTACTATCTCCCACCAATGAAGAAAGATACTAAGGGAAATAACAATCATGGCATACAGGAATTACAACCAGTGGAAACACCGAATATTGATACTTCTGCAGTTTTGGAAGGTTCTGACAGTAATCTGGCGAGACCATCAACATTGATTGTGACTTTTTATTGGAGTTTGATAAAGACTGGGTGTTTAAAAAATATTTCTCAAATCAATCAGAGATGTTTTTGAATTGTAGAATTCAAATATTTCCGGATTTGTCTAAGCAGTCCCAAAAACGTAGGCGACAATTTCTATTGCTTAAACCAAAAGTGGTCCAATTAGGAATGTTTTTCATACTGAAATTTCCATGCAAATGCCTAATAAAACATAGAAGAGTATCATATGTATTTTTTCAGCCATCTCAGCTAACAGATTTTTTGGTTAGCAGGGATTGACCACAGTTTAGTTCTTCACCAGGCCCCGAATGAAGCACTCTTAAACTGGAATTAATTTAGATCTCTGAAAGTTAAGCTGTCCTATAGCTATATTTCCTTGGGTTACTTTAAGAGATTTCTTTAGGTTGTGTAATCTTGGATTCTTTTTGGGGGCTTGTAAGATAGGTGTGTCAGATAAATACGGTTTTTCCTTGATATTTGGTTAAGTAATGTGAAAACATATAATTGTACCACCTGTATTTCCGCTCAAATAATGTTACTTGATAATTATGTTTGTAAAATGTATAAACAGATAATAAAAAATAGAAAAAGAAAAGTGTATCGTGGTCCATATAGGGAAAAAATTCCAAACTACAAGTACACGATGCTAGGTTCTGTATTAGGAGTCTCCACCCAAGAAAAGGACCTTGAAATCCTGGTGGAAAATATATTGAAATGCTCAGTTTAGTATATGATGATGGTCAAAAAAGCAAATAGAATGTTAAGAGTGTCCTGCAAAGGAATGGAGAATAAAATGGAAAATATCATACTGCCTTTGTATTGAGCCATGGCACGACTACACATTGAATATTGTGTGCAGTTCTGGTCACCTCATCTCAAAAATGACATTGCAGAATTAGAAAAAGTGCAGAGGAGGGAAACAAAAAATGATAAAATGTAAGCAAAAAAATAAATAAAGTGGAATGAATGGCTCTCCTATTATGAGAGTCTACACAGGTTAGGGTTCTTCATCTTGGAAAGAAAGATGACTGAAAGGAGATAGGTAGAATTTTATAAAATCATGAGTGGGATGAAACGGGTAAATAAAGGATGTTTATTTACCCTTTCGAAAAAATATTAAAACATGAAACCAGCAACCTGTAGATGTTTAAAAATATGTGAAATTAAGGAATTTTTTTTTTAAGGTCAGTGGTGGTTTAGCAATATTTCATCTTGATATGGCCATCATTACAGAATTCTGTGATGATAAAATAGCCAATTGTATCTTCTGTTTGTAATGTTGTTTTTTTAGATTGTGTATCTTCCTAGGTGACCAACCTTGAACCATGGATATGAGCGGAATATAATTCTTTAAATAAATAAATGGTAGCAAGTACTTTGTCACTTGGCACACAGTTAAGCTGTGGAATCTGGTATCAGAGAACATAGTCAAGGCAACTAGCATAGCGAGATTTAAAAGAGCTTTGGACAAGTTCCCAGAGGAAAAGTCCCTAACCCATTAATAGCCTGCAAGAGATTCAGAAATAGAGCACTATGATTGAATGAGATCACATAACTATGTCCTAAAATTCCACAGTTTGCATGGTCATCAGGAATTTTTGTCCAATCTCTTATAAAGCCATTAAGTTATATTTTTTTCCCACCAAAATAGTTTTGTACATGCAATAAATCACTTTTGGGTGTGCAGTAATGTTTCCTCTAAAGTGCATGGGAGGGGGGTGGGGTGCAGGCACAGTATCTTTCTCCCTCAACACCAAGCGCACTCCAGCTATTTTGCGGTTTGAATCACACAGGCTGGCAGCTCCAGAATACAACAGGACTCTGAGCAGTTCAAACCGCGAAACAGCTGGAGTGTTGCAGCCTTGCAGGGAAGAAAAGTATCAGTGGTCTCCTGCATACCTGAAAGGGAAAGTTGTTGAGCAATAAAGCAGATTTAACACATGCAAATTAGGGGGTAGATTTTATAAATCTGCGCTCGTGCGTACTTTTGTTCACGCACCAGGCGCAAACAAGAATACGCGGGATTTTAATAGATACACGCGTAGCCGCACATATCCATTAAAATCCGGGGTCAGTGAGCGCAAGGCTGCCCAAAATCGGCAGCCTGCGCGCGCCGTGCCGCGCAGCCAGCCTCTATTCACTCCGAGGCCGCTCTGAAATCGGAGCGGGCTCGGAGGGAACTTTCCTTCCACCCGCCTGCACCTTCCCCTCCCTTCCCCTACCTAACTCACCCTCCAGCCCTATCTAAACCCCCCCTACTTTTGTTGCACAAGTTACTCCTGCTCGAGGCAGGAGTAACTTGCGTGCGCTGGGCCGGCCGCCGGCGTGCCATGGTCTGGTCCTGAGGCCGTGACCACGCCCCCGGAACGCACCCGATGACGCGCTGGCCGCAACACGCCCCCGACACGCCCCCCCGGAACGCCTCCGATGAAGTGACTGTCACGACACACCCCCCAGGAAAGCCCCGGGACTTCCACTGGTCCTGGGGCTTGCGTGTGCCACCGAGCCTACTCAACATAGGCTCAGCACGCGCAGAGGGAGTTTGGGCCAAGTTTTCGGGGGGTACGTGTGTATCTTATGCACGTACCCCTTTGAAAATCTGGCCCTTGGTGTATAGTAAAGTTTTGCTGCTCTCCCAGTCATGGTTTATTGTTCCCAAGAGATTTTTCAGTGGCCAGCAGTGCTTGCATTCTATCAACATGTTTATTGATTTTCTGATGATTGATGATATCAACATTCAGCAAAATGTCACTTTTTATGTCAACTGAGTGAAATAAAATACAATACAAAATCAACTGCAATTTTGTTGCATGGTTATACAGTATTACTAACTCACAATACTTGACAATAACACACTAGCTATAGGCTACAGAAAGGAAGAATATCTTGTCCAAAAATGGATGAGTTTGTGTGATTAGTTAATTATGATTTGAACATATTTTCTATAATATTACCTCTGTATGTTATCGGAGGCATACAGAAATGACAGAACCAAAACACAGTTAGTGTTTGCATGCATTTGTTGAATTAGACTTAAGTGATTCTTTTAATCTTATTGATTTTTCTGTGTCAACTCTTTGTGGGTTGACATCTATCTAGAGAATGGTACAGCTCAGAAAATATTAGATGAGTGGGTGTAAAAGAGTAGGCAGGAAATCCAAGAACACAAATGAAAAGATTTAGCAACTCAAGAACAACAGCAAAGTCAAGCAATGAATCAAAAGTTTCAAAATGTAGTAGAAGCCTAATAATCGTAAAGTTTACATATATTTCCCAGTTTCCCAGTTCCCCAGTTACCCTCCACTTTTCCCTACCCTAGGTCTCGGTTCATAGTGCTCTAAATGGTTTGGAAAAATGTTAATACCCTGTTACCAACCAAGTTGTCATACCCTGTTCAATGTACTTCTCCTGTGTTTGATGTAAACCGATATGATATGACGGATCATGAATGTCGGTATAGAAAAAGAATAAATAAATATAAATGTATGCATTTTACACAATTCTCAGTCTTTATTTCTTTTAACTATTTCCACTGATGGCTCAGTTCATTCAAATTCATTTTGGTTTATGGAGGGCAAATGTAGCCAAAATCTTGAACAACAACCATAAAAAACAACTTTTGGGATATGTTTGGCATAAAAACTCAAAAAGCATATCTTGCACAATCTGACAAAATATACTACTATATAGATTTTGTTAATGCCCTTGACTTTCCCCACAGAATACTTTCAAACAAGTAATTACCCAAATGTACTCACCTCTTTTATTAGAGTCTGGAACATTTGTTTCTACCTGAAATGCTGACCTTTCAGGCTCCTGCAGGGTGCCCAGTTGGTGCTTTTCCACCATATTCCTAGTTATTTCTACTGTCTGGTGCATATTCAAAGAGTCAGTAGTGGGTAAGTTATCTGACTAGTCAGTGGGATGGTCCAGAGGAAGATGATCAAAATGGTGTGGACTCTGGAGTCTGTTTCAAAAGACCTATGAGAAGAGACTAAAGGATCTCAATATGTATGCGCTGGAGGAAAGGAGGTGAAAGGGAGATATGATACAGACCTTCAGATATCTGAAAGGTATTAATGATGCACAAACATCAAACCTTTCCATTGGAAAGGAAACTGTACAACTAGGGGTCACAATATGAAACTCCAGGAGGATGACTCAGAACCAACATGAAGAAATATTTCTTCGTGGAGAAGGTGGTGGATGCCTGGAATGCCCTCCTGAAAGAGGTGCTGAGGATGAGAAAAGTAAATGAATTTAAATGGACACAGGATAATCATTGCAGATCCTAAAGGCTTGAGGTTGGTAATGAAGAAATGGAATAACGTATGTTAAGACTAATTGGAGAAAAATTTTTTTCACTCAATGCATAATTAAGCTCTGGAATTTGTTGCCAGAGGATGTGGTTAGTGCAGATAGGGGCAGATTTTAAAACTTATGCGCAGGCGTAGATTTGTTTGCGCAACCCGGCGCGAACAAATACACGCCCAATTTTACAACATGTGTGCACTGCCCCGTGCATGTTATAAAATCCAGGCTCAGTGCGCGCAAGGGGGTGCACACATGTGAACCTTGCGCACGACAAGCTCAAGGGGAGCCCCACGGCTGTCCCCATTCCCTCCAAGGCTGCTCCGAAATTGGAGCAGCCTTGGAGGGAAATTTTTTTTCCGACCCCCCCCCCACCTTCCCCTCCCTTCCCCTATCTAACCCATCCCCCAGCCCTACCTAAATCCCCCCCTACATTATTTTATTTCTTACGCCTGCCAGAGGCAGGCGTATCTTGCGTGCGCCGGCAGGCTGCCGGAGCGCGAACCCCCAACACGGCCGGAACGGAGGAGGGCTCAGGACACGCCCCTGGATCGACCACTTTTGAAAGCCCCGGGGCTTGCGCGCGCCGCCGAGCCTATGCAAAATAGGCTCGGCACACGCAGGGGCATATTTTCTCATGTTACACACATATGTTACACACGTAGCCTTTGAAAATCTGCCCCTTAGTTTAGCTGGGTTCAAAAAAGGTTTAGATAAGTTCTTGGAGGAGAAATTCATTAACTGCTATTAATCAAGTTTACTTAAGGGTAGATTTTTAAAAAGTACGCGATCGCGTACTTTTGTTTGCGCACTAGGCGCAAACAAAAGTACGCTGGATTTTATAAGATTTTGGAGCGGCCTCGGAGGGAACTTTCCTTTGCCCTCCCCCCACCTTCCCCTCCCTTCCCCTCCCTAACCCACCACCCCCCCGGCCCTATCTAAACCCCCCCCTTACCTTTATCGCACGATTTACGCCTGCGAAAAGCAGACGTAAATCTGCGTACGTCGGCCGGCTGCCCCGTCCGTGTTCCGGTCCCGGGGGCTGGTCCGGAGGCCGCGGCCATGCCCCCGGAAAACCCCCAGGCCGAAACCACGCCCGCATCGCCGCCCCCAAAACGCCATGTCACGCCCCCGAAACGCCGCGTCGTTCGGCCACGCCCCCTCCCGCCCCCTCCTGCCCCTTTAAAAAAAACCCAGGACTTACGCGCGTCCCGGGGCTCTGCGAGCACCGGCAGCCTATGCAAAATAGGCGCACTGGCGCGCGAGGGCCCTGCGCACGTAAATCCGCCCGGATTTACGCGCGCAGGGCATTCAAAATCCGCCCCTTAGGGAATAGCCACTGCTATTCATTGCATCAGTAGCATGGGATCTTCTTAGGGTTTGGGAAATTGCCAGGTTCTTGTGGCCTGGTTTGGCCTCTGTTGGAAACAGGATGCTGGGCTTGAAGGACCCTTGGTCTGACCCAGCATGGCAATTTCTTATGTTCTTATGTAAGTTTAGGTGTAACATTTCTACATGGGAGTAACCTGCACAAAGTGGTAGTTACTATCTTTAAGAAAACACATGGAGATAACTCACATGGCATGGAAGGGGTAACCTGCACAATGCGGCAGCTACTACCTTTAACAGAACGCATGGGGGTAATGGGCCACTTGCTGGGCAGGCTGAATGGAGCATTTTTTCTTTTATCTACTATCATTGCTATGCTACTATATAACTTATCTGCATAACTTTAGGCAGTCTTTGTTCATCAATAGACTTACCTACACAACTTCAGCTGGACAGTGCTGCCTATTACCACTGACCAGCTTAAGTGTAATTATGCCCCAAGACACTGATTTGCCCAGACAAAATTTACCCACTCATAGGGGCAGGTAATTTAAAAACCCTGAAGATTTGCCTAGCTAACTCTCAGTGTTAACCAGACATATCTTTTGAATAGGGACCTCTGGATAGCTAGCATGCTGGATGAAATAGAGAATCATTCTGCATAGAATAGAATCTGCAATGCATGCAAATAAATCTTAAGCATATTCATGGTGGATAACCTGAAAACCCGACTAGCTGCAGTATAACCAGGACAGATTTGGAAAGCTGTAGCAGAAAAAAAAAACATTGAAATTAGGAGGTACAGGAGAATGTGGTGGATTACTTTTCCTGGGAGGCGATCATATCTAATAACTGAAGCTAATTGCTCACCCCAGGAGGTTCATGCCAGCAGCAGGCGACCTGGTCTGTAAGAGCACACTGAGACAAAAATAAATGTCACCTATTTCTAAAAATAAAGCCACTTAGTTTTAATTGCCTCCCTCCTCTCTTGCAGTTCTTTTCATTAATGTTTAAAGAGCAAGAACATACATACAGAACAAATTATGTTGTTCTAGTTAAAGTGGGTATCTGATCATAAAAGTGGTTTTGTAAAAGTCAGACCTTTCAAATGTCTCCGTGTGCTTATTCTGCTGGTTATTTTCTGCTAAGGGTGTACACAGGAAAATCTTTCATTTTACTTTAGGGTTTTTTTTTTCATTTTGTTTTCTATTTATTTCAGGGGGGGCGTTTCATTTTGTTTCTGCCATTTTAATGTGCTCTAATATGACAGAAATAAAACAAAATAGCATTTTGGGGGGTTTATGTCTTTTTGGATAGGAATTGTCACTACAAATTAGTGTGGTTATTTCTCTGTTGTTTTTAAATTTATATTTATTTATTTATTTTTAATTTTTATATACCGGAATTCCTGTATACAATACAAATCAGTCCTGTTTACATGAAATGAAAAGATTGCCCTGGTCTGGGAGGTCAGACCGGGGTTTTTTTACAAGGAACATTGAACAATAACAATAAATCCTTAAATATTTTCATAAATTAACTTAAAATTAGGCCAATTAGCATGTTGAACTTAAATTAAACGTAAGATTAAATTGAAATTTAATTTTGCATAAAATTGCATATTATTAACTGTAATACAGAGTATTCCCAAGTTCAATCAGGATAAGGCGCTTAGTTACATTCTGGAGATTTGAACGCTTGCCTGAAGAGCCAGGTTTTTAACTTTTTTTTTAACTCTGGTAGACTGGGTTCGAGGCGTAGGTCTGGGGGGAGAGCGTTCCAATGGTGTGGTCCTGCAGTTGAGAGTGCTCTTTTTCTTAGTAATGATGTTGCTGGAGGGGCGAACAGTGTGCCTTTGTAAGCGCTTCTGATGGGTCTGGAGGATAGGTGTGGACGAAGTTGAGTCCACACCTATCCTCCATGTTAAATGGTTGAGTCCACACCTATCCTCCATGTTAAATGGTAGCACACCCCAAATTTCTGCTAAATTTACTGGTAAAAAAAAATAAAAAATCATTTTTTTTAACACAGAAGAGAAGGAGATGGAAGCTGAGTCCTTAACGGTGACTGAACTGATGTGAGGCAATGACTAGGGATGTGAATCGTGTCCTCGATCGTCTTAACGATCGATTTCGGCTGGGAGGGGGAGGGAATCGTATTGTTGCCGTTTGGGGGGGTAAAATATCGTGAAAAATCGTTAAAAATCGAAAAATCGAAAAATCGAAAAACCGGCACATTAAAACCCCCTAAAACCCACCCCTGACCCTTTAAATTAAATCCCCACCAAATAACTTAAATAACCTGCGGGTCCAGCGGCGGTCCGGAACGGCAGCGGTCCGGAACGGGCTCCTGCTCTGAATCTTGTCGTCTTCAGCCGGCGCCATTTTCCAAAATGGCGCCGAAAATGGCGGCGGCCATAGACGAAAAAGATTGGACGGCATGAGGTCCTTCCGGACCCCCGCTGGACTTTTGGCAAGTCTCATGGGGGTCAGGAGGCCCCCCACAAGCTGGCCAAAAGTTCCTGGAGGTCCAGCGGGGGTCAGGGAGCGATTTCCCGCCGCGAATCGTTTTCGTACGGAAAATGGCGCCGGCAGGAGATCGACTGCAGGAGGTCGTTCAGCGAGGCGCCGGAACCCTCCTGCAGTCGATCTCCTGCCGGCGCCATTTTCCGTACGAAAACGATTCGCGGCGGGAAATCGCTCCCTGACCCCCGCTGGACCTCCAGAAACTTTTGGCCAGCTTGTGGGGGGCCTCCTGACCCCCACGAGACTTGCCAAAAGTCCAGCGGGGGTCCGGAAGGACCTCCTGCCGTCCAATCTTTTTCGTCTATGGCCGCCGCCATTTTCGGCGCCATTTTGGAAAATGGCGCCGGCTGAAGACGACAAGATTCAGAGCAGGAGCCCGTTCCGGACCGCTGCCGTTCCGGACCGCCGCTGGACCCGCAGGTTATTTAAGTTATTTGGGGGGGGGTTCGGGAGGGTGGGGGATTTAATTTAAAGGGTCGGGGGTGGGTTTTAGGGGGTTTTAGTGTGCCGGCTCACGATTCTAACGATTTATAACGATAAATCGTTAGAATCTGTATTGTATTGTGTTCCATAACGGTTTAAGACGATATTAAAATTATCGGACGATAATTTTAATCGTCCTAAAACGATTCACATCCCTAGCAATGACTATCTATTTTAGTCTTATGATATCAGCTACGGAAAGCAATACAGTATCCTGAGCCTGGAACGGACAAGTTGAATGCCTACTAACCTAGGAGGACTTAAATTCAAAAGTGTATTACTACCCAGTAGGCCAAGATCTTTATTATCACCCGCAGACTGCAGTTAGGAGGACCCAGAGACCGAGCTACCTCTCCAGTAGCAGCCAGCGTTTTGTCAGACTCCTTTGGCCTCTTCATCACCTTTGTTGAAATCACTCCCAAATCAGTCATGTGTCAATGCTGCCATACAGGGTTGGATTCCATTTTTACTTAGACTCATCTGGACAATGATGTGGCCTAGATTTGTATACCATGGTGGCAAAAACTTCAAGGAAAGAAGAAAGTAGCTTTACTGTAGATGGGTCCAAATATGTTTGGACAAGTGGTGTGTTTTTCAAAATAGAGTCTGGCGCATCTTATGAGGAGGGTCTGTCTTTCTGTGAAGCTAAATGTTTACTAACAGTTTAATAAATTTGGGATTGCGTTAAATTTGTCAAAACCTTGTATACCTCTTATTGCCTAGACCTGAAACCTCTAACCAAAAATCCCTCCTCAGAATAATTTTCTCATACCTCCTTCAAGCCATTTACATATTCTGTACCTGGCATAAAAGTAATTACTGTGCTACGTTTATGAGTTGCTTTGGAGAATCCAGGTCCTTTGGCAATATTTCAGTGACATGATAAATATTATCATGATATTTTAATACAGCACAGCAGAAGAGAGATGGATGCAAAAAGTATCATTTAGAATTACATTTTCAAGTCCTCACTTTAATCTGGGTATTTTCCCATGGGAAGGATTTACTGGCTCTTGATCACATTAAAAACCCTCATAACCTGTGAAAAAAAAATAGTCCCTGGTACCATCTGCCACTGTTACTCCTTTCCATGCAACATCATTAGCGCTCCTCTGCTTTACATTCTCCTGTAAATATTCAGTAGGGATGAGCTGTGAGGGTTCCACACAATGTTAAATCCTTTTGTTCAGATAGCCCACCTCCAGGGACTCTACCACTGCTCTGAAGAAGCAATTCTTTTACCTGAGCTAGTGTGAAAACTTCCTTAGCTCTGAGCTTTTTCCTTCAGCCTTAACAATTCTGCCTTCTTATACACTGATACTGATTATATTGAAATCACCGGTCCTACCTGGTACCAGAAAGCTAACTAGGTGCCTGGAAATTCCAAAACAAAATCTGATATCACTATCCTTATCACAAGAATAAAATAAATAAGAGAAAAAGATTAAAACCATCATGGAAAAATCAACACTTAAAATGTTCTGTATTGTAGCCAGCAGAACCATTACTTAATTACTGCAGCATATATATGAAAAATGATACACCAGCTTGAAGGATTTTTTGGGCAAAATTGGGACTGGTTTATAATATTTTACTTGATGTTAATGTATCTTAAAGAGCACAATTCTAAAAAGGTAAATTGGCCTATCTGAAACTTGCCCTCTTCTGTCTGGCTTAAAGTATGCTTGGGCTTCCATGGTATGTGTATTTATAGCCGGGTTAAGAAGAGCAGGGCCTGGGGGAATGTTTAACTGAGGGGAGGAACGAAGCAAGTGTGCATGTCATTTTCAATAGTATGCATGCTAATTTGCCCTCCCCATCTCCTTCTGTCACCTGCACAAACAGCAGATAGAAAGCACACTGGTGCTGTATGCATGCGTATTTTACAAAAAGGTAAGGAAGGCACCTGCTCAGTGCACCAATTACAACCCTGAACATGAAGGCATGGGGGTGACTTGCACAGAGCAGCAGTGACAACTAGGGATGTGCATCGGGTGCCCGATTGTTTGCACTTTCGGGTTCATGTGGCTGCGGGAAAATCTCGTTTTCCTGCAGATCGGCATTTTTTTTTTTTAGTAAAAAATCATTTTTCGGCTTTGTGCCGTTAGCACGCACTAACAAAAAAATAACAAAAAGTAACAAAAAATAACAAAAATAAATGGGAGTTAGCGCGCACTATCCCCAAAAACGATTTTCACGAAAATTCGGGGGGAAACGGGTTTGTTTCAAGTTTTATCTGATATATAACGAATTAAGAAATATCGTACGATATTTCAATTCATTATAAAAAGATTCACATCCCTAGTGACAAGGCAGCAAAGGGGTAACCTGCATAGAGTGGCAATTACAACCCTAAAGAGAAGGTTCGGGAGTAACCTGCATGGAGCAGCAGTTACAACCTTGACCACCTTGCTGGGCAGACTGAAAGGACCATTTGGTCTTTATCTGCTGACATTTATTATGTTACTATGTTACTGTATCACTGTGTTTCTATATGTTATTATGTTACTATGTTGTGCCAACTGATTTTCTGAGGGAGTAGTTTCCCTTTGAAAATTTGCTAAAATTAAGTGCATTAAAAAACTTGTGTGTACTTTGCAATTACGCAGGCTACTGAAAATTGCCTACAAAAGTAAACTAATAGTATACTCAAACACTGCAAGACTTAGTGATACAATAATTATTGCTGTGGTAAAAAAAAAAAGTGTCAGTAAATTACAGAGGGCCTGGATTAGATGCTTCCCACAGTACTGAGATTAATTTAGCAGAAGCATTTTTTTTTCCTTTGTAAATCATTGCTTAGAACTCCCTTTTCATTTTATTCTGATTTTCAAGGCTCAGAAAGAAATCATTTCCTGCTTTAATGTTTTCAGTTCCTTAGTGGGAAAAAAAATATTGAGAGCCAGAGCCAGAGCAGCGGCAAACAGCTCCAGAGCGCAACTTAGCTGTTCAGCATCGAGCATAAACCCCATGCCAGTGCTTCGCGCATACAGCCGCAGTCCGTGCTTACTAAAAACATGCAACATAGGGGTTGATTATCACATTCTTAGCACCTATAAGAGTGCCCCTCCCCTCCCCCCCCAGCACTGTGCTTCCCTTTACAAACCAGGGTGTCTGGGGGAATTAGATGATAAAATCTTTACATGAAAAAAAACTTGGAACAATTGTGTTTTGGCCGTGCTTGTAATCTGCTACCACTAGAGGATGCTGAATCCCAATCATTCCTGATTCTTCCATTGGCAGCCAGTGTTTCTTCTTTAACAGTCATGTTGAGGCTTCAAATTCACAATAAGGAGGGAGCACACCATTCAGGGAGCTCGGCACCCGTGCATGGGTTTTCCACGGGAACATTTCCAGCCTCAAGCTGGTTTCTGGTATATTTATGGCACTAATAAAACTTTGATTCTACTTGTTGACAATAGGGATCATTTTGTAAAAGCATGCATACATTAGATGGCAGATAAGGGCCAGGTTTTAAAAAAAAAAAGTGTTTACTCAAGCAAGAGGGCTTTTGAAAATTGCAACAAATATGTGTCATTGAATTGTCCATAGGATTTACTTGAGAAAGTGCACTTCACTTGAGTAACTCCTTTGTAAATTAACCACTGAGTGAATGTTACACCAGTTCTCAAAGGGAAAGTTTGCATGTATGCATACACGTACCTTCATGCTTTCCATTTTGAAAAGTGTCCCACCAAAACTAACTGCACACTGTTATGCCTGCTAAATTGTGTGCCGACATTTTTCAGGAAATTTTATATGCATAATTTTGAGAACAGAAAAAAGTTAGGTGAATTTTAAAAGCTGGGCGAGTGCCAAAATCGGGAGATGGGCACGTACATAGGACATACGCATGTCCACCCAACCATCCACATACGCCCAGTGCACAAATATCTTGCATTGGAAAAAAAAGGGGGGAAAAATGTGGGCATGGTGTGGATGGAGCATGGGCATTCTGGGGCAAGGCCAAGAGATATGCACACAAGTACCTGCGTGCTTGGACGCGCACCCAGGGCCTGTGCCACATAACTTTACTTTTGCTATGGAGGAGGTGTAAGTCTAAAAAAAAACCATTTCCAGGCATCGAAGAAGTTTTTGAGGGGTCTTGGTTAAATGGGGGGGAGAATGCAAGCTAACAAACCAGGGTGGTTCATAGGACCTAGCTGAAAAGTGGGCTAACAGGTGGGTGAACTGGCAAAACTGGTCGTGGGCTGAATGAGCATCTGTTATAAAATACCATCACTTGCACGTCTGTAAGCCGACTTACGTTGCTGTGCACACAGAAACTTAAAATTAGGAGCACATATACATGTGCTAGGCTACAGTGCCTAGACATCGGAGAGGCGTGCTGAGGAATTGTGGAATATTAATTTTATAAATAAATGCATGAAAGAATTACCGTGGATCTGGGCGCACGTCAACATGCACGTGTATAAATGCACCTGTGTACCTTCCCAAACCAATCTACAGGAACACCTCACCTCAGTCTGGGCAAATATACATACATACCAAAACAAAGGGGGAATGTGCGAAATAAGATGTGAATGTTCACCTCTTAAACAATTAATTGATTGCACACTTCAAAGTCCTTCAAAGAAGTTTAATTGTTACACAGATATGGTATATGACTTAAAGTACAGTCCCCCAACACGGCCGTATTTCGCTGGAGGGGCTGTGAAGGGAGGGACCAAAACCATATAGGGCTGATTTTATAAGCCCTCCGCGCATAAATCCAGAGAATTTATGCACTTAGGGGGGGTTATGTGCGCTGGGCCTATTTTAGAATGGTCCGGCGACTCGCATAAAGCCCCAGGACGCGTCTAAGTCCCGGGGCTTTATTAAAGGGGTGGAGAGGGGGCAGGGCGGTCCAGGAGGGGTGGGGTGGGGGCAGGGCCAGAGGCCTCCGACACAGTGGCCATTACTGCTGTATCAGTGGATCGCGTGCCGGCAGGTTGCCAGCACGCGCAACTTGTGCCTGCCCGGAGGTAGGCGCAAAAGGTACGATAAAGGGCGGGGTGGTTAGAGTAGGGCTGGCGGGGAAATGTTAGGGGAAGGGGTGGGAAGGTCAGGCTAGGGGGGAGGGAACGGGGGAAGGCAGCACGGCTCGGTGCACGCAAGGTGCACAATTGTACACCCGCTTGCGCACACTGACCCCGGATTTTATAACATGCATGCGCCTGGGCGAGCATGTTATAAAATCAGGCATACATGAGTGCGCGCCGGGTAGCGCGTGTCCATGTACACCCGCGCGCAACCTTTTAAAATCTACCACATCTGAAAATAAAATATAAAACATAGAAATCAAGGAATAGGAACATAGATGTATAACTACAAACCAGTTACAGAAGTGAAAATTAAAATAAAATAATAAATGAAAGCAAAACCTTTTTTTAAATGAAAGCAAAAATATTTTAACATTCACAAAAAGTTAAACATTCAGAAGAACAATAATATCAGCTAAGATGTTAAGCTTAGGCTTAAATCATGGGAATACAAAGCGAATAAAGCACAAATAAACTAAAAAAAAAAAAAGAAATAATTGACAAAATAACAGACACAAAAAGTTAAAGAAATTAACATATACAAGGTTTAACTCTGACAAATTCGTGAGATTACAAAGAGAAGGGGTACAATTATAATTAAACCAGAAACATTCATAAGGACATATATTCATAGGCAAAACATAAGGCAATATTCCACAAAGAGATTACCCACCAAGTATATAACTTGTTACCTAACAAAATAGTCAGTTGGTTCTAATATTTTAGCTATTTACTGTAGCCTAGCTCAAAATTTATTTATGAAATAAAAAATAATTTTATGCAAGTACAGGGATGGTTTCATATAGTTAATGTCCGGCAACCCCCTCGGTGCCTTTACCGTCTAATCATCAA
Source organism: Rhinatrema bivittatum (assembly GCF_901001135.1). Classification (NCBI taxonomy): domain Eukaryota; kingdom Metazoa; phylum Chordata; class Amphibia; order Gymnophiona; family Rhinatrematidae; genus Rhinatrema; species Rhinatrema bivittatum. Next base: position 178,089,587 of record NC_042618.1, read on the forward strand.
CACACCCTCCAACCTCTGTGTTTTTATTTCAAAAAATTATATTTTAAAAACATTTCAGAGATAGGCATCAGTAAATTCCATTCTTTGTTCTTTTTTATTATTATTTGTTTTGTCTTTATTTTCTTCGTGCAAACCCACTATCAATTGTTACCCCATACCGTCAGAAATTGAGTTGCTATACTTAGCTTTGAAATGTCTTGAATTAATCCCGACTTGCGCAAGTTTCGACATCCAGTGTCTTCCTCAGGGTTTATCCATATGCATTTTCTTGTCACCAAAAACCAGCGAGGTATTCGCTTATTTTTTAACTTTCCCGGTGCTCAAACGAGCCTCCGCCTAACGCTCTTCCTGACGTCAGGAGCCGGCCATCCAGGAGCACTGGATGGCCAGCGCCATCTTTAAAGATGGCGGCGGCCATCTTTAAATACGGCGGTGGCCATCTTTAAAGATGGTACCGGCCAGCCAGTGCTCCTACCATGTGACAGGGGCCGGCCAATGGCACGGATACCCTGTCATATGGTAAGGGCAAAGGGCCATCTGCGCCATCTTTATGAGTGGCAGCCGACGGCCTGAGAACGGGAGATCACTCCCGGGACCACCACTAGACCACCAGGTATGTTTTGGGGGGATCGGGAGGGTGGGGAAGCTAAGGGGTCATTTTTAAAGGGTCGGGTGGGGTTTTTTTTTATCGGGCCATCGGCGCCATTTTTGAGTGGCAGCCAAAATGGCGCCGATGGACCGAGAGCAGGAGATCGGTCCTCGCACCCCCACTGGACCACCAGGTACTCGTAAAAAGTTTTGGGGGGGTTCGGGAGGGTGGGGGAAGGTAAGGGATTCGTTTTATAGGGTCGGGGTGGGTTTAGGAGTTTTTTTGGTGTGCCGGTTTTCCCCGCCCTCCCCCTCCCCCGATTTACGATTTTTCACGATAAATCGGGGAAATTTCTATTGTATCGCGACTCTTAACGATTTTTGACGATTTAAAATATATCTGACGATTGTTTTAAATCGTCAAAAAACGATTCACATCCCTACTGATGACTGACTCCGTTTGCACCAACACAAACTGTTAGAAACAGAGCCAAGAATGCAGACAAATCTCTCTTTCTCTTTAATCTACATGCAGATAAGCTCAATGCACTGCTGTGTCAGATAGACAGAAAATCACTGGAACTGCTTCAGTCTCCATTCCACTCTTACTCTACCCCCATTGAACATAGAGAGCAGTGCCACTGCCTCTCTGTTTCTGTCACAGTGAGTGAGAAACCACTGACTGCAGCAGAGAAGATCAGAAAAAGCCCTTTACCAGTGCCAAAGCCTTCTTTCTTAAAGTTTTTATTAAACTCTGAGAAAGCTTCTGAAAGAAATCCTTTTCTGTAAGCTTCAAGAGAGCAAATACTTTTATTTGCACATGCTCGGACCTGTCAGTATCATTTGATCCAGATAGCAAGTATAGGCTAGTTAAAAAGATGCTTCACTGTGATTTGTCCTCCGTCCAGTCTCCTTGCCAACTTGTCATATCTCAGTTCCCAGGCAGCTTTGATGTTACACAGGAGTTGCTATAGTTACCACTTAGACCCTACACCTGAGGTTTGTTTCCTCAGCACAGCCATAGACTTGAATAGGAAGCATAAACCAATGAAATGAAATTTTTTGTTTAAATTCATGGGCCCCCTCCATTCATTTTGGGAGTCCATGAATGAAACAAAAAATGGTCTCCAATCTTGCATTTTACCCATTCTTTCCAAACAAATGTACATTCCTATTGATACATAGTGCTCTACTCTGGTTTTTCCAAGCCTCTCCTGAGTCACAACTATCAGTTGGGTTTTCAGGATCGCCACAGTGAATACACTGGGTCTCCGATGTATGCAGATATATCTCATATATATTAATTGTGGACATCCTAAAAACTCTACTAATTGGTTAGATGTGCTTCCAGGAGAGGGCTGGGATACATTGCTATACTCTACACTGTTTGGTCCTAACCACTGGGTCAAATTCACTAGTTCAGATTCCACTGGGGCTGTACCTATTTTTAACTCTTGTACACCACTTTATGCCATCTTTGTTAAAGAACAGGTAGACAGTTTTAAAGTCTTTTGCAAATGCATTTTTAATATTTTATTTATTTTATTTATTTAGAGATTCTTATATACCGCGGTACGTATAGTTATACATCACCTCGGTTTACAGTAAACAATAAGGGGTAGATTTTTAAATAGCGCGAATTGGCCTACTTTTGCTGGCGCATCAGGCGCAAGCAAAAGTAAGCTGGATTTTAGTAGATACGCGCAGAGCCGCGCGTATCTGCTAAAAACCTGGATCGGCGCGCGCAAGGCTATTGATTTTGTATAGCCGGCGCGTGCCGAGCTGCGCAGCCTACCCCTGTTCCCTCCGAGGCCGCTCCGAAATCGGAGCGGCCTCGGAGGGAACTTCCTTTTGCCCTCCCCTCACCTTCCCCTCCCTTCCCCTACCTAACCCACCCACCCGGCCCTGTCTAAGCCTCCGATTTCGGAGCGGCCTTGGAGGGAACGGGGGTAGGCTGCGCGGCTCGGCGCGCGCCGGCTATACGTAATTGATAGCCTTGCGCGCGCCGATCCTGGATTTTAGCGGATACGCGCGGCTCCGCGCGTATCTACTAAAATCTACTAAAATCCCGCGTACTTTTGTTTGCGCCTGGAGCGCCAACAAAAGTACGCCAACGCGCCTTGTTTGAAAATCTACCCCAAAGTTTTCAAAATAACACTATTTTTTGCAAATTATTCTGCATTTCGTTTCAATGAGTGTCCCTGGCAACTTGGATCATCTGCCAGCAGTGTCAATTGCTGCTGCTTGCAGATGAGCCAAGTTGGCAGGGACTGCTGCAGTTGTTGCTAACCTCTCCACCTGAGTATCCATGCTCACTGTCTCTCTTACATATCAGACATATGCTTTCTCTCACATGCCATCTGTCACACACATGTTCTGTCTCCCCACATACAACTCACACACACACACACACATTCACACACACACACACACACACACACACACACACACACACTCCCAGGTAGACACCTACCCACTGGCTCATAACAAACACAAGGGCTCAAACATACACCCTCAGGGCCAGGGCCTCATCTTTAGCCCCTATCTTCCCCCTCCCCCTCCCCCTTCTTTCTCTATTTCTCTGTCCCCCTTCCCCTCTGTTCCCCTCCCGTCTCTCTCTCCCCCTCTTCTCCTCCTTGCTTGCTTACCTCGAGCCGCCGGTGCCGTGCTGCGATGCCCCCACTCTCTGTACGCCACCTGACTTCCCTTCTTCTCCTCCTCTCTTTTTCCCCCTCTTCTCCTTTCCCCCTTCTCTTTCCCCCTTCCCCCTTCCCCCTGCCCTCTGTTCCCCTCCCTCTCTTTCTTCCTTCCCCTCCCCTCTGTTCCCCTCCCTTCTCTCTCTCCCTCTTCTTCTCCTTGCTGCTTACTCCTCGAGCCGCCGTGCCATGCTGCGATGCAATGCCCCCACTCTCCATGCGCCACCTGACGTTGCTGTCTCAGATTGGCCGCTGTCCTTGCGTGGCATGCTTCAGGGTTTTTTTTTTATCCTTTTCCGGCACGGGAGGAAATTACGAGGGCAGCGAGGGAGGAAATCTGAGCAGCAGCGATGAAATCTGTGCGAACTGCAATGAAATCCGCGGGAACTGCAACAAGGGAATAAATCTACGAGGTGAGGGAGGAAATCTGCGCGAAGGAGGAATTCTGCACAAATTCTGCATTCCGCAGTAGCGCAGAATTCCCCCAGGAGTTCGGACAGGACTGATGAGGACAGGACACACTGAACATAAAGGCCTGAAGGCTAGCTAGACAGGAAGATACCAAGGGGCCCGAAGGCCATAGAGTAGTCAGAAGGCCTGAGAAGGCCACAAGCCTAAGGCAAGGAGCAAGAAGGCCTGGAGGTTGCAAGACAATGCAAGGATTCAGGGCAGGGAGCCAAGGCAGACTCAATGCAGAGACATTGAAGCAGGGAAGAGACAGGGTTATGTAGGGCTGGGTGTGGTGCAGAAAAGGAGGAGGAGCTTGGCAAGGCTGGGGGCAAAGTTCACTGAGGACTCCTGGTGACTAGGAGGCTAAACCTCAGGCAAAATTGCGTGAGCTATGAGGAGCTGACATGGATAGCATGGAACAGAGCTCCGAGGAGACTTCTGCTGGCAGAGAGGTGTTATAGTCAGGGTGCAATGAGACTACATAGCAGGTGAAATCATAACAGTACCCCCCTCCTTTTTAAGACCTCCTCCTCCTGGGTCCCATTTTTCCTGGGAGTGATAGCTGGGTAGGCTAAACCGGTGTGATATCTCAATTGAGATGAATGTCGGTATATAAAAATAATAAATAAATAAATAAATAAATAAGAAAATCTTGGCTGGGAAGCTTTTTCAGGACACGTGCTCCCTGCTGGGAGGACTGGCTGTGAACAAGCACTCCCTCCTGGGTGGCTGGCTGTGAACAGGTGCCCCCTCGTGGGTGGGCTGGCGGTGGAAAAGCACTCTCTCCTGGGCGGATTGGAGCACAGCTGGAGACCTCTCCTGGACTGACTGGACTAGAGCTGGGGCTCTCTGCTGGGCTGAGTGGAACAGATCTGGAGCCCTCTTCTGCGATGAGTTGTTCTGAGCTGGGGCCCTCTGCTGGGCTGAGTGTATCTTCTTCTGGCTGCAGAAAATAGTGGACAGCGCTTTCTTCTGGCGGCTGAGTGGTGAACAATAGTGCCCCTCTCTCTGGGTACTGGGTCTCAAACTCAAGTTCTCTGCCTGATCGAGAGGCAAATTCCATCTGGAGCAAGGCAGTGGCTGCAGACTCTCTCTAAGGCTGGGTGGTTGGCAGGGCCGGCGCATCCAATTAGGTGAACTAGGCGGTTGCCTAGGGCACCAACCATTAGGAGGCGCTGAAGAGAAGCCATGTGGGGTCGCGAGCAGAGCCTATCCTGCTCATGGTATAAAGGAGTAGAGATTCAGCAGTCCGCGAGTTGCACCCAATCAGTTTGCGGCCCAGAGAAGCACACATTCAGTGGGTGTGAATAAGGTAGGAGTCGGAGCTGAGACCTGGGGCTTGGACGACACAAGGCAGAAGGTTCGCCTAGGTCGCCTAATCCCTTGCACTGGCCCTGGTGGTTGGGTCAGAGTCTTTCAGGCTCAGACTGGCTGGAACAACTGGAATGGACTCTTACTAGACGGGGGTAGATGGGCTGAGCTTCACTTGAGATGGAGGCACCACTGAAGCTGATGACACTTGAACTGATGTAACTGTCCCTTCAGGCTGAAAAGGAAGCATAGAATGGATAGACAGCTTTAAAGGTGTTAATTACATCATTTAAGGCTGAATAGAGGAATTGGGCTCGTCTGGGGGTGAAGCGGCAGACATAGTGGAAACAAAAGGTTGGACTGGATTCTCTGCAGTGGGCTTGGAGTTGGTCTCAGGACCTGGTTCACACAGAGAGAATCCAGGCAAAACAGGCTTGGAAAAAGTACAACCAATTGTCTTAGACCTCAAAGCTGCCCTCATTAAAGGTGGACTGATTGCAGCTGATGGCAGAGGAATTACCTGGGCTGACTCAATTGACTGCTCCTGACCCAGCATTTCTGCTGATAGAAACAGAGCAGAAGGATTTAGGATATTCCTTTGGCCTTGGTGCTCAGATTTGGATTCAGGAACAGGTTTTACTTTTTCAGGTGAGGAATTAGACTCAATAGAACAAGTGTTTGTTTGGGGGTTTTTTTTTATTTGTTTTGTTTTTTATTAACAGTGCAGTTAAAGTTGATTGGGTTACCTGAGTGTTTCAGGAATCAATGGCTTTCAATACTTCCTTGCTGGGAACTTCTTCAGCAGACATCACATAGGCAGAGTCCATCAGCATTTGTGGCAAAGTCTCTGTGGGCTGGAACAATGATTCTAAGGCAAAATTATGTGAAACATTCATTAACTCTTGCCTGCTGTGGCTGGACCTGGCAGGAGCTTTCCATGTTATAGGTAAGGATTTAAAACTTCCTTGGGTGTTTGCAATAAATGTTTCTGTTAATATAGTTTGGCAGACTATAAAGTTGTGGAAGCTGGATTTACCAAAGCAGACTTTAACTTAGTATTGTAGTTTCTGATTGCAGCTTTTAAGGTCCCTTAATTTAACTTTACTTGGGGATCAGTACATGTCATGGATTTTCCTGGTCCTAAGGAAGATTTTTATCTGTCTCCTTGGCAGTGCTAGTCTGTAATTGATTTTGGAGGAGTTTCATGTCAAGGTGTGCTGTTGATCCTAGACAATCAGAGCCAAATTTAGAAGCAGGCTGTATTTTTACAGGTAAGGAACTAAAGTTATCTTAGCAATTTATGTCTGCAGTCCTAGTGTTTTTCAGGGAGGTAGTATTGGGTGTTGAAACTGATTTTATTTCTCCCATGTGACTGCTTTTAATTTTCTTTGGCTAAATTTGCCTGTGTCTGAGCTTGATGTGGTCTTCAAGGGAGCTGGCTTGGTTGCAAAGTAAATTGGGCAATCTCGATTTAGAGGCATGAACCCAGGAAAGCACCAACCTTCCCACCAGGTTGAATTAAGGGAAGCATACTCCATGCATTTTAGGAATATATGAGATTTTTTTGCTGGGCATTTGCTGCACTTCCAGTGCATTGGGGTCTGAGTAACAATTGTATCATCAAGCAGTGGGATCCTTAGCTTGGAAATGGAAAATGCCCCAGCTCTTGCTGTCAAATAAAATATGTATTTGTTTCATGTTCAGAACTTTGGTAAGAGAAGGACTGATCATATTAGGCAGCATTAATAGAGTAGATTTCTGCATAGTCCCACAATTCAAAAATAGGAAAATGGCAGGCAATGCATGCCAGAAAGTTTGAAGGGCTACAGTACAGACAAAATGAGGTATAGAAACATAAATGTCAAATTCGGGGTCTGACTTACCGGACAGGTTCTGGATCTTGTAGCCCTCTGAGGGAACACCATTCAGGGTGTGCCACAAGAGGGCAGGTCAGGACTAGGCTGGATTTCTGCCTAACAGCCTCTTGGGATCTGGGGCCAGTAGGGCTTTGCAGAGGCACTGGTGCATCTTGGTGAGTGCTGGAAAGGGTAGGATCTGATACTGGTGTAGATGGCTGATAAGGACTGGAACAGGATCTTGAATGCAGGCAAGGATTCAAACTGTGGTTTGCACACAGACAAGGACTGGAAACGGGGGTAGAGTGCATGTAAGACAGAACAAGAACAGAACTGACAAGGACAGGACACACCGATCAAGGAACACTGAACATAACTAGGAACTGAACAAATTTAAGAGGAAGGCAGCAGTCCAGCAGCAAGAGGGGGGCCTCCCAGTATTTTGCATCGAGTGACACATGTATGATTTTTTACCCGCCATCAATCTGGTGCAGCAGAAAATGATCCTGTAGCAAGGACCTGCTCTCCAGGTGGTGCATTGAACTCTCACACTGAAGATGTGTCTCCCAGGGCTACTGCTCAGGAGGGAAGGGTTAGGTTGGTCATAGTTGGTGATTCGATTATTAGGAATGTAGATGTCTGAGTGGCTGGTGGGCATGAGGATCACCTGATAACATGCCTACCTGGTGTGAAGGTGGCAGACCTCACACGTCACCTAGACAGTGCTGGGGAGAAGCCAGTGCTCGTGGTATAGGTAGGCACTAACAACATAGGAAAATGTTGGAAGGAGGTTCTGGAAGCCAAATTTAGGCTTTTAGGTAGAAAGCTGAAATCCAGAGCCTCCAGGGTAGCATTCTATGAAATGATCTCTGTTATACATGCAGGTACCCAGAGACAGGCAGAGCGTGTAAGTCAGCTTGGGGGGGGGGGGCCTCCTGACCCCCACAAGACTTGCCAAAAGTCCAGCGGGGGTCCGGGAACGACCTCCTGCACTCGAATCGTGTTGCAATACTCGTTGCAAAATGGCGCCACCCGTATGGCCATTTTGCATTACGGCAACACGATTTGAGTGCAGGAGGTCATTCCTGGACCCTCGCTGGACTTTTGGCAAGTCTTGTGGGGGTCAGGAGGCCCCCCCCAAGCTGGCCAAAAGTCCCTGGGGGTCCAGCGGGGATCCGGGAGCGATCTCCTACGCTCGCACGTCGGGGGACAGGAACCAAAATGGCGCCGGCGCTACCTTTGCCCTGTCATATGACAGCTAATACATATATTGTGACATCAATCCAATTTTATCAATCTTTATTGGTGAAAATTTTCATTAAAAACATCCACAATTTATCCAAAATACCCCACACAATAGATATTATATATTATTATAAAACATTACATCATACTCAAACACCACCCATCCATCACATATCACTCATACACCTTCCATTCAACCTCATATAAAAAACAATTTCCAGATTTCTAAACATTCAAATTCAACATGAAATACAAATCTTCTCATAACACATTATCAAGTGTAGATACAATTCACTTTGTAAGCAGAAAGAGTCATATTGCACATTAATTTATGCGTTACACGAACGCCAATCCTCTTGATCTCTTTATGTTCTCTCTACATGTTTCGCCTTCCCTCAGGCTTCTTCAGGAGAGCTTTTCCAAACAATCTCCCACTGCTCATGTATCCAACATCTATCCACAGGGCTTTCTGTACGTCCCAAAGAGCTTGCCCAGACGCACAGCTTAGCACATCCCCGACTCTTACTTCATAACGTCTCAACCATTCAAATATATGGAACACACATCTCAAATTTGTTTAGACTTTCTTATCTTAGGCAGAAAAACGCCATCACCTCATCTCAGAAAAGAACGCTCCCATCGAGTGAATCAACGGTGCTACCTTTGCCCTGTCATATGACAGGGCAAAGGTAGCGCCGGCGCCATTTCTATCAAATGCACCCGTGGCCCAAGAGTGGAACATCACACCGGGACCCCCCCCCCCCCACTGGACCCCAGGTAATTTAAGACATTTTGGGGGGGGTTCGGGAGGGTGGGGGATTTATTTTAAAGGGTCGGGGTGGGTTTTAGGGTTGTTTTAGTGTGCTGGTTTTCCCGCCCTCCCCCTTCCCCTCCCCCCTTCCCCTGATTTACGATTTTTGACGATAAATCGGGGGAATTCCTATTATATATCGCCTCTAACGATTTTTGACGATTTAAAATATATCGGACAATATTTTAAATCGTCAAAAAACGATTCACATCCTACGCATTACAGAGGGGTGAGTTCCCCAGGGCTCTTCCTTATCGCCCACCCTGTTTAACATCTACATACTCCCTCTATGCCATGTACTCTCAAATCTAAAACTTAAGTTCTATATATATGCCGACGACGTACAAATTTTAATCCCCATATCCAAGTCACTGGACTCAACACTCAAATTATGAAACTCCCATCTGCAAATGATCAACCATCACCTTTCAAGCATTAACCAACCTGGTGCTCAACACTTCCAAGACTGAACTACTGCTAATCACCCCAGAAGGCAGTCCCTTTCATAACCAACTGCATTCTAGCATACAAATATCCCATGCACGAGATCTTGGAGTTATAATAGATAGCCACTTGAACTTAAAGCAGTTCATAAAACATACAAGGGACTGCTGCTACAAGTACTCAAAAAAACTCAAACCGTTCCTATTCCATTACGATTTCAGATCTGTCCTTCAAGCCATCCTTTTCTCCAAGATAGACTACTGCAATGCCATCTTGCAAGGTCTACCGACTTCTACTCTAAAACCTCTCCAGTTGCTCCAAAATGCAGCGGCGAGAATTTTAACAAATACTAATCGGAGAGCGCTTATCTCCCCCATCCTAAAGGATCTTCACTGGCTCCCGGTAAACTTCAGGATCCTTCATAAATCACTGACAATTATCCACAAAAATATTCACCATCAGACCCCATTAGATCTTTCATATCCTCTCATATTGCACTCGACGACTAGACCCTTAAGAGATGCCTACAAGGGATCCTTACATGTTCCCCCAATAAAAAGTGTACACCACTCAAACATCAGAGACAGGACATTCTCTACCACAGGGCCCTCCATCTGGAACGCCATACCTCTGGACCTCAGGCAGGAAACCTGTCTACTAACTTTTAAAAAGAAATTAAAGACATGGCTATTCTGCCGAGCCTTCCCCGCAACTAACCCAACAGCCTGATCTAGAATTATCATTTCGCTTATGTAAATAAACAAACGCTAATCTTGCTCACTAGTCATCATGAGGTTTGGCCCCCTGCCTCCCTCCCATATTCCATTGTATATAGTAATTTATTGTATATAGTAATTATCTTCGTTCTCCCCCTCTTTTTTCCTCCTCCCAGTTAAGGCAACCTTGTTATAATGTAACTTTTATGCTCCTTCAAATTGTCACTTGCTGAATGGTTGGTTATAGTTCTGCTTAGTTCGATGTAAACCGAGTTGATTTGATCTGTATCAAGAAAGTCGGTATATAAAAGCCTTAAATAAATAAATAAATAGATTAAAGCTACTAATGGTGCACCGCAGAACAAAAAGGCTGTCTGCTCTACAGGGGGGGGGGGGGGGGTTTAGAGTCGCGACAGGGGTGCCATAATAAAATTTGTGAACCAATATAAATTAAAATACAAGGCAAATAAAATACAAGAAGCAAAAACACTCAGAAAAGCAGAAAAAAAAACAAACCTTTTCAAAATGTTAGATGGGTTTCAGGAATACAGCTGCATCAACAAGAATAACATGGTTAAATGCTGGCTTATAAAGGGGATGAAAAACGGCACAAAAGGACAGGAAGCCTTCGAGTGAAGGGGCATGACAATGCTAATGACATCACTGTAACTGGAGCTGTCAGGCAAAAAGGGAACTAGAGAGTAAAAAGGACTTTATAAAATTCTTGTTGAATCAAGAGCTACACGGACTTTCCTTCATATATAATCTAATATATCCCTCCTGATGCAGTCCATGCGAAACATGGTTCCGTGTCGGGGGACCAATTGTTCAATAAATATTGCTATATACACACCTTAAAGGCAACATTTGTTTGTTTATTGTATTCACCTATACCTCAACGTTGATGGACCACTTCTAAGTTTCATTGCAGTTATCTGTTTTGTTTTCATTGTTAAAAAAGACCATCTTAGAAATGAAGTCCAGTTGTATTCCACACATTAAGGAAGGTCAAACAATTGCCAGCATGGCTAAAACATGAGGTGAAAGAGGCTATTTTAGCCAAAAGATCTTCATTCATACTCTCTACATACCATGTTTTGATCATTCCCGTTTATCATACCATGTAACCTAAATCATTCCATGTATTTTCTCTATCTTCTTGTACATTACTTGTAAACCAATACGATGTGTAAATAGCTATCTGTATATAAAAACCTTTAAATAAACAAATATTTCAATTAATTTCTAACCTGTCATGAGAATCATCTGTTCTACCTGAAGATTAGAAGATAGCCAATGTAACCCTGATATTTAAAAAAAGCTGCAGGGGTGATCTTGGAAACTATAGAAAAGTGAGCCTGACTTCAGTCCCGGGAAAAATCATGGAAACTGTTTTAAAGAATAAAATCATAAAACATTTAGATAGACATGGTTTAATGGGACACAGCCAGCATGGATTTACCCAAGGGAAGTCTTGCCTCACAAAAAAACTTGTGGACAAAAGTGAACCAGTAGATGTGGTGTATCTGGATTTTCAGAAGGCGTTTGACAAAGTCCCACATGAGAGGCTTCTAAGAAAACCAAAAGGTCATGGGATAGGAGGTGATATCCTTTTGAGATTGCAGGCTGGTTAAAAGACAGGTAACAGAGAGTAGGATTAAATGGTCTGTTTTCACAGTAGAAAAAGGTAAACAGTGGAGTGAGTGCCTTAGGGATCTGTACTTGGACCGGTGCTTTTCAATATATTTATAAATGATCTGGAAAGGGGTAAGGCGAATGAGGTGATCACATTTGCGGATGACACAAAATTATGTAGAGTAGTTAGATCTCAAGAGAATTGTGATAAATTGAAGGAGGACCTTTTGAAACTGGAAGATTGGGCTTCAAATGGCAGATGAAATTTAATGTGGACAAGTACAAAGTGATGCATATAGGGAAAAATAACCCTTGCTGTAGTTACACAATGTTAGGTTCTTAGGAGTTACCACCCAGGAAATAGATCTAGGCATCATAGTGAATAATATATATTGAAATTGTTGGCTCATTGTGCTGTGGTGATTAAAAAAAAAAAAAAAAAAAAAAAGCAAATAGAATGTTAGGAATTATTAGGAAGGGAATGCCAAATAAACCGATGGATGTCATAATGTCTCTGTATTTCTCCATAGTGAGACCACATCTTGAATATTGTGTGCAATTCTGGTTGTCACATCTCAAAAAAGATATAGTTGCACTGGAGAAAGTGCAGAATAAGATGACCAAAATGATAAGGGGCATGGACTAGCTGCCCTGTGAGGAAAGGCTAAGGAAGTTAGGGCTTTTCAGTTTGGAGAAGAGATGACTGGGGGGTATGATAGAGGTCGACAAAATCATGAAAGTAATTGAACAGGTTAATGTAAATTGGTTATTTACTCTTTCAGATAATAGAAGGATTACGGGGCACTCCATGAAGTTGACAAATAGCTCATTTAAAACAAATCAAAGAAACTTATTTTTCACTCTGCACATAGTTAAGCTCTGGAATTCATTGCAAGAGGATGTGGTTACAGCGGTAGTGTAACTGGGTTTAACAAAGGTTCCTAGAGGAAAAATCTATAAACTGCTATTAATTAATAAGCAATAGTAGCTTGAGATTTATTTAATGATTGGGTAGTTTCCAGGTACTTGTGACTTGGATTGGTCACTGTTGGAAACAGGATACTGGGCTTGATTGACCCTTGGTCTGACCCAATATGGCATATCATAGGTTCTTATGTTCTAAGAGTTACAAAAAGCAATACCTAGGAAAGTTCTCCACATGCACTCAACTGGAGATGAAGGTTTAAAAATATTAACGGCCCGATTTCAAATGGCCAGCATGCGTAAAAAACGGTGCTTACGTGCACAAGAGCCGGGCCAAAGAAAAGGGGCAGTCCGGGGGAGCAGGAAGAGGCAGGGCTGGAAGTGTTGGTGCAGGGAAGCGTGCGCCAGCAGTCAGCCAGCATGTGCAAGTTGCTTCTGCTCCGGAGGAGCAGCAACTTAAAAACAAAACAAATCCCCAAAGCTACGTACCATTTAGGGGATGGGGAAGAGAAGGGAAGGAAGGTTAGGGTAGGTGGTAGGGAAGTTCCCTCCCAAGCACTCCTTAATTGGAGCAGACTGGGAGGGAACTGAAGAAGGCCGCAATGTCGCTGCATTAAACGTGCAAAATTTTATTCCCCCCCCCCCCCTTGCACGTGCCGCCCTGGATTTTATAACATGTACGTGCTGGCGTGCACATGTTATAAAATCACGCATCCATGCACGCATATGAATTTTAAAAACCTACGTGTGTGCATTCATTTTGAAAGTATATGAAAAATGCAACAAAATGAAGCATTTTGTTTCTTGATCAGGTTGTATGCTAAAGTGCATCCTCTGTTAATCTCATTATATGTTACTAACCCAGAGGAACTCGGCTCAATTTAAAGCCAACCATATATTTTATATATATTTATTTCCAAACAACATCTCATACAATTTTTAACAGAAAGTGCTAAGTGCAATACATAATATCCCCGTTAAAAATCTTCCACACCATACTCACATACACACCATACATACCATCATATTCCACCTCATACTAAAAAACCCAACTGGTACATAAACAACGCTGGTACCCCCCACTATATACCCCCAATATTACAATACATCCTTATTTCCAAATAAACATTCACTGTTGTTACCGATACCAAGTATCTGTTATTAATTAACATGTATTACATTGTATCATTTTTAAAACACAAAAAAAAACAAAAAACTCTTAGATGTCATATCAGATACGAAGTATCTACCATGTTAACACAATCATTGATTCAATTTATACAATATGATATCTGATGTTCTAATGCCCGACGGGACACCCGTTTCACCCCTTCCTTGGGGCTTCCTCAGGGATGGAATTCAGTATTATACACATACCCCCTCTATCATCATCTTCCTCATATGTATTGATCAATGTCCATGTTTTCATATAGTGATATTGAACTCCAATTCATTGGGAGGATATCAATTGCACGCAGCCGTCAATTTTCCAGCTAACAAAAGAATATATTTCATAAAATTAAAAAAGAATGTCTGTTTTATGTCAGGGATAACCACCCTCTACACCATCACCTTAAATCATTTTGTTTCTTGTCATTTCAAAATGAAACAAAAAGAAAAAAAATTGTGTTTTTTTTTTCAAAATGTAACTGCTACCACCATCACTGCCACTGCCTGCCCCCCCCCCCCCCTTGCTGCCAAAATACAAAAACTATACCCCACCTTCCATGGATGCATGATCTTGCCCCATCTGTGGCGTCAAATAAGTGGAAATGTGTCAGGAATATTCCCCAGTTGCTCTTGTCCACCATGGCCCATTGCCAAAATGGAACCACCTTGATCTTACCCCACACCAAGCTCACAAACAATTTCTAGTTATTTTGGATGCCCATGACTCATAGTTCTAAATCATTGCTGGCCTAATTTACTGTGCCTCCCTCCCTTCTCCCCTCCCCAGGTGATCTAGGCAGCTTGGTTTGGAACTTGATGAGTACAGCTGAGACCAGCTGCTCAGAACTGGAAAGAAGCAGTTTTATTCTCTTTAGTCCATGATTCTGGCCAAGGACATGCAATATTATGGAAGGGGTACTGGAAGATCATATTACATATTGTAATCCCTAAGGAAAAGATCACATCCCTAGAATGGAACCAATCATGGGTTACCAAGGCAACCCACAATACACCAATGAGACTCCACAGATTGCCAAAAATAGTTTCAAAGGCTGTTTCTCTTCTGTGGGCCGAGGTGTGAAGGTGGTAGAATTTTTCATGAATTCCAAGATTAAAATACAGCTTCATAAACCAGATTGGAAGGGGTAAATTTAAAAAAAGAAAAAGAGAAAAAAATTAAGATAATTCTCATTTCAGTCAGTGTAAGTGGAATATGTTGAGTCACCCGTTCAGATATACAAAACTATGCAAATCTGTTCAATAAAGCCGTTGCTATGCTGACAAAATTTAAATCAGATCCCTTCCCAGAATGTGAATGTCTCTCAGATCCAAGCCTTGAAGAGCCTACTCTGACAGACGGCAGATGGAAACCTCTCCCTCGCTTCTGCCTGCAGCTGTTGTTGCTGCTGCTGCACCCCCACTTCTTTGAGTTTTTTGTTTATTTTTTTTGCCAATGAAATTTTTAGGCATCACCTGTTGACAAGTGTTCATGGCTTTTTTTTTTTTTAATTCTATAAATGAAAGCAGCTAGAACTGTTCTGGAGAAATGCAAGGAGAGAGCAGAAATGTGTGAAAATGCCTTTGACATGGAGCCAAGGGTGGAGATGTTTCTCTATGCCAGGAACCATGAGGCTGTGGTGTTCTTTTCCCCTATCAGTAAATAGCCCCATCCTTCCTGCTCCCCTCTCAGTATCATTTCATATGCGATATTGCTTTCAGTTCTTTTTTTGGGGACGGTGGGAGAAGAGGGTGTTAGCAGGGGTGGGCTTGTACCAGGCCTTGAGGGATTCCAGACACTTACTGTAGCTGTAATACAAATGGTATGGTGCTGAAGACATAGAAAAACAGATGCAAAGTGAATCCAGATTAAAAGAGTAAGTATGTAATAAAGCAAGGATTAAATCAGTAAGCATTCACAAATAAAGATATAGCAGGTTTACTGAGGTATTTCTTTTCTTTTAGCCCATCTGTTCCTAGAACTACACAATAAAAGTGATGGATCTGGTCTTTTATTTCATAGTATAAATATAGGGTAGGAAAAGGGTAAGATATTTGGCTCTACAAAAAAAAAGTAATGCACATTTTTGAGTTTTCATGCTGGATGAAACATAGGACAGGTAAAGGGAAGAATCTGACTGGATGTTTTTATTTATGTTCTTATCTTATGTTCTTATGGTGTTTGCAAGATGAATTTAAACAGGATACTTCCTCTTCCACCAGTATGCAAAGATGTAACTACCACTCACAGAAATTGATGCCCTCTGGAAGAGTGGCTTGGAATATGCATTCATTTAAAACAAATGTGCGATATGAACCAAACATGTCCATTTTTGGTTTGGTTCGTTTCAAAAAATACAAATCCCTAATTGATTTGTAAAACCTGAAAATGTTTGGGTGTTTCATTTCAGCAAATAGCATACACTATGTAATGAAACATTTTTTTTAATCACATATATCCTATGGCTCCTGCCAATCCTTTACCCCTTCTTGTAGCATTGGTGAAATGATGAAAGGGACAGGAGCGATCCTCAGTTCCTTTTATCACACTGGTTCTGCTTTGAAAATGGTGCCACCTCAGAGACTGTTGATGCTATGTTGCTTTACAGCCATAGGGGCGGATTTTCAGAGCCCTGCTCGCGTAAATCCGCCCAAAACCGGGCGGATTTACGCGAGCAGGGCGCTGCGCGCCGGGAAGCCTATTTTACATAGGCCTCCCGGCGCGCGCAGAGCCCCGGGACTCGCGTAAGTCCCGGGGTTCTCCGAGGGGGGCGTGTCGGGGGCGTGTCGGCAGCGTTTTGGGGGCGGGTACGGGGGCATGGCTACGGCCCGGGGCGGTCTGGGGGCGTGGCCGCGCCCTCCGTACCCGCCCCCAGGTCGCGGCCCGTCGCGCAGGACGCCCGCTGGCGCGCGGGGATTTACGCCTCCCTCCGGGAGGCGTAAATCCCCCGACAAAGGTAAGGGGGGGGGGTTTAGACAGGGCCGGGCGGGTGGGTTAGGTAGGGGAAGGGAGGGGAAGGTGAGGGGAGGGCAAAGGAAAGTTCCCTCCGAGGCCGCTCCGATTTCGGAGTGGCCTTGGAGGGAACGGGGGTAGGCTGCGCGGCTCGGCACGCGCCGGCTATACGTAATTGATAGCCTTGCGCGTGCCGATCCAGGATTTTAGCAGATACGCGTGGCTCCGCGCGTATCTACTAAAATCCAGCGTACTTTTGTTTGCGCCTGGAGCGCAAACAAAAGTAGGCTATTCGCGCGCCTTTTAAAATCCGCCCCATAGTGCTTTATGGCTGCATTACTTTACAGCAAACACAACAAGTGCAGAGAATGTTTCATAGTCCATTCAAATTTCCGAAGTCAATTTTATTTTTCTTATTTTATCCAAGCGGCAACTCCACTGCTTTAAACAATTTAGCTTTCCCAGGGTCCCCCGACACGGACCCATGTTTTGCCGAGGTTGCTTTGGGAGGGACATACGATTTTAAAGTAATTCTAAAAATAAGCATAACAAACATGGACTATGTAAAAATAGGCTCACGAACCGACATACAGTAAAGCAAATTAATACTTAAAGAAATAATTGTAAAGGAGAGACATACCGTAATGCTTGAAGGAGAGACTTAACAGGGAGCACAAAAACAATGGTGTACTGGGGTTTAAATAGAACAGCTGAAAAAAGGCGCAAAAACATATGGACCAATCAGATAACAGACTCTGAGAACCAATCATATTGCAAGTATAGAGGGGGACAATCAAAGTTAGGTAAAAAAAACTCCATCAAGTTCTTTATTTAAATCATTAGGAATCACTGTATTCAAAGTATGTATCCATCTCTGTTCTTTGTGAATAAGATATTGAGTAATTCCCCCCCCCCCCCCCCCCGAGTCGTGGGAGCGACTACTTCCAAAACAAAGAAAAAAAGGTCAAATAAAATGTGACAACTGTATCCAGTGTTCAACTAGAGGAGCGTTTTCACAAGAATTTTTTATGTTTGACCGGTGCTCTATAATTCGAGTTTTAATCGTTCTTGATGTTTTTCCCACATATAACTTAGGACACGGACATCGAATTACATAAACAACACCCTTTGAATTACAATCAGAGGACCCTTGCAAAGTGTAAGTTCTCTTTTGCGTCGGATGTTCAAATTGAAACATAGTGTCAGTGAAAGGGCACACTGAGCAATTGCCCACAGGGTTTGTGAATGCTAGTGACAGAGTGATCAGAACTTACTGTGCTAAACTCAGAGCATGTTAACATATCTCGTAAATTGTTTCCTCTACGATACGTAAATCTCAAAGGGTTTAAAAAACATTCTGTAGAGAAAGCGAATTCCAATGTTTCCGAATGATATTTGTCACAGATCTACTCAGGATGGAAAAAGGTAAGATACAGTTGGTCATAACATCAGGAGAACGATTCTGTGGTAAAAATAGTAAATCTCTATTTACATATAATGCCCTTTTAAAAGCTTTTTTTACTACCTTTCTCGGGTATCCCCTCTCAATAAAGCAAGTTGACATCTCCTTAGCCTTAAGTGTGTACTCAACCTTTGAGGAACATAACTGCCGCAACCTAAGAAATTGGGCGGTAGGGATATTGTTTTTCAAAGTCCTGGGGTGACAACTATCAAAGGTATAAGTAATGTGTTGCGGTTGGTTTCCTTCCTGAAAATTGTGGTGGAAAATTCTTGATTGTTAAATGATATCAAAATGTCTAAAAAAAAAATTTGAGAATAATGTATACTGAAATTAAACTTTAAGTTCTTATTACAATTATTCAACCAATCTATGAACACAAAAAATTGAATGTCTGTGCCAAGCCAAATTAAGAACACATCATCAATAAATTGCAACCATAGATGTAGAAATGGAGTCCATTCAGATGGGTAAACACAAACTTCCTCAAAATTGAATACATAAAGGCACGCCAGGCTAGGGGCCATTGTGGCCCCCATGGCAGTGCCCTTTACATGCTGATAGAATTGAGTGTCAAAGCAAAAATAATGTTTTCTTAACGCTAATTTAGCTAACTCCATTAAAAATTCTGTCGGGACACGGATGGGATCTGAGCATGTATTTAATGTGTTTTCAATTACCTTCAATGCTTCTTCCTGTGGAATATTTGAATATAAAGATATTATATCTAATGTCACAAGAAAAATGGGCCCGGATGGTATAGTTAAAGTTTGCAGTATGGTGATTAAATGTGTGGAATCGCGTACATAATATTTACTCCTGGAAACAAAAGGCTTCAAGAAAATGTCCACAAATTTGGATAAAGGTTCAAGAACAGATCCGATGCCCGAGACTATCGGTCTGCCAGGCGGGTTAATCAAAGTTTTATGTATTTTGGGAAGGGTGTAGAAAACCAGAATTGTTGGGAACTCTTCTATTAGAAAATTTGCCTCATGAGTTGTAATGAATTTACAATCTAAGACGTCTTGAATTAAGGATTCTATTATTGATTTTAAACCCTCCTTGGGGTCAGTGGCCAGGAGGAGATAGAAAGTTAAATCATTCAATTGGCACAGTGATCTGCTTCATAGTTAGGGATGTGAATCGTGTGCCCAATCGTTTTAATGATTGGGATCGGCTGGGGGGGGGGGGGGGGGGGGGAGGAAATCTGATCGTTACGAGATGTGAATTGGAATCGGTTCCGATTCCAATTCACATCACTAATTTGTTTTAGTGAGGTCCGCGCCGATTTAAAAAAAAAAAAAACCCACCCTGACCCTTTAAAACAAATCCCCCACCCTCCCGAACCCCCCAAAATGTTTTAAATTACCTGGTGGTCCAGTGGGGGGTCCCCAGCATGATCTCCCGCTCTCGGGCCATCGGCGCCATTTTGGCTGCCACTAATTTAAATGATGTCGATGGCCCGATTAAAAAAAAAAAAAAAAAACCCCACCCGACCCCCTCCCCAAAAACATTTTACACATACCTGGTGGTCCAGGGGGGCCGCAGGGACCGATCTCCCATTCCCACGCTATCAGCTGTGCTAAAAAAAATGGTGCCGATGGCCCTTTGCCCTTACCATGTGACAGGGCAAAGGTAGCGCCGGCGCCATTTTGAATACTGGCAATACGGCCGGAGTGCAGGAGGTCGCTCCCGGACCCCTGCTGGACTTTTGGCAAGTCTTGTGGGGGTCAGGAGGCCCCCCCAAGCTGGCCAAAAGTCCCTGGGGGTCCAGTGGGGGTCCGGGAGCGATCTCCTGCAGTTGGGCCGTATTGCCAATATTCAAAATGGCGCCGGCACTAACTTTGCCCTGTCACGAAGGGCAAAGGGCCATCGGCGCCATTTTTTTTTAGCGCAGTTGATAGCGTGGGAACGGGAGATCGGTCCCCGCGGCCCCCTGGACCACCAGGTATGTGTAAAAGGTTTTTTTTGGGGGGGGGGGGTCGAGAGAGTGGGGGAGGCTAAGGGGGTAATTTTAAAGGGTCAGGTGGGGTTTTTTTTTTTATCGGGCCATCGGCGCCATTTATATTAGTGGCATCCTAAATGGCGCCGATGGCCCGAGAGCGGGAGATCGCGCCAGGACCCCTCACTGGACCATCAGGTAATTTAAAACATTTGGGGGGGGGGTCAGGAGGGTGGGGGATTTGTTTTAAAGGGTCGGGGTGGGTTTAGGGGTTGTTTCGGTGTGCCGGTTTTCCCGCCCTCCCCCCCTCCCCCGATTTACGACTTTTCACGATAAATCGGGGGAATTTATATTGTATCGCGACTCTAACGATTTTTGACGATTTAAAAAATATCTGACTATTTTTTTAAATTGTCAAAATGATTCACATCCCTATTCATAATCATTCCTATTTAAAATGACAATACCCCCACCCTTATCAGCAGATTTTATCACAATATTGGAATCATTTGCCAAAGCTTTAATACATCAGTTTTCATTTTTAGTCAGATTATAGTAAACATATCTATTTGCAGATAACAACTGATGAACTTCAGATTGTACTAGCTGTTCAAATACTACTATGATAGGGTCCGTGGGACCAGGAGGAACCCATCAAGATTTTTTGTATACAAGCGAATCATCCTGAACTTGTGGAATGTCAGCAAAAAATAACTTAAGCTTTAAAGACCTGAAAAAAGCAATATAGACGTATCTGTAAATCAAAATCATTGCCTTTAACTGTGGATACAAAAGATAACCCCTTTTCTAAAACTTTTAATTCATCCTTTGACAAAGTCCGAGAAGAGAGATTGAATACAGCATTTGATCTCATTGCAACAGATCCTGCTGCTGACGAGTAGCTCCTGTAGTCCATTCTCTGCACTTGTTGTGTTTGCTATAATTATTGCTGAGTGCAGCATATGCTCCTTTGTTCTTTGTATTACTTTACAACCATGAAAACAACATGGCACCAGCCAGTTCTGAGACTGTGGTAATTGTAAAGCAGAAGCAGTGGGGCAAGAGTGACTAGGGATCACTCCTGACTCTTACAACCTTTGACCAGTGCTACGGAAAGGGTAAAGGGATGTCAGGGGCTGCAATGAAGTGGGGGAGGTTAACTTTTAAACAACTGCACGCAGCTGCATGTATGCATGTATGTGGTCGTGTGCCTTTATGCTATAGTATTTTATAATGCAGGCATATATATGTGCGTTTTATAAAATACAGGTAATTCTATGACATAACATACGTGCATATGTAGACTTTATGCATAAATATGTGCAATAATTTCAATGTGGTTACTTTTTATGTGCCTATTTTAAATATATACATGTGTATTAGGGATGTGCAGAGCAAAAGTTTATGTTCATAAGTCCATAAGTCGAAAGGGGGGGTCAATTTCGGATGGAATTCTCCAATTTCTCCAATTTATATGGAGAATTCCATAAGTTGAGTCTATGTCCATACGTGCAAATAAAAATTTAAACCCCTCACCCTCCTTAATCCCCCCCCCCCCCAAGACTTACCAAAACTCCCTGGTGGTACAGCAGGGAGTCAGGACGCCATTTCTGAACTCCTTTGCGAGGAGCACGTGACGTCGGCGCCCCCTCCGACGTGACGCGGCGTCATGTGATTCCCCGCGCGATCGCTCCGGGACCCTTGTTGCACCCAAAAGGAACTTTTGGCCAGCTTGGGGGGGTCAGGAGGGTACTCCTGACCCCCCCCCCCAAGCTGGGTACTCCTGACCCCCCCCCCAAGCTTGGGGGGGGGGGGTCAGGAGTACCCAGCTTCTGTGTCATGCCTCCTAACCCCCCCAAGCTGGCCAAAAGTTCCTTTTGGGTGCAACGAGGGTCCCGGAGCGATCGCGCAGGGAATCACGTGACGCCGCGTCACTCCGACGTGACGCCGACGTCACGTGCTCCTCGCAAAGGAGTTCAGAAATGGCGTCCTGACTCCCTGCTGTACCACCAGGGAGTTTTGGTAAGTCTTGGGGGGGGGGATTAAGGAGGGTGAGGGGTTTCAATTTTTATTTAGGATCAACAATCGCGATTTCCAACTTATTCAACATAGCTATGTTGAATAAGTTGGAAATCCGATCGTTTTCGCCTTATCACTTTTTTAAGTTAAAAAAAAAAAAAAGTTGCGTTTTACATTTAAGTTCAAAACGAATGCACACCCCTAATGTGTATATTTTATCTGTAAAAGTAAATAAGAGTTCCTTGCATAAGTCCCTTTTACCTGCATAAGTTGGCCAATTTAAAAAAATGCAACGCATTAAGGAAATTAACCAGTTAACCTATTAGTTTACCAGTTCACACAGTCCTTCTCCAGATCATTAAGACCCTTCTGGTTCTTCAGTGTGAACTATCCCAGTCCACCCAGACCTCCTACCCTGTCAGAATTACACAATAAATACATTTAATATCATTAACATCAGATAAACATCAGGTGTAAAAATACACAAGTAAGTTGGAAAATGTATCTTTGTAAGTACTTTTAAAATAGTAACTTATGCATGTAACTGTTAGACCGCCCCTTTTTTACTAGGGATTTGCATTCATTTCAAACAAATTTTAAAAAATGTGATGAATAAGGACAATTTGTTTTATTTGGCAGCCCCCCAAAATGAATTCCCCCTCCCCCCGCCAATGAAACAAACCTTATTCATTGCCTTTGAAGGGAATGTTTCAGGCTTGGGCCTAGGCAGAGGCCAGGGCCACATCTAGGGCATAGGCTGAAGCCAAAAGCAGGGGCCACAGCCTATGCCAGAGTGTGATACCAGACCCTTAGCCTAAGCCTAGGCCCAAAGCAGGGGCCTCACCTAGGGTAAAGGCCGAGGCCCAAAGCAGGTGCCATGGCCTAAACCCAAGTGCGATGCTGGAGTCTTGGCTGAGGACCGGACTAATTCTGGGGCCTTAACAGAGATCCGAGCCCACCCCCAGAAACAATAACTTACCTGATCCAGGCCAGGTCATGATGCCTGGGTCTCAACCCAGGCCGGAGCTCGGGCCCATGGGCCATGGGTTGAGCCATGGCTCAGCCTGGAGGCCAAGTTGCAATGCCAGGGCCTCAGTCCAGACCCAGGCCCAACACCAGGGCCTGGCCCAGAGGCAGGGGAGCGATACTTGGGTCTCAGCCTAGGCCAGAGTCCAGGCCCAGGCCTAATGCCACAGTCCGGCCCAGAGGCTGGGACCCAACACAAGAGCCTGAGCCCGGACTCAGGCTCAATGCATTCACCAAAGCGGATGGCACAATTTTGATATATGGCATTGTACAGCATTGCCGTACATCAAAATGGTGCCATCCACTGGGGTCAGCTTACAAAGAAAGAAGACAAAAGAGGACCACGTTATCAAAGCTTCGCGGCCTGGGCTCTGGGCCTGGGCTCTGGGCCTGGGCTTGACCCTAGGCTGAGGCCTAGGCATCAGTACCCAGCTTCTGTGTCAGGCTTCAGTGTTGGGCCTGGGTCCGGGTCGAAGCCCCGGCATTATGTTCCAGTTTTTGGGCCACAGCATTGGGCCTTGACCCAGGATCTGGTCAAAGCCTTGGCCTCAGGTAGGCTAATGCCGAGGTCAAGGCGACCTACCACAACCTCAGGCTATGCAAGGATCCCCACTGGACTGGGTAAGTGGGGGCTGGAGGAGGATCCTGGCTTTGGCATTTTTCCAGGTGGGTAGGAAGCCCCTTTTTTGTTTCTTTGTATGTTTTTGGGGTTTGATATTTTTTAAAAAGTTTTATTTGTTTTTTTCACATGGAGAAAATGAATGAAACATTCCACGAACCGAAATTCGTGAGAAAAATATTCCCAAAAACAAACCGAAAAACAAAAATTAATTTTTTTTTCCTGCACACCCTATTTTTTATATGGATATGTGTGTGCATGAAAGTGAACATACACACATTTTCTACTTTTATAAAACACAGAATGTGTGAGTATAGGCTCTTTATGTGCATACATTCCATTTTTACGCATGCATCATTTTTTACAATTCACCTTTAAATGTTTATTCCAGTTGGCTAAATAAACCAAACCAGAATATTAAATAAATAAATATTAATTAAATATTAATTCATATAAATTAAATATTAAACAAACAATCTTGGAAAAATAAACCTAGACACAAAAAAATTTAATATTTTGCCTCTACACATCCCTAGTAAGGATACTCATTCTTTTGTAGCTCTGTTTGACTCCTGAGTCTATTTTAACAGATATTCTTTCTATTTGAAAAGTGTTTGAAAAGATGGTTGTAAATGTTTAACTGAAAAGTGCTCACATAGAGGCCAATTTTAAAACATGGACGTGCATGTGGTTTCCGGTGCACGTACATGGACAAGCCGATTTTTATAACATGCGTGCATCGCCGGGACAGCATCTAATGGCTCTGTCCCATCCCACCCCTTTTAGCTGGCCCGGCACTTCTGCGTGGCTGGGCCATTTTGAAAATGTGCATTGCGCACGCAGGGCCCAGCCACGTGCATGACCCCTGATTTTTACGTGCACAGGGCTTTTAAAATGTGGGCGTAAAGTCGTATTTACTAACAATACCAATGTATAGGATTAATGCACTAGCATGTTTCAGTATCATAATGTTTTTTATCATGGTTTAATTTCTCCTATATCCACCACATTTTTTCTACCTTTGTCCTAGAGCTAATAAGCTGTGATGTTTTATTGCAGGAGGGGTCCCACTATTGAGAGACTGTTGCCACAGTAGAGGGGCACCTCCTCTGAAAAAACATACTGCACTATGGCATGTTCTTTTGTCTTGCGGCCAAATACCATGGGAAAAAAGAATGCACCTAGTGGCCCTTTAACTTGAATGGTGGCCTCAACCTCAAAGGATCGTCATCGCCTTAAAGGGCTACCCTCAAAAAAAGTCTCGTGGCCACTTGGGAAGGTTGAGCAGGGGTCAAAGATGACCCTATCTTAACCCGGGCAGCCATTCGAGAAAGTCTTGACTTCCCCAAAGTGCGAGTCAGCAGTTGATTTCAGCCTACACATCCTCAGGATCCATCATGATATTAGGGGGAAATCCCATTGTGAACCTGGAAGAAGGAGTTCCAGTCTTACCAGGGAATGAGGCATCTCTCAGCCCTCTTGACCAGTGGTTACTACCGGCCAAGAGGTGTATGTCTTGCGGAACTGCCGAAAAGTACTCTGATGTTCTCAGTGTGATGGAGAAAAGGGGGGGGGGGGGCACTGCAAGATTGGTGCCATAGCTATTCTTGAATGCACTCTGGTGAGTCCCTTTTGATTCCATCTAAACCCTCGACTGTGACTTTAGATGCCCTGTGGCACCTTACTGCTAGTTTTGGGACTTCAATTAAGAGCTGCTCAACTAACATTGACTCTTTAGCTTCCAATTTGGCGCCCTCTATTAAGAAGTATGAAGAGCTCATCTTAGAGGCCCCAAATATTATCCATGGGCTAGAGATGGACGTTACCAATTTACAGAGTTTTAATGCTTTGGTGACAAAAGACAGTAATACATTGTGGAGACATATTGAGACCTTTGAAAACCAACTTAGGCATTTAAATCTTTAGTTGGTTAATTTCCCAAAGATTATCGCTGAAAAGCCATATGTGACTTTACCGAAATACTTCCTTGATACTCAAGAATATGAAGTATTTCAAGTTCCCTCTGTTAATAAGGTCTTTTTTCCACTAACGTCTCATTCTCCTTCATCACAAGCTCAATTTGGTCAAGTTTCTTCAGAATTTAATCTGACAAATTTTTTGAAAAACACCTCTGGTACAGAGGTTATTAAGCACTCTATTCCTATTGACTCGTTTGGTATGGAGCAAGATCTTAGAATGATTTTCAGGTTGTATTTCAGGAATCTAATATAGCTTGAATAACTCAAGAACATAGAAGGAAATTTCTTGCTTTAAGACAGAGACTGTAGCTTTGGGGGCTTCTTTCATGCTTCTCTCACTATCTCTCTCTCTCCCTTCTAGGGTGAGGGCATTATGGCTAGTCTCTTTCTCCTTCAAAACAACTAAACCCAGCATGGGCAAAAACATTGCAATGTGCAATAAAGCCCTAATGCAACCTATTGCATGGCTTAACACTAATGAAAAAGGTGCAGTTAAAGCCGTGCAAAAGGGCTTTGCAAAACAGTGAACCCAACCCACTCCTCCTCTTTTTCTGATTTGCATTCCAACATTTGTTATGGTGCTATACCATGCGTTAAATGTGTTTTCTCATGCGTTAAAGGTGCTTAACGCATGCAAAAACGCTATTTGATAAATGACCCTGATAGCATAAGAACAACAGGCAGGAATCAAGTTAGTTGCATCTCAACACACCCACCAAACCCTATTTCCCCCCCACCCTCCGTTCCCCGGCATTTGTCAAGGGAGTTTGCTCCATTTTATAACTATATTGATTTTTTTTGTCATTCAGATAAAAAACACATTTTGAAGTTTGCTATTATAGAAATCTACTAGCCTCTGTTGTAGGCGAGGAGACAACATGAAGGGGTTTCTGCTACTCCACTATCTGTCGCATCAGAAAGGTGAAATTCCAGTGGGTGCCAACAGCTTTAATCAGATACTTGTGAACATCCTGAATTCCTCTTGCTTCACACAGAGAAGCTGCCCTCCCTTTATGCTCCGATGAAAATGCCCTGCTATTTTCCTGCATCTCTCTATCAGGTCCTGGACTGGATTCCCATCGTCCTTGGCCCAGGCTCAGGGCATCCCTCACTGCCAGGTACAACGTATACAAAGCTATGGATCCCCCAAAAGCCCTCATCTTCCATTGCCCTTATCATATTTTCCCCACTGTCTTCAACAAAGAACCCTACATGAAGACTCCTGCCTCTCTGGTCTAGCTGTCAATAGGGGTGTTCAGGGGGATAGTTTTTGTTTTGCTTTGTTTTTTAAAAAAAACAACGTTCATTTCTTTTGTTTCATGCTACATTTTTTGCTTAATTTTTCTTTTATTTTTTAGTGTACACTAATTCAAACAGTGCTCACTATTTTAATTACTACATGCTAATTCAAATAATCGGACTGTTTGGATTAGTGTGCATGTATAGTGGCATACCGTGTGTCAGCCTTGGGCAGAATTGGTGATAATATTTGTATTATTACAGCACACAGCATGTAATTTCTAATGCACTAAGGGCCTCATTTTCTAAAGTATCGCAGGCCTGCGATACTTTAGAAAATCGCACTAATGGGGGGGCGGGGGCCGAAGGTGTAGTTATTGGGCGTGAAATAGAGAGCGAAAAGGGCCTTACCTTTTCGCTTGGCGCGCTGTCCTCGCGAAGTCGACCCCGGTGACGGCCCCGACTCCTCCTCTTCCGGGGCAGACTCCGCCCCGATTTCAGTAGCACAGGCCTGCGCTATTTTCGCCAGCTATCGCAGGCTTGCGCTAACAGCGCAAGCCTGCGATAGCTTTGGAAAATGAGGCCCTAAGTGATGTTGTTCTGATTTTAAAGTTGGACTTTGACTAAGCTGCATTTTGATTTGTATTCCCCATCCCTAATGTATACAAAATCTGTAGCATGTGATCCTGATTGATATCTTCCGAACTAGCAGAGAACATGTTCTTGCTAAGGTTCTGCAGTATTGCTATACTTTCACCACTGTTTTTAACCTTCAGAATTAAGAGAGAAAGTCAGCATTTCATAAACTGTCTTAATTGAAAAGTTATATTGAAAGGGGTACATATGAGCCAAAGACAAGATGGCTTCCTGAACTTTCTGCTCCTCCTGGATTTGTTTATTTAGATTTATTTAGATTTTAATATTCTGCTTTTCAAAGTGGATTACATTCAGGTACTGTAGGTATTTCCCTATCCCCAGAGGGCTTACAATCATTTAGATTTATCATTTTGCAAGAATAGTGCCTGCGCAAAAAAAAAAAAAAAAAAGGAGAGACTCTTTATACCACTGTAGGAGGGGAAACGTAACTTGAGGTGAGGTTTTGGTGGTGGCCTAGGTTTTGAGGGGCAGTTTTACATGCACAGTCAGAGGTACGAACAGCAAGGTACACATCAGTGAAGATTTGATGTGATTTGGAGTGAGGAAGGGTACACAAAGATGAGATTTGTACAATGTAATCTCAACCTAGCTTGATAGCAGATAGATAGAGATTGCATCAAACTAGGTCAAGAGTACATTGCAGGGGTGGATTGGCCTATCGGAGGATCGGGCATCCCCCTGTGGGTCAGTCGCTCTGGTCATGTGGTCTGCTGAGCGAAGCCGCAACAGAGCCGCACTCGGCCGACCATGGGGTATCTCCTGGGCTGGTTTTGCCGAAAATCCCCGGGCTGATCTTTTCCTGGAATCTGCCCATGGTACATTGTACAAATCTTATCAAATCTTCACTGATGTGTACTCTGTACTGTGCTATTCATACCTCTGACTGTGCATGTAAAACTGTCCCCGAATACCTAAGCCACCACCAAAACCTCACCCCGAGTTACTGATTGCCCCTCCTACAGTGATTATAAAAAGTTGACTAATTTGTGTGCCCCTAGAGGCTCTCTCTCTCTCCCTTCTCCTCCCCTGCCTGAAATGGGATTTGCAGCTTTTAGTGCAAATCCCATTTCGGGCATATCGCATAGTATAATACCAGGAAAAAAGGTGGTTATTTCTGGTGTTAAAATCTGCAATAATGTGTGTTACGCTATTGCACACGATGCTAAGAACCCCTCATTTTAATTTAGTCTGCCCAAATTCCTCCCATTTGGGAAAAATTTTAAAATTTGCATATGTACCTCATCACTCATTATTTATCACAGACATTAAGGCCCTAATACCCATGCTAAAGCCCTAATGCCATTTGAAAAATGACCCTGTAAGTCTGTACCTAAGGCAACAGAGGGTAAAGTGACTTGCCCAAGGTCTCAAGGAGCCACAGTGGAACTTGTCTTCCCAGAGCATAGCCTGCTATTCTAACCACTAGGCTACTCCTCCTTTGACTGTGGGAGGCAGGGGGGATGAGCATGTAGGAATGTGTAAGTTGTGTGGTATGGAGTGTAGAGGATTGTGTGTGTGTGTGAGAGAGAGAGGTTGTGTGAGTATGTGATGGATGGGTGTGAAGGTGTGTCTTTGGGTTTATGAAGTATATGTCTGGGGTATGGTTGTGGGGTGCGTGTATGAGTGTAGGTGTTTTTGGGTCCTGATGGCTACCAGTGACTGTGCCACTTTCTGAGAATCTACCCATGTGTCTCATGAGATTCACTACCTTTGCACCCAACAGGGAAGTTCACATTTATTTTTTTTTAATTTGATTTCCCACATTTCCTTTATATTGTACATCAAACCATTTCTGTCTGTGAAATGATGAGTAGCCTGAAGTGAGTGAAATAATGACACACACACACACACACACACACACACACACACCAGTACTGAGATTAAAAACTACTAGGGCAGGCACTGAGCTCAGTGCCACAGGATAGAGCACAGTGGCACACACATACACACTGACACTTTAGCTATGTGTACTGTGAGTGCAGTGCTTCAGCAAATAACCGGACACAGAATAAGTAATTAATTTCTCAAAAAAGCCAAACAGTGACATCATAGAGCGTCACACTAAAGGTAAGGCAGAGTAGACAGTAACAGTGTGAAGAAACTTACTCTGCAGAGTGGAAGCATGTATGTACTAGGAGCGCTGGTCTTTCTGTCCATGAAATGAGTGCCTTAAAGTGGGTGAAATAATGACACCAGCACCAGCAGTGTGTTAATGTAACTAGGACCGACAGTGAGGCCAGTGGGCCACTGGCCACAGGGAGGAACACTTCCCCCCCCCCCCCCCCCCAGCACACACACTGACACCTGCTATGCATGCTTCTGCAAGAATCAATGACTACAGACACAAATAAAGTAATTTTTAACACTAAAGGTAAGGCAGACAGTGACAGTCAGCTATATGTTAAGAGATGCAGCAGTGAGTGACTGCCTGCCTGCAGTGCCCTACTACTATTGCCTATTGTCTGTGCCTAAATACCTACTGCCCTACCTGGTCTAGTGCCTTACAAGATTGACACAAAATCATATCAATTATCAATTAATGCAATGATTAATCTGAAATCACAATAATTATCTCTCCTAAAAGAGAATGTGCTAGTGCTGTTGCCTCCTCAATTCCCACAAAGGAAAGCAGCAGACAGCCAGAGCCCCATTTTATATATCTAGTATCAAATTAGGGAATAAAAGAAACATATGGTTGGTAGCTTCAAACTATACTTTTGCCACTTACCATGTCCCTTGTAAAAAAAACAAAAAAAAAAAAAAAACCCAAAGCAGAATTGACAGGATCGCACTATGCATTTCCCAAAATGCCAGGCCCCTTCCCAAAAGACAATGGATTGGAAAATTCAAAAAATGTACTTGCTTATTGACAAGGTGGCATTTTTTCCCACAGTTCACTTCGAAACCTTGGCAACACAACAGTTATAGTAGAGAGAGAGCCAATGAGAATGAAGAAGCACACTGTTCCCCCCCCCCCTGCTTAGATTTAATCTGACTGTAACATTTTAATATGCACTATTGATTTTAGTTGCACTATTTTAAACAATGCATACTAAATGGAAATAGTGTGCAATAAAATCAATAGTGCACACTAATACATAAAAAAAACTCCACAAAATTTCATTTTTATATTTTTGTTAACGTTTTATTTTATAAATGATATGAAATAATATAACAATGTCGGTGACATTGTCTATGTCATTAAAAAAAACCAAAAACATATCATTAGCTGCTAACTTTCCAGCATCTTTCTTATGGCTGATATAATATTGCATGAGGAATGAGAGCTATCCATTACTTAGGTGTGCAACACAATAAATCTGAACCCTGATTCTTGGTCCCTGCTAGAGATGAATGCTGCCTACACTTTTCTCAGCAGGTCCCAACAGTGTGATGTCAGGGAGAGGTAAGCATGCATAGCATTAGTGCTGATCCAGATATCGCTGTGAAGCACACACTACTTCCCTCTGCCTTAGGCAGCTGTACCTGCAGGCAACTACGGCATTGGTTGTACAGGGTGAGGCTAATCTACCTACTAAATATAGTCATGGAGAGCACTTTATAATTGGAGACTAACACATGAAGCAGATGCTTAAAGCCCAGATTCTCCAGTGCCTTGTTATCAAGGGCAATCATTTCCCTAATGTACCTCTTTACTACTTTTGATGTGCCTGCCTCTTGCCATTGGATAATGATACGAACATTACTCTATTTCCTCTGTGGTAAATTGCTGCTGTAGACACATAACTGGGGACTACTGATCTGCCACCTGACTGGTAGAAGAGGCCATAGGATCAACTTGGGGAAATGTCTTCTCCTTTTCAACCCCTTTCCTCTGGCTTTTGCTTTGAGTGGCAGAGGGGGGTCTCCAGGCTAATTCTGCCACCCTCTCCTGATGCCAATGCTAGTGGGTGCTACTTCTGCAGGAGATACAATATACCAGCATTTGGCAAATGCCCCAGTAAGTTCCCTTACTGCAATTAATACACTGAGCAAAATACAGGTCGTCCCTCACTTTAAAGTGATTTCAGACCAAGGATGTCTTACGCAATCACTTCTATGCATCTTTGGGGGCTGATGCTGGCACTGGAGCTTAGGTTGATAGTGACCTTAATGAAAAATACCATAAGCATCACTCACACTATCTGCACAGTCTGCTCTTCCTGGGGAGTTGCTCTCAACACCATCAGTATCAACTATATCCCCCCTCATCTCATTGGAGTCTAAGATGCAACTGACTAAACTTCCTAAATTTTCTTCATCTATTAGCTCTTCAATTTCTGAATCAAAGAATTCTAGACAAGATTCTTCCTCAGAATCAGTTATTGAAAATAGTGCCTCCATTGCCTCAAAAGCAGTAACCTTAGAATAGCATATTGCCAGTTGTTAGTGTTGCACTTCTACAGCCCCTGTCCTTGCCCCTGCCCTGCTATTGCCAGCCTCACAAGGCTCTCTCACCTTTTGCCCCTGCTCCAAAACAAGAGGGAAAGGAACAGATGGCAATGGTTCCCATAGCTGAAGTCATTATTTCACTCACTTCAAACCTCTTATTTCACAGACAGAAAGACCAGTGCTCCTAGTACATACATGCTTCCACTCTGCAATTTCATTTTTTTATGGCTTGAGCTAGCTTCCACTGTTGGCATTCAGCAGGCAAAAATGATCATCAAACCTTCTTTACTGCTGCTTCCCACCTGGGAATGCAAATACTCTCCTGCACCATATGCTTAGTCTATAAAAAGTAAGAAACCACCTCTTGCAGAAAATAAAAAAATATAGGGAAACTGATCTTAAACAACTTGTGCTATGAAAGAACCTAAAACATACAGACTATAAAGCTCAATTGCTACAAAATGTTTGAACTTATATTGCTCAAGAAAATAAAAATTTGGGCACACTGAAAGGAATCATCATACCTTGGAAACCATAAAGGACTTGTTTAAAGGCTAAGAGGCACATGCCATTTCTGATTATCTTTAATGAGCACAAAGCACACAAATATGTCCCTGTATAAATTTAACATCAAATGCTTAAAAACAAAATGTGACCAAAACAAATGATAACAAAGATAAAGTTACCTTAAGAAACGTTTTAGAGATATCAGGGACTCTCACAACATAGAAAAAACCAACAGCTTGTTGTTCAGGAAACTGCAGAAAGATGCATCTTTTCTGATACCTCTACATGATTGATACTGACTCCCATGGGAGCCTTCAGAAGGCAAATTTATGTGTATCCAAGGTGCCATTCTGTCCAAGTCCTTAAAATATATTAAAACAATATAGAAACTAAATTTAAAATTAATAAAAAATATTGAAGGGGATGAGATAAAAACAGCAAGGGAGAATGAAGGGCAGGGAGGTTACAAAAGAAGGGGGTGGGGTGGGAAAGGAAAATAAAAAGGGGACTGGGGAAGGAAAGAAGAAGGAAAAAAGATGGAAAGGAAGGACAAGAAAGGAGGAGGTGAAGAGGGAGAGAGAGAAGGGTGGAAGGAAGGGGAAGAAGGGAAGGAAGAAGAATGGGAAGGAGAAATGAGGGGAGAAGGGGAGGGGTAGGGAAGGGTAAAATAAGAAAGAGGAGAAAAATAAACCAAAAAGGGGAGGGAGAGGGGGAAGGGGTGCGATGAGGAATTAGGGGAGGTGAGGGGAAGAAGCAGGGGATGGGGAAAGGAGAAAGATGAGAAGGAAAGTGGAGGGAAATGATGCCAGGAAATGGACAGGAAATGGGGGAAGGGGAAGGAGGGGAAAAAGTAAAAAAAAAAAAAAGGGAGAGGAAGAGAGAGGAAAGAAAAGGGCAATGAAGAATAGAAAGAGAATAAGTAAATGGGGTATTGCCTCATATCTCTCTATATATCTATCTATATATATGTGTGTGTTTCTACATGCATGCATTCATACACTTCTGCATACATGCATGATATAAACATACAAATACATCTATGTAATAAAAATGCAAAAGACATGAAAAGTACCAAAAATATAGACCAAGTAGATAAGAAAAAAATAATTAAAAAAACAAGCATTTTTTTTTAAAAAAAATTATCTAAGTAAGAAGGGGCTTGTAACAAAAAGGAGGTCATAATGAAAAAAAATAATTAAACTAAATAAAAACAGTCAATAACAGTCATTTTTTTATGAGACCATTAATGCAAGGTGGCTTAAAGTGCCCTAATCTGCAAAATTATAATTTATCTTGTATACTAAAACATGTTAAAGACTGAAGTTTGATATAAATGACAACTCCCCTCTAGAATTTATGTAAGAATGGGTCTTCCCATATTCTTTACATAATGTTCTACAAGTTGGAACAGAGGAATTGCCTAATAAATTTTAAAAATAATTTACAGGTGGTATCTTGCAGAAAGACTTGGCAACTGATAAGCAAGAAGCTTCATAGGAGATGTGCTGTTGTAGTGAAACCTATGTCATTTATTTTACTCTTTCAAATTTTTGTTCTGGGGACAAAACCCCCCAGTATAATAAACCAAAACGAAAGCAAGTTAGGTGGAAGAACAAAGTTCCTAAAGAGGGCACCAATAACATTATGGCAGATGGGCATTTGGCAGCAAGTTCCCTATAGTGGTATAGTAGCTAGACAGGTAGGTATAAGGCAGCAAGTCCATGGTAGGAGAAACTTGTTTCTTTTGTCTTTTTTTTCACATTTTTGTTCTATGGACAAAACACCCCCAGAAGAACCAACAAATAAAAAGAGTGGGAGAACCAGACTGGGATCATTGTGGAAGGGTTAAAACAAAACAAAGAATTACAAAATGGGTGGAGGGCAAGGAGAGATTTTTAAAAATTGTTTTAATTTTTTTCTGAGGGAAACCAAACACCCCAAGTACAACCAAGAAACAAACAACACCATAACAACATGGAAGCACCAAAACCCCCATGCACATAATTAGGCAATGGTATAGCAGATAGGTGGAGCAGAAGCAATGGTGGTATTAGGGGTATTCAAAAAAAGACCTGTTATATGGATGTCAATAATCTGAGTGTACCTTCATACGATGCTGTAAAAAAATACGGCTATCGTGACTGTGAAGCCTATGTGTAGGCTTTAAAAATCATTAGGTACCCCAGTGTTGGCATGCAAACTTTTGTAGTGCTCACTGTCCACTGTGCAATTGTTGCTAAAATGATCACGTGGATACTGTTGCAATATTCACTTATCTCAAAATTGTAGTCGGTCTTGCCTCAGCCGACATCCTGATGTTTCGGAGGCTGGCTCCTTCTTCAAGGGCTGGATATGCGCAAGAGAGACCGGTATTCCAGTGAAACATTAGATGTTGTGACAGTGAATTTGATTACTGTGCCAGCAATGTTCAACTTGTTAAGTTTGTTTAGCGGTCTGTGAAGCTCCGTGAAAAACAAGCGGCTGCTCCCACGACTCTGTGCTGGCAGTCGTGGGAGCAGCCGCTTGTTTTTCACGGAGCTTCACAGACCGCTAAACAAACTTAACAAGTTGAACATTGCTGGCACAGTAATCAAATTCACTGTCACAACATCTAATGTTTCACTGGAATACCGGTCTCTCTTGCGCATATCCAGCCCTTGAAGAAGGAGCCAGCCTCCGAAACATCAGGATGTCGGCTGAGGCAAGACCGACTACAATTTTGAGATAAGTGAATATTGCAACAGTATCCACGTGATCATTTTAGCAACAATTGCACAGTGGACAGTGAGCACTACAAAAGTTTGCATGCCAACACTGGGGTACCTAATGATTTTTAAAGCCTACACATAGGCTTCACAGTCACGATAGCCGTATTTTTTTACAGCATTGTATGAAGGTACACTCAGATTATTGACATCCATATAACAGGTCTTTTTTTGAATTCATAATTTTTTCATGTTATATTGTTTGGGTTTATAAATTTAGCAATTTGGTATTAGGGGTATGACATGTAGGCTGTGCTAGCAAATCTCTAATGGTGGAATTAGGGGCAAGGCAGGTGGGCTTGTGCCAACAAGTACCCTATGGTGATATATGGGGCATGGCAGGTAGGTATGTGCCAGCAAGTACCCTATGTTGGTATAAAGGGAATGGCAGGTAGGCAATGTACCAGCAAGTCCCCCATGGTAAAATTAGGGGCATGGCAGGAAGTCATGTGCCAAAAAGTCCCCTATATTAAATATTAAGGATGATAATTAAATGACCATCACATAGGCATGGAATTTGCACAAATGTGTGTCTTGATCCCTTCAATGTGCTCTCAGATATAATCATCAGTCAAGAAGTGCTTGTTACTAGGGGTGTGCATTTGTTTGCAATGTATTGGCAATCCGCAACGTATATGCCATATTCGTTGTATTCATGGGAGTCATGAAACGTATGGCGAACACCAGAAATACAACGTATCACTAACAAATAAACCCCCACCCTCCTGACCCCCCCCCCCCCCCCAAGACTTGCCAAAAGTCCCTGGTGGTCCAGCAGGGGTCCTGGAGCGATCTCCTGCACATGGGCCATCGGCTGCCAGTATTCAAAATGGCGCCGATAGCCTTTGTCCTTACTATGTCACAGAGGCTACTGGTGCCATTGGTCGGTCCCTGTCACATGGTAGGAGCACAAGATGGTGCCGGCCATCCATTGCTCCTACCATGTGACAGGGGCTGACCAATGGCACCGGTAGCCCCTGTGACATAGTAAGGGCAAAGGCTATCGGTGCCATTTTGAATACTGGCAGCCGATGGCCCGAGTGCAGGAGATCGCTCCAGGACCCCCGCTGGACCACCAGGGACTTTTGGCAAGACTTGGGGAGGTCAGGAGGGTGGGGGGTTGTAGTTAATTAAATGGGTTTTTTTTGGGAAATGAATACATATGTAACTAATGAACGGATCGGGGTCCCCCGAGAACGGATGCAACTGATTTGGGTCCCGACGAATACGAATACCAAATGTGACAAATCCATCCCTGCTGCACATCCCTACTTGTTACAGCAAGTATAAAGCAAAATTATATCTTTTAAAATGTTTTCTTTTGAATATAAAATATTTCATAAAGTCTTTACATTTTCTGCTTCATATAATGCATGAGGGTTTGTACTTATGTCAAATGCCATTCAAATTATGTGCGGACAACATAGAATTCCTTGAACATTGTTGTTCACTAGTAAGTGTCTGACCTGACACTGCAGTGTTTTGAAAGGACGTTTTTTTTTCAGGGGAAATGATACTTAAGTCTCAAGGTTCCCAGAATCGGCAAGATGTATCTAGCACCTAACTGAAAAGAAACTTCAAAAATTGTAAACACATCTCAGAAAAGTTTCTTTCTCATAAAACATGGTTCATCTTTCTCATATCACATTCCACAGACTTTCTCATAAAATGAACCATATTAAAAGAACTTAGTTGTATATTTGAAAAAACACACAACAGATGGCAGGTCACCTTCTACACTTCTCAAATTGGCTTACCACAAAAATGCAGTGGAACCGTTGCCATTTTTAAAAGAAAAATGTTGTGAGAATTGCGCTGTCAATCAACATAGGAATCATCTGACAACAAAGAAAGTAACACTGAAAACAAATTTACAGAATATGCCAGTCTGTTTTATCATGGAGGTCAGATGGTTCTATGATTTTAAGAATAAAAATCCAAAAATATTCACGCCAGTTAAGAAGCTGTATAATACAGCCTCGTCGTGGTGGAGGAGAGATGTATTCTAATATTGTCCAAGAAAGGTTGGAAAACTGAAGACCTGCTGCAATGCAATGGGTATCTATGGGAGCATGCTCATCCCCAGTGTGTAGATGACTTTGATTCTTGATGAGTCTCATCTTCACTGGTCTTGTAGTATATCCTATATATGATTTTACCCATAGGCATTGTAATAAATAAATAACATTGCATGTAGTGCAATCTGTCTTATGCCATCGTTTCACAACAAAGCCCATCTCTAGATGTTGCCATTCTTGTCCAGACATGGTGGTATCACACATGTCATAATTTCCACATGCTGTAAGTCCCATTACATCTATCAAGGAATTAAGACTGTCAAATACAGCTACCCTTACCAATCCTTTGGTTAATATTTTGCCCACATATAAAAGAAAATATGGGGGGCTTGTTAAAGATTGAATTTGCTCTCAAGGTAAGCCAATTCTGGTTGATGACCCTCTTGAATTTATCTGCCAGGTGGAATATCTAAATACACATACAGTCGTCGTTCCTGATCAGAAACCATACCCAGGAA
This sequence comes from Rhinatrema bivittatum, assembly GCF_901001135.1. Classification (NCBI taxonomy): domain Eukaryota; kingdom Metazoa; phylum Chordata; class Amphibia; order Gymnophiona; family Rhinatrematidae; genus Rhinatrema; species Rhinatrema bivittatum. Next base: position 178,127,523 of record NC_042618.1, read on the forward strand.
TGTGCATGTTTCATGGATTTCCTGTGATATTTGAATGGCTTTTAAACTCGAATAAAGGGGAAACCCGACAGTCGCTCAGCAGCGCATTGTTCGGAGAGAGGTATCTTCAAAGGATACTAATGATGCATTAGAATTAGGGCATCCCGACAGTGAGGTTCCAATAATTAGAAAAATAGTCCAAGTGCCTGTAACTAAAAACTCACCTGAGCTAAAAAATTCTAACTTATCCCTATCAATTAAAAAGCAGAATGAAAATACAAACAAAAAACAAACTTTGAAATGTTTGTATGCTAATGCCAGAAGTCTAAGAAGTAAGATGGGAGAATTAGAATGTATAGCAGTGAATGATGACATAGACTTAATTGGCATCACAGAGACATGGTGGAAAGAGGATAACCAATGGGACAGTGCTATACCGGGGTACAAATTATATCGCAATGACAGAGAGGAGCACCCGGGAGGAGGTGTGGTGCTTTATGTCCGGGATGGCATAGAGTCCAACAGGATAAACATCCTGCATGAGACTAAATACAAAATTGAATCTTTATGGATAGAAATCCCTTGTGTGTCTGGGAAGACTATAGTGATAGGGGTATACTACCGTCCACCTGGTCAAGATGGTGAGACGGACAGTGAAATGCTAAGAGAAATTAGGGAAGCTAACCAAATTGGTAGTACAGTAATAATGGGAGACTTCAATTACCCCAATATTGACTGGGTAAATGTATCATCGGGACACGCTAGAGAGATAACGTTCCTGGATGGAATAAATGATAGCTTTATGGAGCAATTGGTTCAGGAACCGATGAGAGAGGGAGCAATTTTAGATCTAATTCTCAGTGGAGCACAGGACTTGGTGAGAGAGGTAACGGTGGTGGGGCCGCTTGGCAATAGTGATCATAATATGATCAAATTTGATTTAATGACTGGAAGAGGAACAGTGTGCAAATCCAAGGCTCTCGTGCTAAACTTTCAAAAGGGAAACTTTGATAAAATGAGAAAAATTGTTAGAAAAAAAACTGAAAGGAGCTGCTACAAAAGTAAAAAAATGTCCAAGAGGTGTGGTCATTGTTAAAAAAAATACCATTCTAGAAGCACAGTCTAGATGTATTCCACACATTAAGAAAGGTGGAAAGAAGGCAAAACGATTACCAGCATGGTTAAAAGGGGAGGTGAAAGAAGCTATTTTAGCCAAAAGATCTTCATTCAAAAATTGGAAGAAGGATCCAACAGAAGAAAATAGGATAAAGCATAAACATTGGCAAGTTAAATGTAGGACATTGATAAATAAGACAGGCTAAGAGAGAATTTGAAAAGAAGTTGGCTATAGAGGCAAAAACTCACAGTAAAAACCTTTTTAAATATATCCAAAGCAGAAAGCCTGTGAGGGAGTCAGTTGGACCGTTAGATGATCGAGGGGTTAAAGGGGCACTTAGAGAAGATAAGGCCATCGCGGAAAGATTAAATGATTTCTTTGCTTCGGTGTTTACTGAAGAGGATGTTGGGGAGGTACCCGTAATGGAGAAGGTTTTCATGGGTAATGATTCAGATGGACTGAATCAAATCACGGTGAACCTAGAAGATGTGGTAGGCCTGATTGACAAACTGAAGAGTAGTAAATCACCTGGACTGGATGGTATACACCCCAGAGTTCTGAAGGAATTAAAAAATGCAATTTCAGATCTATTAGTAAAAATTTGTAACCTATCATTAAAATCATCCATTGTACCTGAAGACTGGAGGATAGCAAATGTAACCCCAATATTAACATAAGAACATAAGAAAATGCCATACTGGGTCAGACCAAGGGTCCATCAAGCCCAGCATCCTGTTTCCAACAGTGGCCAATCCAGGCCATAAGAACCTGGCAAGTACCCAAAAACTAAGTCTATTCCATGTAACCATTGCTAATGGCAGTGGCTATTCTCTAAGTGAACTTAATAGCAGGTAATGGACTTCTCCTCCAAGAACTTATCCAATCCTTTTTTAAACACAGCTATACTAACTGCACGAACCACATTCTCTGGCAACAAATTCCAGAGTTTAATTGTGCGTTGAGTAAAAAAGAACTTTCTCCGATTAGTTTTAAATGTGCCCCATGCTAACTTCATGGAGTGTCCCCTAGTCTTTCTACTATCCGAAAGAGTAAATAACCGATTCACATCTACCCGTTCTAGACCTCTCATGATTTTAAACACCTCTATCATATCCCCCCTCAGTCGTCTCTTCTCCAAGCTGAAAAGTCCTAACCTCTTTAGTCTTTCCTCATAGGGGAGTTGTTCCATTCCCCTTATCATTTTGGTAGCCATTCTCTGTACCTTCTCCATCGCAATTATATCTTTTTTGAGATGCGGCGACCAGAATTGTACACAGTATTCAAGGTGCGGTCTCACCATGGAGCGATACAGAGGCATTATGACATTTTCCGTTTTATTCATCATTCCTTTTCTAATAATTCCCAACATTCTGTTTGCTTTTTTGACTGCCGCAGCACACTGAACCGACGATTTCAATGTGTTATCCACTATGATGCCTAGATCTCTTTCTTGGGTTGTAGCACCTAATATGGAACCCAACATCGTGTAATTATAGCATGGGTTATTTTTCCCTATATGCATCACCTTGCACTTATCCACATTAAATTTCATCTGCCATTTGGATGCCCAATTTTCCAGTCTCACAAGGTCTTCCTGCAATTTATCACAATCTGCTCCAGGGGCGATCCGGGATACTACAGACCGGTTAGCCTGACTTCAGTGCCAAGAAAAATAGTGGAAAGTGTTCTAAACATCAAAATCACAGAACATATAGAAAGACATGGTTTAATGGAACAAAGTCAGCATGGCTTTACCCAAGGCAAGTCTTGCCTCACAAATCTGCTTCACTTTTTTGAAGGAGTTAATAAACATGTGGATAAAGGTGAACCGGTAGATGTAGTATACTTGGATTTTCAGAAAGCGTTTGACAAAGTTCCTCATGAGAGGCTTCTAGGAAAAGTAAAAAGTCATGGGGTAGGTGGCGATGTCCTTTCGTGGATTGCAAACTGGCTAAAAGACTAGAAACAAGAGTAGGATTAAATGGACAATTTTCTCAGTGGAAGGGAGTGGACAGTGGAGTGCCTCAGGGATCTGTATTGGGACCCTTACTTTTCAATATATTTATAAATGATCTGGAAAGAAATATGACAAGTGAGATAATCAAATTTGCAGATGACACAAAATTGTTCAGAGTAGTTAAATCACAAGCAGATTGTGATAAATTGCAGGAAGACCTTGTGAGACTGGAAAATTGGGCATCCAAACGGCAGATGAAATTTAATGTGGATAAGTGCAAGGTGATGCATATAGAGAAAAATAACACATGCTATAATTACACAATGTTGGGTTCCATATTAGGTGCTACAACCCAAGAAAGAGATCTAGGCGTCATAGTGGATAACACATTGAAATTGTCGGTTCAGTGTGCTGCGGCAGTCAAAAAAGCAAACAGAATGTTGGGAATTATTAGAAAGGGAATGGTGAATAAAACGGAAAATATCATAATGCCTCTGTATCGCTCCATGGTTTGACTGCACCTTGAATACTGTGTACAATTCTGGTCGCCGCATCTCAAAAAAGATATAATTGCGATGGAGAAGGTACAGAGAAGGGCTACCAAAATGATAAGGGGAATGGAACAGCTCTCCTATGAGGAAAGACTAAAGAGGTTAGGACTTTTCAGCTTGGAGAAGAGACAGCTGAGGGGGGATATGCTAGAGATGTTTAAAATTATGAGTGGTCTAGAACGGGTAGATGTGAATCGGTTATTTACTCTTTCGGATAGTAGAAAGACTAGGGGGCACTACATGAAGTTAGCATGGGGCACATTTAAAACTAATCGGAGAAAGTTCTTTTTTACTCAACGCACAATTAAACTCTGGAATTTGTTGCCAGAGGATGTGGTTAGTGCAGTTAGTATAGCTGTGTTTAAAAAAGGATTGGATAAGTTCTTGGAGAAGTCCATTACCTGCTATTAAGTTCACTTAGAGAATAGCCACTGCCATTAGCAATGGTAACATGGAATAGGCTTAGTTTTTGGGTACTTGCCAGGTTCTTATGGCCTGGATTGGCCACTGTTGGAAAGAGGATGCTGGGCTTGATGGACCCTTGGTCTGACCCAGTATGGCATTTTCTTATGTTCTTATGAAATAAGTACAAACCCTCATGCATTATATGAAGCAGAAATTTTAAAGACTTTTTGAAATGTTTTATGTGCAAAAGAAAAATATACTTTAAAAAAATATAATTTTGCTTGATATACACTATAGCAAGCACTTCTTGACTGATGATTATATCTGAGAGCACATCAAAGGGATCAAAACACAAGCTATTTGTGCAAATCCTGTGCCTATATGGTGTCCATTTAATTAGCATCCTTGGTATTTCGGGAGCTGAAGTAAGTTGTACCAAAAAGGTAAAAAAATAAATTTTAATTTAGGGGTTGGGGAGGAGAGGGGAAAGGAGGGTAGAGTAGGGAAGTTCCCTCCCAGTCTGCTCCTTAATTGGAGCGGACTGGGAGAGTACTGGGAAAAGCAGCGATATGTCGCTGCGCAAAAATCATTAAAATGTACCCCTCCCTTGTGCGCGTTACCTCCGATTTTATAACATGCATGCACCGGTGCGTATTTTTTAAAAAATCTACCCCTTAGCTTCCTTAAAGGGATTTCTGGTAGTTATATGAAGTGTTTTCTTTATCTCCCAATGACTGAAAAGGAGGTCATGGTTTCAACGATGTCCCATGGCACAGAACAGGTGTTGGTGTCAAAATTTCACTGAACTTTGAGGTGTCCTTTTTTCAATAAAGAGTTACGGAGCTCAACCGAGCCTCACAAGAATTAATGTTTTTCTAACTTCAGCAGGCAATTAAAATGTTGTACAATTGACCAGACGTTCGAGGTGAACAAGTCCCAGAAGGGTTCAGTATTTCTTTAATTGATATTTGAAATCACAGAAATTCTTGAAAGAAAAATGACGGGTAAGAAGCGCTAATGTAAACAGTGTGGAGACACCACCAGAAGACACCTGGCAGAAGATTTTCAAATGTGCCTTATAAGCCACATTGTGCGGGGACAAGGCAAGGCAAGTTGCAAAGTTTTCTGCCAGGTGTCTTTCGGTGGTGTTTCCACGCTGCCTGTTTTATTTTGTGGGTTATGAATGTAGCTGTGAGTGTGGTTTTGTTTGTGTGAGTATTTTTTTACACTTTTGACTCGTATTTATGATTGGTAGAGTGAATGGCTTTGGGAAGCTTTTAATTGTTTTGGATAGGTCTCATATGGCATGTTCAGTATAAATGCTTAAATTGTTATTTGTAAACATCTGTAATAAGAGTTAAATCCGTTGTTTGATTCCCTTCAATTTTCTTGTTTATTTATATTGGTATTAGAGATATGGCAGGCACATAGGCAGAGAGATAATAGTCATAGCCTTGGGGTGATATATCTGGGTCATGGCAGGTACTGGCAAGCAGAGTGTCGGCAAGCCTTCAAGGTGTTTTTAAATATCTTGCCACTCATATGGAAAATTCTGGAAACCCAATTAAAGGGAGATTGCATTTTAAAAATACCAGAATTTCCTGCACTTCTATAAAAGCCCTGCCGAGTATTCATGCTGATAGGCCTTGGATCCCAGCCCCAGAGCATCCTCTACTATCAGGTGCAGAGGGAGTGTAAAACATTGGATACCCTCTTAGCCCGGGCCCATTACATATTACTTTAACAATATTTGCGCCATTGTCTATGACAAAGAAACCTGCATTTAAACTCCTTGTTCTCCTGTCTAGCTGTCAACACTCCAGGAACTCTCTTTATGGCTGATAGAATATTGGCTGAGGTATAAGATTCATCCATTGACTGGGTATGCACAAAAACTTGACTACATCACGAAGCTTGGTCCCCGCTAGAGCTGCTGCCTGTCTCTGCATTAGCCAGGTCAAACTTGTGTGCAGTCAGGAAGACTTAAGAGCATAAGATATTAGGGATGTGCAGAGGGATGCCATACGTTGCATTTGGGATTCGTATTCGTCAGGGGGCAGATATGTTGCATTTGGCAAGGGGGGCCCCCGATACGTTTATATGTTAATTCTTATTCGTCCCGGCTAAAATTAAATTAACTACAACCCCCCCCCCCACCCTCCTGACCCCCCCAAGACTTACCAAAACTCCCTGGTGGTCCAGCAGGGGGTCCGGGAGCCATCTCCTGCACTCACACCCTCGACTGCCGGTATTCAAAATGGCGCCAATAGCCTTTGACCTACTATGTCACAGGGGCTACCGGTGCCATTGGTCAGCCCCTGTCACATGGTAGGAGCAATAGATGGCCAGCTCCCGGACCCCCCGCTGGACCACCAGGGAGTTTTGGTAAGTCTTGGGGGGGGGGGGGTCAGGAGGGTGGAGGGTTGTTTAAATTGGCTCCTTTAGATGGCCAAATAATTCAGCGAAGATTCGTTGTATTCGTGGGGAATCACGATACATTTCGCTTCCCCACGAATACAACGAATATGTCCCTATACGTTGCGGATTGCCAATTCGTAGGGAATGACTGCACACCCCTAATGCTTAGTGTCATGTACACTCTGCAAAGGCATGTGCTCATCTCCTTATATCGGTTTCTTCTGCATAGAGCTGGATTCTACCTTAATAGTCTTGAAGAAATCCCACTTCAACTTAGGTGGAGGACTACTTCTTTAGTTGTTGCTGGTACTGCCAATCTTGCCAATTTTGGAAACATTTCCTTTACCTGCTCTGCCTTTCCCTATCCCTGACATGATTGATTTAGTCACTGGGGGGTTGGAGATTAAAATGATTTTATATTTTTCAGTAGTATCGTAACAGACAGTATGCACATGGACTGTGCCATGAATATGTATTTGTGTGGAGAACACAGAAGCACGTTGTTCTGACACTGTTGAGCTTGGTGACAGGCTCCACAAGAGAGGCTGATATACTTCAGTCTCTGCACTGTGCTCTGTGCTCACCACTAGTGCTCATTGCCCCCACTGCCTAGGTAGACAGAGACAAAACCATTTGCAGCACCGCAAGCAACTCTCCACAGTGCCTCCACCTTCCCCCTTAGGGAGAGAAAAAACTGCAACACAACAACACCGAGCTTCTGCAGAAGTGCCTGCCTACCTTTCTCTGCCGACTGGCACAGTGACAGACTAAAATGGACTGCAGCCAAAAAGTTGTTTGGGAAAAGTTAACTAAGAATTCAGAAAAAGCTCAAACAGCATCCTTCACAAACAACGCCTTCAGAAGGAATTTACAGCAAATTTCAGACATTCACCGTCTTCAATATCAGTGTCACTGGATCTGGTGCCCAGTCATAGGTTGGAATGCAAAAATGTTTCACTGCAATAGATCATCTCTGTGGTTTTATTGACATGTCCATCCTTCCCATGTCTGTTGGCTGGCTGCTCTATACTTTGTATCAATTCCTTACTGTATACCTGTTACTCTCACATTGATTTCTATGGGGACATTGACTTTAATGTCTCATTGAAATGATTCATTTCTAAATATAAGAAACAAATAGGATTCATTTAATTTGGGGTCCCTCTCCAATCATTTCAGGGTCCCCCAAAAGAAATGAACTGGACCAAGTTCATTTTGGGATGCCTATTCATTTTAAATGAAGGCATAGCCCTACCTTTCACTGTGTTGTATGATCTCAGCACGATGCTTTCCCAGTTAGTAGAAGTTCTTTTGACCCTCTGAGCTCTGGTCAGCATATTTTCTGATCTGGAAGGTCATCAATTTTTTAGTGGTCACTTCAACAGGAGGGGGTCTATTGGCTCCAGACCCTAGTGGCTTTCCCACCTAGTTCTAAGTTTTTTCCTAGTAAGTTGTTTTTACGCATGTTTCTATTCATTGCCTAATATTGTACATAGTCTGTAAAGTCTATAAAGGCAATCTTTTGTTATTCTTTGAATACAAGTGATCTATAGCCGCCTTTCAGAGTGATCTGAAGCCCCAGGTAGTCCTCTCAGATTATCTTCTTGCATAAATGAACCTTGAATGGCCATAGCCAAGAGCTCTATTTCAATTGGTTAGTGAATTGTGCCATTTCTTATGTTCAGGAGTACCTGGGTCGGGTGGGGCATGTCAAGGCTAACAGTCCTGGAGCCATGACTGAGTCAGAAGCAAAGCTGTGAAGTGGGATTTTTCTCCATACTTCACAATTCAACCCTGCTTGCTAGGGGTTCCTGAAGTGAAACTGAATTTTGAAACTCTGTCCAACAGAGTCTCTTTGAGGTGCAGAACTCAACTCCATTCCCTCTTAGGGCCTGAAATTTTGGTTCATACTGCCACACAAAATGGAAGGAGGAAAAACAGCATTAAGTTGGCCTGGCACCACCCAAAACAGAATAGCCTATGGCATTGTTTAATTTTTGTAAGAACACACTTTCCCACAAAATATATATTTATCTGTATATGCCATCATAATAGACACTACCGGTGCTTAGATCTTCATTGCCTTATAAATAATCATCTGGCATATTGTGATTTTTTGTACGTATAGTTTTTTTTTGTGCATTTAAACTTATCTTTTTATAGTGTACTTGTCCCATCCCAACATATGTTGGCAGGACTACGCATATGATCCGTACTCAGCTCACTGAACATCGCAGTTGTTTTTCTACGAAAAAGGAGCAAGCTCCTTTAGCTTCACACTGTTGAATTTAATCATACTTTTTCAGATTTACACTGGGGAATTATAGAAAAAATTGATGTAACCCAAGGGGTCAAGATTGTACAGCCAGATTTACACTACGTGAACAATTTTGGATTTTTCATTTGGGAACAGTAGCTCCAAATCGGCTGAACTTAGATATTGAATAGTATTCTGTGATTTGAATACTAGCTTTTTAAATATCTGTGACATTTCTGATTACATCATTCTGAAGTCTAACCTACTTCCTTTTAAATGTGTCACTCATTTGACTTTTCTGGTTCAAATTTGGTTCCAAAAATATCAGCAGACGCCAAAAATGTTGCAATATATAGTGTGGGTAATTGGGATGACATAGGATTGTTTTTTTATTTTCTTTTTGAATTATTCTAATAATGAATTTTATTTTACAGAAAGATGGAGCAAGTTATTTAATAGATGGAATAAACACCCTGATGCAGAAACTCTGTTTCAAAAAGCAGACCGTGTCGGGGATGTGGACTTATTGATTCTAGATCTAAGATAAGTTTTTATATGCACTAACAAACATTTATATAAAAAAAAAAAAAAGGTAACTTATGCCAAATGATTGTACATAAGACAATGAAGGTCAATTTTGAAAGGTAGTGTCTAGTATGATGGCTTTGTCAAACTTTGTGAGTCATGCTGATCTTTTGAGGGAAGTTATTTACAATTTATGACTTTGAGCTTCTCCCAATATTCACACTGTTTTATTGAGCTATTCCTTTTTATAAAGCCATGTTAAGGACACAGCGGGTACTGTAACTAGTAGCACTCACAAAACTGAATTATTTTGGGAACCAGTTGGAAGTGAGACGCCTCAACTTAGTGCAGCTTTGTGCATACGGGCACATACAACTTTAAATGAAAAGCTATAAAATATACACTTTATTTATTTATTTGTTAACTTTTTATACTGACATTCTTGGGAACATCATGCCGGTTTACAATATAACTGAAGAAGACGGAAAGTACACAAAACAGGGATGGGGAAGAGGAGCAGAAGTGAAGAGAGGAGAACGAGCAGCAACAGAGAAGAAAAGTCGTAAGGAAGAAAGTAAAAATACTAAATACATTAATTAAGCATTAAAGATGGGGGAATAAATAGAAACAAACTCACTGGCAGAAAATCTCTTTGGATTTTCAAACGGTCCAGCCAAAGTTTAAAAAAAATAAAAATAATACATCTTTCTCAACAAAATATGAATGTGTTAACATTTTTGGAAATTGCTGCTCATGGAATATTTGCATATGCTTCTACTCAAGATAACTAAAGTCATTCTTTATTGCAGAATATAAATCAAATAAATGAAACGAAATGAAGAAGGGAGAGGCTGTAGTGGATGTTGGACTGTCTGGCCGTCATGCATCGCTCGGCCTGAAGGGAATTTGGTTGGATAATGCTTGAGTTCCACGGCACAGGAAAGAGTTGTGGGTGTTAATGGAGGCTAGGGATGCTCAGGTCAGAGATTTTCATTTCAGTTTAGTTCATTACAGTAGTTCATTGATTACATTTTATTCTCTTTCTTTTTTTTTTCTTCATTTCTTTCAGTTTTAAATTTTCAGAGGTTTGTATGCACATTGGTAATTTCTGCACACGACTTCTGATGTGTGAAACTACAAACTGCGCAGAAACTCCCGAAAATGAATGCACTGTTGATTTGGTCCGTTCAACCAAAAACTGATATTTTTACTATGAAAAATGCATTTGTTTCAAACAAATGCACAGCCCTAATGGTGGCCACAACTACCTATTAGACAGCCTGAATAATTTTGTTCAGCGCCTGCTGACAAATGAGGAAGAATTATGCTCCAAGTCTTCTTTTCAGCATGTAACAAAACTTTAAAAACCAAGTATCTCTGGGGATACTGGCCCACGTGCTTCCAGAATGTGCCAAAATTCAGGCATTAGTTTCCTGAACAGCAGACACTTACATTGCATATCTCTTACAACTTCACAAAGGAGGAATTATAAATCACCAAAAAGATCATGCAAATAAAATCTTCTGAAATAGAGTACCGTGGGCCTTTTGCTCAATTATTAAATTTTACACTGTTGGGCAAAAAAATCCCACAGATATTTTTGCAGAATGTTGTTGTTTTCTTTTTTTTTTTGCTTGCACTGCCTTTTCTGAGTACTTTACTGTTGCCTCTTCCTGAAGCTGCTGGAAATTGAATCCTCAGGCAAAAGAAACACTATTTTAAAAATTGCACAAACGTTTTGCTCTTGTGTTGCTTGGATTACTTTCCTTGAATCCTGTACCAGGGGAGTTAATCTGGTTTGTGAATAGAAACCAGTAGAGGGCGTTGCTGATTCTGTTTATTTACAAGTGAAACTTCCACGATGCTTTCTATAAAGTCACAACATGTTTCAGTGACTGTGCTCTTATGCAGTACCCTGAAGAAAGTTAATGTCTTTTAGGAGACTTTTTTTGTTTGTTTGGCTTGGCATTGTGTTGGGCAGGATTTGCAAGAAGTAAAACTCTTGTACCATGAGAGACACCTCCAGGCAAAATGCAATTATAAAGCATATAACATTTTGCATGCATATTTCTTGATAATAAATTGTTCAAACTCCTATTCCACTGAAAACAACACTGCAGAAGGATATGAGGTCTGGAGCAGTCACTTCAAGAAATGTGTGATATCCCCAGTGACTTGCTGACCAAAATTCATATTTGTGAATTCAGTCTGCTTGGCTGAATCATTAGTTTCCCTGAGTGGCCATTTAAATATTACCTAGGTCCATACCTGCTTAGCTATATATGCAGAGGGAGCACAATATGTATCCCTACCCAGTGCTCAATAACTACTACAGCAGTCTAATCTGTCTCTGGGAAGAAACAGTTTGAGCTTTTTACTAATAGTTTCAAAACTAGAGTCATCTTCAAAGTGATGTGTCAAGCAGGTCAACAGACCTAGAAAAATGTTGAACTTCCATCAGATTGTTCATCCTACCTTTTACGAAGGAAAATCTGAAGTGAGTTTAGTTCTCCTTGCCTTAGGTAGCCACTGAGATTGTAAACCAGGCAATTCCAGTCCTTGAATGCTGCAAACTGTCAGGATTTCCACAATGAATATGCATGAGATATATCTGCATACAATAGAGATAGTACATGCAAACGTATCTCATGCATATTCTTTATGGATATCCTGAAAACCAGACCTGTGGAACTTAAGGACAGCAGCTGCCAACCCCTGTTGTAAACTCTCTGGAGAAGGGGTTCATTATTCATATATGCAATTTGCTATATAAATGTGAATATAAAAAAATAAATTCTGTGGGACAGTGTGCACTATATTCACCATAAGAAAAAAGAACAGGTTATTTTGTTTTATAGAGTTATCACTGTGGATATCAAACTTGCATGGTTTGCAAAAAATACTCTGATACACTGTGCCGTTCTAGATGAATAGGTCCTATGAGCTCCCATTATATTTTACTAGTCATGTTTTTCCCATTTGCCCCACATAATTCTTTTCCTTCTCCCCATGACCCCTTTTTAGTCACCCTAGATCACATGTCCAGGTAACAAAGGGTCCATAACCGATCAGTGGTTGGAAGGGAAATCTCAGTGCCATTCTTTTGCTAGTAGACGTCACCACAGGCGGGGCAGCCATATTCCAGCTCCACGGTGTATTCGCCTCCAGGATATCCCTAAGCCCAGCTGGCTCATTTAGACAGAAAGCTTGAGCCTGTGTCTCCTGCACCATGGTGTGCAGCACCAAAGCAGAATCACAAGTCAGTCCAAGTCTCTTTCTTCTTTACTAAAATAAAACTTTACACATTTTAGTGAAAAGAGAGGCTGGATCAGAGCAGATCGTGTTTTTAGAAAAATTAAAAACTGTTGAGGAATAATCTTTTTTGTGTTTGTATGTGTGTGTATGAACATCCATGTTAGTACTGAGGGCATGGTATCAAAGGCAAGTGTTTGCATAGCACGTCATGTTTCTTTTTAATGCGTACGTAAAAACTTTTACCAAGGTGCCCAGGATAAGAAGACATTTTTACCTTGAGTTTTAATGTGGGGGCCCACTCAATCGCCTATTAAGCAGCTTGTTGGAAAATCAATCACAAAATGGTTAGTGCTGATCACTATCAAAATTTTTAAGAACAGCTGAGTGCAATAAAATCCCCTCCCCCATGTCCACTTTTCAAAAAAAGGAAGCGCTAAATAATTTATTAGATGAATTAATGTTTGAGACCCCAAACCAAAATCTATGTCCAGTGTCTATAAGATCCTGTGAGCAAGCTGGATCTCTCCCAGCTTAGCTTCCGGCTTGGAGTTTTTTTGTATGTCTGCTTCTTTCTAATAATCAAAGCAGCTGTCTCACCTAACATGTGTATCTTATAGCCACTGAACCTTAAGCACACTGCCCTCAAAAGCATTTTACCATCGTCAAAGAATTGGAAACAATTTTGGAAAACAAAAGAGCACTGCTTTGTTTCTCGCATGCACATGCTGTTATGAATCCTGCCCGCGGAGCTTCTCCCCGCGAGCAGGCCTCTTACCTCCCATGCTCTCTTCTCTTACGCAGCCCGGAGCCGCTGACGTTCCTCGCGGCAGGTGCCGCAGTTAGCTGTTCATCTTCACCGCAGCAGGAGCCGCGGCCTTCGGGCTGCCTCTCCGGCACGGCGGGCCTGTCACCATGCTTCAACGTGGCTGGGGCCGCCGCCAACTTCAGTGCCATCTTTGTGGCTGGAGGCCGCAGTCCCTGGTCTTGCCTGGCGGCTGGAGCCGCCTTCAAGCTCTCCTGCAGCGGCAGGAGTCGCTGCCGATGTCGGGGCCTGCCTGCGTGCAGGCCCAGCTTCTCCAGCTCCTCCTTCAGTGTCTTCAAGCGGCAGCATGGCCGCTCTCCAAGGTCCTGCCCCCTTCCTAAGGGGCAGGCCCGCGACTTCTTCCCCTTCTTAAAGGGGCAGCGTAGGTGGGGTCCTCCTGGCCCCACCGGAAGTCAGCTCTCCTGATTTCCTGTGCCAGCCCTATTTAAGGGCTGTTTCTCCATTTCAGCTTTGCCTTGTATTGGAGTTACTTGTCTCTGGAAGTCTCGTCTTCCAGTGCTTCATCAGGCCGTCGTTCTTCGTTGGAGCTCCATGTCTCATCGTGCTTCCTGTGACTTCCTGATGTTCCATGTCTTCATGTTTTGAGGTTCCTAGTCCAGGTTTCCTGCTGTTTCATTTCCTGTGTTTTCGAGTTCTCCTGGATCCGCCAGCTGCTGTGGTTCTCTGGGTGACATCTTGCTTCATCATTGGAGTCTCGTCTCAGCTGGATTCCCTTCCTGCACTTGTCCCGCTCTCCGCGTGGTCTGGGACCAGCCTTTTCAGGTTGTGTAGGGCACGCAGTGGGACAGGGTGGTCCGCGACCAGTCCCGCGGGTGGACTGTGTAGGGCGCCCTGAGAGACGGTGCCAATGTTTAACCTTCCCAGCTTCTTGTCCTAGATTCTTCCAAGATCCTCATCTCCTTCCAGTGTCTTCTCATCTAGAGTCTTCTGTGTCATAAGGCCTCCGTCTGCCCTCATCTTCAGTCCGGCCTGCTGCTTCTTGCCAATACTCAGCGGCAGTTCTTAAAGGGCTGGGAACGGTCAGAGGACTGTTCACCTACCAACAGGGGCCTACCCCTTGGCTGTCTACCACCACAAGGATTGCTCTGTGGTGTTGATTCTACTGATGGCACTGAGGTCTCAGATGAAGGCTCTGGCATCCTTTGTAAAATCTGCATCAGCATATTGGTAAGGGTGTTTTATAGCTCCCGTCAGTGTAGTAACATTGTGGGTTTGGGCTGCTGTTTGCTTTTGCAGAATCTGGTTTTGTCTATTTACAGCCCTCCTTAGCCCCAATAGCTCTGCCCGTATGTGTCTCTGGTGATCTACTTGCCTCCTTTGCAGCTGGTGCAGCTGCTCCTGTATGGACTGTTCAGGTGAGGGGGATGCTGATGGTGCAGGTGCTGCTGGTAGTGGCTGTGTTGGTGGTGCTGGGCTTTGTAGCTGCAAAATTGGCATTAGTGGGCTTGTGGTCTCCGTTTTGTGGCTGAATAGTGGTAATTCTGGATGGCCCTGTGGTGTGCTGGTTTGACTTTCAGCTGATCCTGGAGGCACCCACTCCAGGCTATGCTCCTCCATTAACTTGGGGGACACATCTAGTTGGTTCGGCGAACCCAGGGATTCCAGCATAACAAATACTCCAGCTGCCTGTGGTTACTCCTGCTGCTCCTCTGTCTCAACTCTGACCTGCATCTGTGCATCCATGAGAAAAGGCTTTTCAATAGCTGGTGATGGCTGGCTGGTACATAGCCCTTCCAGGCTGGTCCCTGGGGCATCCTGGCTGGGACCCGTATGTTGGGTGAGAGCTGTGGAAACAAAACATAACACATAAGTACCAATGGGAATAAGTACCCTTTTTTACTTTTGGCATCAGAGGTGCACTTTGCTGCTTTGCATTGTGAGCATGTGATGCCAAATGATGTGTACACCTGTTGCTGCCTGCCCTTTTATAGGTGAGATGAACTTACCGGCTGCAGCTCTTGTGGGATCCAGCCGCTCATCTATTCCCTCGAATACATCTGGTCCCAGCCTTTGGATTAGTCGATTCTCCATTTCAGTGATGACTGTGGGACATGGGGTTTCTTCTCCCATCATTCATCTGTTTGTTTTGGGCCGCCACCTTGGCTCTAAGCTGCGCCATTATATCTCTGTACTGATGTCCTGGGCTAGGCTTCTCTAGATCTGGGCTTGGCTGCCTTTGATGTTTTTGTCGCCCCATTGCCAAACAGCATGGCAGTGTTTTCCAAGACTCCTGCTATTACTATTTCATTCTCCATGATGCTCAACTTAATGGCACAGAGACGAAGGTGTCCTGCTGCCTGGCTGCCAGATGGGGGTGCCACTTCATCTTCTGGAGAGGTCTCCTCCCTGTCCTCACTCTTCATCCTGCCTCTCCTCTCCTCTCTCCCCACGCTTCTCAATCTCCATTCTCTCCACCACCTTCACGCTTCCACACACCACCTTCACCACTTACCACCTCCTCCTCTCACCACCTCATCCACTCCTTCACACACCACCTCCTCCATACAACATCTCCTCTACTCCTTCACAGAAAAAGACAAAAGGACAAACTTCACAAACACAAACTTTCACGCACATGCACACAGAGACAAAAGACAAAGGTTAAGGTTCACAAAAGGAAGCACAGAAAAGCACAAGAAAACATACTCAGAACTTGCTATAATAAACTCCTATCACCACCATAACAATTATCTTCCTCTCCTCTAAAACTTGCCTCGATAGAGCCTCAAAGAGACAGCTGCAGGAAGGCTGTATATATAACCTGAAAAAATAACACGCTGCGCGATGATGCAACACAGGACGCGGTGACGTAGCGCTGCATGCGTTACCGTTGTGTCACGTGCGATGACATTTCGCCACGTGCGTTATTTAGATATAGGCTTCACATTATCCTAACCACACGCCTTTTGTTATCATGGGCGCTATTTTTGCTATATTTATAGCATTTTGGTGAATTTAGGTCTCAGTCACTTGTGCTACTGTTCTTGTCTGGTCCTGTCTTTTATTTCTTTTTTGGAATTTACATAGCCAGCCTCTCTAGGGCACATTACAGCAAGTTAAATATATACAAGTATTCTCTTCAAAAGGAGCTTACAGTCTGAGTGGGTACCTGTCTGATGCAATGGGAGGTAAAGTGCCTTGCCCAAGGGTACAAAGAGTGTCGGTGGGAGAAAGATGGTTGGAAGCTGGCTTTCCTGGTTTCCAGCCTGTTACTCTAATAAGCAGTCCAGTCCCTGTTCTACTTCTTTGTTGTTTCATGATAGCAATATAATATGTTTGCCCTTACATCATGAGAATAGTTGGAAAATAAGAAACAAAAGTAAGTAGTGCAATTGACTTGGTGAGTTTTTAGCTGCTCTCCTATCAGATATCAATTCCTTGGGGACTGAGAGAAGGGACAGGGGCTTGATGTAGTAGTGGGAGGTGGAGGGGGGAGTGAGGGAAGCGGCAGAGGACCTGGCACTTATTCTAAATCAATCTATGGGTCCCTTTTTTCCTCAGAGGTATTTCATAGCACACATTCTGCAGAGTGCATTCTGCCATGTGACCTGCACATGGACTTGTGTACTAACATTACATGAGCTGTCATCTGCCCTAGATTTCCATATCATCAAGCTGAAACATGTTCCCCTCCTCATCACAGCACAAGCTTCCCTTCCAGCACTGCATCAACAGCTTCCTTGCAATTCACCTTGTACCAGTGCACAGAGCAGAGACATCAATGCAGATATTATTCTGAAAAGTAAACAAGGCATTTAGAGCAAAATTACTTATCTTATGCTTCTTACAATAGAACCAGCATGACCGCAAATTACTTAAATTTGAAGGTGTCACAACCAAAAGCAAATGTTAAAGTCCTCAAAGAAAGAGGGTGAAAAAATTGATTTGCAACAAACTGCTCTTTATTTAAAACTAGATAGCTAGTTTTAAATAAAGAGCAGTTTGTTGTAAATTAAGGGGGTCATTTATCAAAATGCGGTAAGGCGTTTTTGCATGCGTTGAGGGCTTATCGCATGCAAAAAAGCCCCGTTTTCGCATGCGATCGCACCATATCGTATGGTGCGATGCAAATTCCAAAAATAGGAGGAGTTAGCCTGCCTGCGAAGAGCTATTGCACAGCCATAACAGAGAGAGAGACTGTGTAGGGGGTTAGGGGCCACTTTGACATGCTGCGTGACACCTACGAACAGAACAGTGGTCTCTTGTGAAGATTTGATGGCCTTCGGAGTGAGGAAACTCACTCCAAGATGAGATTTGGGCAAGGTTCTCTCAACCTAGCTTGATGGTGTCACGTAGCATGTCAAAGTGGCCCCTAACCCCCTACACACTTATCTAATCCCCACCTCGAGTTACTAGGTGGGCCTACCCTAGGGATACAAATACCTGCCTATGGGCCATGATATTATGGCCAGTCTCTCTCTCTCTCTCTCTCTCTCTCTCTCTCTCTCTCTCTCTTTCTTTACAAATGGTCCCCCAGTGGTTGAGTGCAGGAAATACAACAGGTCTGGCACTTATCACAGAATCTGAAATGGTATTGCAATTTGCACTAACTTAGCTCTTTGCCCAAATTGCGATAAATCCTATATTAGCATAAAACACACCCCTTTTGCTATTGCATGCGGTAATTACCGCATTTTGATAAATCCAGGCCTAAGTGACTTACACAGGTAAAATTTACTTTTATCCAATGCCTTCCCCTTTAAAAATCTTTCTCCCCCTCTCCTCCCCTCCATCTACATAACTTTGTATGCACACAATTTTGCTATACTTAAAGTTACCTGGACACAAAAGTGGCAGTAATGGAGGCATGGCAAGAATTGCTTAACAAATTTAGCTGGATAGCTCCATAGTGAGTACTGTATCCAGCTATCCAATAACACCCATGCTAAGAAAAAGGGCGGCTTTATATTGTGTGGTAAGTTTACTGTGGAGGGAGGGAGGTAGGGAGGGAAAGAAAAGACTATCTACAAGCCCCTTGTAGTAGTTAGTTATTTATAACTCTATAGGAGGCCCACCTAGTAACTCTCTCTCTCTTTCTCTTTGTCTCTTCCCCCCCCCCCCCCCCCCATCAAAGGCCCTTCCCCAGCCTAAAAGTCCAAAAATGGAATTTGTAAAAAAAAAAAATCACAATTGGCATTATGGGCATGACATCACACAGCTTAACACTATTGAAAAAGGTGTAGCTATTCTTGGTATTAAAACTGTGCAATATCATGTGTTATGACTTTTGTGGAAATCCCTCCCCTTTAAAAATGTTCCATCCCGCCCTGTGTTATGGTGCTTATTAGGGATGTGAATCGTTTTAGGACGATTAAAATTATCGTCCGATAATTTTAATATCGTCTTAAACCGTTATGGAACACAATACAATAGAGATTCTAACGATTTATCGTTATAAATCGTTAGAATCGTGAGCCAGCACACTAAAACCCCCTAAAACCCACCCCCGACCCTTTAAATTAAATCCCCCACCCTCCCGAACCCCCCCCCCAAATGACTTAAATAACCTGCGGGTCCAGCGGCGGTCCGGAACGGCAGCGGTCCGGAACGGGCTCCTGCTACTGAATCTTGTTGTCTTCGGCCGGCGCCATTTTCCAAAATGGCGCCGAAAAATGGCGGCGGCCATAGACGAACACGATTGGACGGCAGGAGGTCCTTCCGGACCCCCGCTGGACTTTTGGCAAGTCTTGTGGGGGTCAGGAGGCCCCCCCCAAGCTGGCCAAAAGTTCCTGGAGGTCCAGCGGGGGTCAGGGAGCGATTTCCCGCCGCGAATCGTTTTCGTACGGAAAATGGCGCCGGCAGGAGATCGACTGCAGGAGGTCGTTCAGCGAGGGCATCAAGTCTAGGAAGATTAAGGCACATTACTCGATTCATCACCCAGCTGCTGGTCATAAGCCTGGCTCCTAGCTTTCAGTAATTCCAGCAAGGCTCAAATGCCACGGTTTTAAAAAGAGGTGACTGAAAAAGTTATGGCAAAAAGATTAGCATTCAAAAAATAAAAAAAGATCTCAGAAAGGAGAGGGCAAGGAGGAATACCTGGAAAAGCTAAGAGAAGCGGGGAAGGAAGTTCAGGATAGCAAAGTATCCACTGGAATACTTTGTACTGGGAATTCTTTTTCTTACACAATGGAACCATGAATAGATCCTGCCATGTAACGAGCATCAAAGGTAGTCCACGTTGTCACAGAGCAGATGCAATGATACACCAGCCTTCACTTTCTACTTTCCTCTCTCCAAAGTCTTCTCCCTTTGGTGCTTATTTGTGGATTATTTGTTTTTTTTTAATCCTGTTTAAGTCAAACATGAAAGAAATCAAGCTGCTAACTGCCTCAAATCAAAAGTTGGGTGTAGGGATAGGTGGGGGAGGGAGGTGAGAGGTCAGTTTTTTGTTTTAGTTGCTAGCTGGTTTCCTATATTTGTTTTTTCGGCACAAGCCGGTAATGCGAAGACTAATCCAGATGTTTACTTTTTCTTAACAGCTGCACTTACATAATACAATCTTATTAACCTTGGTCATATGCTTTTGAGCTTTGCCATGATGTTCCTCTCTGTCACCACTTGGTTAATTCCCCCTTCCTACCCCCACTGGGAATCAAACTTCTTAATAAGCTGAATACTGGTTCATTTCAAGCCCTCTGCTTATCTTTGTCCTGGAAAATCATAATTACAATTAATTCTCAAGGGCAGACTCACAGGTTACATATGCACATGGTTAATGTTCAGTTTTGGAAATCCCTGGAGTCTAGTCTCCAATGAAGCACATTCTGCAAAATTATAGTACATTAGATTCCATTAATTACACTGAATGATAAGTCTAAATGGAGAGACAGATGTGTTGAGTAAGTCAAATCATACAAATGCAGAAAATGACATTAGAGACAAATAGCATTTACCCTATTATTTTGGTTCTCCACTTGCTATGACCCGGCCTCTTCCTTTCTCCATAGTACCTTCCTGCTTTGCTCTCAATCATCTTGACTCGCCAGATGACCATCTACCATTTGTGGTCATTTGTGGATTCTCTCATGCACCATATCAAGGTTGGATGAAGTAGCCCTCTAAAGCAGAGCTTCCCAAACCTGTCCTGAGGACCCCACAGCCAGTCGGATATTCAGGATATCTGCCAAAAATATGCATTAGATAAATATGCATATACTATGTTATGACCATCGGTCGCAGATGGCTGCAACCGCTCTTACTCACTCCATGTGCTGCCACCCTCTCTTCCTTGGGGGAACTCGTGGCTGTGGCTAGCCGCTTCTGGCGCACATTAGAGGTGTGAATCGTATGATCGATCGTCTTAACGATCGATTTTGGCTGGGGGGGAGGGAAATCTGATCGTCGTGTTTTTTTTTTGTTTGTTTTTTTTTTAATCGTTAAAAATCGTAAATTGGCGGAGGGCGGGAAAACTGGCACCCCAAAAAAACCCTAAAACCCACCCCGAACCTTTAAAACAAATCCCCCACCCTCCCGAACCCCCCAAAATGTTTTAAATTACCTGGGGTCCAGTGGGGGGGGGGGGTCCCGGCGCGATCTCCCTCTCTCTGGCCACGACTGCGTTAAGAGAAATGATGCCGGTGGCCCTTTGCCCTTATCATGTGACAGGGCAAAGGTAGCGCCGGCGCCATTTTGGTTCCTGGCTCCCGACGTCACGCGTGCAGGAGATCGCCCCCGGACCCCCGCTGGACCCCCAGGCACTTTTGGCCAGCTTGGGGGGCCTCCTGACCCCCACAAAACTTGCCAAAAGTCCAGCGGGGGTCCGGGAGCGACCTCCTGCACGCGGGCCATATTGCCAATCTTCAAAATGGCGCCGGCGCTACCTTTGCCCTCATTATGTCATACGGGCGACCGTATAAAGGTTCGGGGTGGGTTTTAGGGTTTTTTTGGTGTGCCGGTTTTCCCGCGCCCTATTTAACGATACAATACAAATGCCCCTGACGATAAATCAGGGGCATTTGTATTGTATCGTGCACTCTAACGATTTTGGACGATTTTAAAATTATCTGACGATAATTTTAATCGTTCAAAAATGATTCACATCCCTAACGCACATTGCCCTGTTCCAGGACCCCCCAGGGTGGCAAGGACGCCGCTGACCGCCATGTCTCCTCCTGGCCTTCTTAAGCGTGTGCGCGCGCTACATGGCTACATGGCCTGCCTTTAAGGACGCCAGGGCAGGAACCTCAGGGGCGTCTCCTCCTGATGACATCACTAGCCCTGGATTCTTAAGCACCATCAGGGCCTGGCTCTAATCAAGTTGGCAACGAGTTCCTTCCTTGCTGAATCCTGCTGATCTCTCTTCAAACACTGGTTCCTGTATGCTGCACTTCCTGGCGTGAGACACTCTCGGGTACCCGCTCCTTGGAGGGCCCTGCGCCCTGGACTCTGTCTGCCAGCCTCCCTGCTCCTCGGGGTTGCTTCTGGAACTACTCTACTCGTGGAGACTCAGCATTGGTGTACCCCGCTCTGCGGGCCATTTCCTTACGTCTGTGACTTTGCCGCGCTCCCTGCTCCTCGAGGCAGCGCCTCGTGTACCTCAATGACTGTGCCGCACTTCCCCGCTCCTCAGGGTAGCTCCTTGAGTACTTCAGTGACTGCCGCTCCTCGGGGTAGCGTCCTGCTTTTACCTCGGAGACTGTACCCGCACTCCCCCGCTCCTTGTGGTAGAGTCCACATGCATTGCCAGAGACCCCTGGGCTTCCCCGCTCCTCGGGTAAGTCTACGTCATTCCTCCCGTGCTGACTCACTCCGTAGCTCTGCCCCCTGGGGTCGCTCTCTCAGCACTCCTCCATACCCTGCCTTGCATTCCCCGCTCCTCGGGGCTTGCTCTGCACTGCACCACTAGGAGGACCTATTCTGGCATTCGTAGCCACACAACCAAAAATCAACTAGCTTCCGCTGAGAAATTGCAGCGGTTTTGGCGGCTTTAGCAAAAACTAAAGCGGTCTTATTTAGCCAAAGAAAAATTTGGGCTACAAATATTCAGATGTTATTGTCGGGACATTATTGGTTTCACCATTACTTTAAACAGTTTGGGGTAGATTTTCAGACGAGCGCGAACAGTCTACTTTTGTTTGCGCTCCAGGCGCTCCAGGCGCTCCAGGCGCAAACAAAAGTACGCTGGATTTTAGTAGATACGCGCGGAGCCGCGCGTATCCACTAAAATCCTGGATCGGCGCGCGCAAGGCTATCGATTTTGTATAGCCTGCGCGCGCCGAGCCGCGCTACCTCCCCCCGTTCCCTCCAAGGCCGCTCCGAAATCGGAGCGGCCTTGGAGGGAACTTTCCTTTGCCCTCCCCTCACCTTCCCCTCCCTTCCCCTACCTAACCCACCCGCCCGGCCCTGTCTACACCCCCCCGTTACCTTTGTCGGGGGATTTACGCCTCCCGGAGGGAGACGTAAATCCCCGCGCGCCAGCGGGCCTGCTGCGCGCCGGGCCGCGACCTGGGGGCGGGTACGGAGGGCGCGGCCACGCCCCCGGGCCGTAGCCACGCCCCGTACCCGCCCCCAAAACGCTGCCGACACGCCCCCGGAACGCTGCGACGACCGGGCCCGCCCCCCGACACGCCCCCGACACGCCCCCCTCCGAGAACCCCGGGACTTACGCGAGTCCCGGGGCTCTGCGCGCGCCGGGAGGCCTATGTAAAATAGGCTTCCCGGCGCGCAGGGCCCTGCTCGCGTAAATCCGCCCGGTTTTGGGCGGATTTACGCGAGCAGGGCTCTGAAAATCCGCCCCTTTATCTGTTCTAATTGTCGGGCGGCATCAACTATTACCGGAAACTGTTTTGTTCTGAGTTAAAGTCAGTGTTATTGAGAAGTTGTAATGAAGACTGCATTTCAAGTAATCTCATCTTTACCAACAGTAGGCGGTTCACGCCAAGAAAATTGCAGCGGTTTTGGCGGCTTCAGTAATAAAACTGAAGTTGTCTTGTTTAGCCGTAAGAACTTCAGGCTACAGATATCATAAAAATTGTGGTCAGTAGTTCTAAAGAAAGATTCTGACCGGTGCTGCAATTGATATTCATATATATAAAAAAATCTTTCCAATTACAAGGATACTGTAGTCTATATGACACTTATTTTATAGAAAACAGAAAACAATAGGAGTAGACTTTAGACCAATGATTGTACCAACACGGCTCCAAAAGAATTTTCTGCTTTTTGACAGAATTATTTTGCCGGTGCTGAGGTCTAACCTTCTCCTTATATAAATATATTAAAAATTATCTAAAACATTAAATAAAAACAAATTTTTAACAAAAAATTTTGAATAAAAATCAGAATTTTAACCAAATTAAGATAACAACTTCGAAATCACATGATTTACCCAGGTGCCTCAATAATATTAGCTAGTTGATTTTTGGTTGTGATTGCATTATACTAGCTAAATCCCTGATTTTCTTTGATTCGTATCCACACCCCAGTCTCCTGCTTTCTCTGTTCTCCCTGGGCTGTGTCACCTGCTGCTACAGACCTTGCCTCCCGTCGGTGAGGCCCAGTGGGGCTCCTCCCCATGGGCGGTACCACCTCTCACCTTTGGCCAAGGGCCCACTAACTCACGAATCCTAACATACTGAGTCTCCATGGCATGCAAATGTTATAAAATCCAATACCCGCGTGCACATGCGCATCCGAGTTTGTATAGGCACTCGCATGTGCATGCGGGTGCCTACCTACGCGTGCAGGGGAGGAAATCTTTTAACACATGCGCGGCAACATGAATGGGCCTTTGCCCAGTTCCCTCCCAGTTTGCTCCAATTAAAGAGCGGACTGGGAGGGAACTTCCCTATCCCCCTAACTCACCTTCCTCCCTTTTCCCCTCTTCACCCTGACCCCCTAAACCCACTCTATCCTATTTTTTTTTGTTTTTGTTTTTGAACTTACCCACTCGATGGAGCAGGAGTAAGTTCTGCGTGCCAGCCGGTTGCCGGCGCACACTTCACCAGAACAGCGCAAACTGGCGCTGTCCCAGCTGGCCCCCGCCCAGACCCTGCCCCCGGCCCGCCCCTTTTAAACAACCCGGCACATCTGCGCATACCGGCAGATACACGTGTGGCTAAGCCGCTATGAAAATGCGCTCGGCGGATGCAAGGCCCAGCCACATGCATATATGTCACCATTTGTGCGCGCCAGGTTTTGAAGATCGGCCCCATAGCTTTTTAGCTCAGTTTAAAAGGAAGTGTTCTTTTGGATCTGTTTGCCTAAGCTGTTTTTTTCCTCCATTGGCTTCCTACATAAATAGCAGACACAAAGTTTGTGGTCACTTTTAGCACACATGCTGGCACTTGTTTTTTGTTTTTTTAAATTTATTTTTCTTTTGGCATTTCAAAGCAGATTACATTCAAGCACTGCAAGTATTTCCCTATCCCCAAAGAGCTTAAAATCAGGGACGATAACTTTCAAACCGGCGAATGCATCAGCCCGCACCCAGGGTCGTGGCCGTTTCATAACATGCATGTGCATACCTGTGTATGTTATAAAATGGTCTGGCCACATACACACGTGCACCAAATTTTAAATGGGTGGGTGCATGTGTGCGCAAATCCCGCTTTTACGTGTAAGTTGGAGTTTAAAAGTGGTGCATGCTGACGTCATTGCCAGTTAAACCAGTTTGTCCCCAGTTCACCCAATTAAGGGGTAGGTCCTCCAAACCCACCTAGTTAAATAGCCTTCACCCCCCCCCCCCCCCCCCACCAGTTAGTCCCAACCCTTAAAACCCCACAGATCTGCCTATTTTTTTTTCTTTTATAACTTACACCTCTTCCATAGCAGAAGTAAAATTATGTGACAAGGGACCTTGGTGTGGGCCAGGGTATGTAAGTATTTATATGCCCATCTCTTGACCAGGCTCTGACATGCCCATGCCCTAGCCTGCCTTTTGAAATGTGCATCCCCTAATTAGTGCACATGCTGGCTTTAAGTTTGTATCTGATAGGGATGTGAATCGTTTTCCATATCGTCTTAACGATAGAAATCGTGTGGCAGGGCAAGAAAATCGTCTTAGGCACGATTTTTTAGTTAAAAAATCGTTAAAAATCGTTTTTTCCGATTAGTGCGCACTAACTCGAGTTAGTGCGCACTATCCCTATTAATACCAGGAGTGTTGTGATCTTCCTGCACACAGTGCCCTATCCCTAATACCAGGGGTGTTGTGATCTTCCTGCACACAGTGCCCTATTCCTGATACTGGGGGTGTTGTGATCTTCCTGCACACAGTGCCCTATTCCTGATACCGGGGGTGTTGTGATCTTCTTGCACACATCCCGATATCAGGGATAGGGCACTGCATGCAGGAAGATCACAACACTCCTGGTATTAATAGGGATAGGGCACTGCATGCAGGAAGATCACAACACCCCTGGTATCAGGGATAGGGCACTGTGTGCAGGAAGATCACAATACCCCAGAGGAGTGAGGGTTAGGCAGCTCCCCCCTGTCTGTGAAGCCAGCCTCTCACTAGTAATGCAGGGAGGGAGCTGTCTCAGACTTCACCATCCTCCCCCCCCCCCCCCCCTTACCCACACACCATTCACTAGCTGGGACATGGGGGAAGTCAGGAGTGAGGGTCAGGCAGCTCCCCCCTGTCTGTGAAGCCAGCCTCTCACTAGTAATGCAGGGAGGGAGCTGTCTCAGACTTCACCATCCACCCCCCCCCCCTCACCCACACACCATTCACTAGCTGGGACATGGGGGAAGTCAGGAGTGAGGGACAGGCAGCTCCCCCCTGTCTGTGAAGCCAGCCTCTCACTAGTAATGCAGGGAGGGAGCTGTCTCAGACTTCACCATCCTCCCCCCCCCCCTCACCCACACACCATTCACTAGCTGGGACATGGGGGAAGTCAGGAGTGAGGGTCAGGCAGCTCCCCCCTGTCTGTGAAGCCAGCCTCTCACTAGTAATGCAGGGAGGGAGCTGTCTCAGACTTCACCATCCTCCCCCCCCCCTCACCCACACACCATTCACTAGCTGGGACATGGGGGAAGTCAGGAGTGAGGGTCAGGCAGCTCCCCCCTGTCTGTGAAGCCAGCCTCTCACTAGTAATGCAGGGAGGGCGCTGTCTCAGACTTCACCATCCACCCCCCCCCCCTCACCCACACACCATTCACTAGCTGGGACATGGGGGAAGTCAGGAGTGAGGGTCAGGCAGCTCCCCCCTGTCTGTGAAGCCAGCCTCTCACTAGTAATGCAGGGAGGGAGCTGTCTCAGACTTCACCATCCTCCCCCCCCCCCTCACCCACACACCATTCACTAGCTGGGACATGGGGGAAGTCAGGAGTGAGGGTCAGGCAGCTCCCCCCTGTCTGTGAAGCCAGCCTCTCACTAGTAATGCAGGGAGGGAGCTGTCTCAGACTTCACCATCCTCCCCCCCCCCCCCTCACCCACACACCATTCACTAGCTGGGACATGGGGGAAGTCAGGAGTGAGGGTCAGGCAGCTCCCCCCTGTCTGTGAAGCCAGCCTCTCACTAGTAATGCAGGGAGGGAGCTGTCTCAGACTTCACCATCCTCCCCCCCCCCCCCCTCACCCACACACCATTCACTAGCTGGGACATGGGGGAAGTCAGGAGTGAGGGTCAGGCAGCTCCCCCCTGTCTGTGAAGCCAGCCTCTCACTAGTAATGCAGGGAGGGAGCTGTCTCAGACTGGTATCAGGGTTAGGGCACTGTGTGCAGGAAGATCACAACACTCCTGGTATTAATAGGGATAGGGCACTGTAAGAGATGACTGTAGTAGATTGAATAAAGATCTGATGTTTCTGCTCTCCTCACACCAAACAAAAACAACACACAAGCAGAGAAGCCCTTCTTACAAAGCTGAGCTAGTGAGTTAAGTAGGAGGAAAAGTAAACATACTGGTGCCAGTG
Source organism: Rhinatrema bivittatum (assembly GCF_901001135.1). Classification (NCBI taxonomy): domain Eukaryota; kingdom Metazoa; phylum Chordata; class Amphibia; order Gymnophiona; family Rhinatrematidae; genus Rhinatrema; species Rhinatrema bivittatum. Next base: position 178,154,670 of record NC_042618.1, read on the forward strand.
TGGCTACTTAAAAAATACACTTACAAACAATCAATTACATATATTTGAACTGTGTACAGTTCCAGCCAGGACCACCTTTCTAAAATGCACAGTGATTGGCAAATTCAACATGCACTAGCATTTCAGGTGCCTGCTAACAAAAATAATAAACAAACAAGTTCTAGTCACGTGAGTGCTGATCATTACATTACTTTTTTTGTCAAGCTTCCAACTGTTTCCATTTCACATCCCCCCAACCATATTGGTAACATCAATAGATAAGAGCACAGCCAGCCAATAGGAATACATACATACATATTCATTCCTAAGTGACCTTTACTGACCTGGGAAGTGTGAACACTTTGTTTCATTTTCTGTTGGTGTTCGTTAGTTTCCAGTTCCATTTCCCATCCCCCCAACCATCACCTCAGTGGTAACCTTGGTAACATCAATAGATAAGAGGGCAGCCAGCCAATAGGAACACATATTCATTCCTAACTGACCTTCAGTGACCTGGAAAGTGTTTATTTGTATCATTTTCAGTTAGTGCGCACTAACGGGGAGTTAGTGCGCACTAACTCGATTTAGTGCGCACTAACACGATTTAACGATTTTTAACGATAAATCGTTAGAATTTCTATTGTATCGTGTTCTATAACGATTTAAGACGATATAAACATTATCGGACGATAATTTTAATCGTTGAAAAACGATTCACATCCCTAGTATCTGAGGCAGTGGAGTGTAAACTGTCTTGCCTCAGGTCACAAGGAGTGGCAGTAGGATTTGAACCCTGGCTTGTAGCATGCTGCTCTAACTACTAGGCTACTCCTCCACTCCTATTTTGCTGATTTACAAAGGGAAGCGACACGTGTTGTTCACCTTTGGAAACCGACTGCATTGCATGTGGACTAAAAGTAAATAACATAGGATATTCAAAATTGTCCCCACATATATGAGAGAGAGAGAGAGAGAGACTGACTTTTAAAGGACCAATCTGACACACTATATATCTCCCTCTGTAAGGGGGCACTTTCAATTCAGGGTTGGGTTTTGTTTTTTTTTGGTGGGGGGTAGTGTTACAGACCCTTGCTCCCTAGGTAGACCAATGTAACACCACCCACCCTAAAACCCATCCTGAGTTGAAAGTGCCCCCTTACAGTGGGAGATATATAGAGTGTCAGATTGGCCCTTTAAAAGAGTCTCTGTTTCTTTCTTTCTTTCTCTCTCTCTTTCTCCCTTTCCTGACTTGCACCTCATCAGGACCAGTACTTAAGTAACTTGGCACACATTGCCATGGTCAGCCTTGCAAAATTCAGGGGTTATACACATCCATCTTCGCCCTGCCTCCTTATTCTTGGCACTCATACTTCCCAGCTTCTTAAAATTTGCATTGGTTGTCCTCGGCCCACATACGCATGTAGGGGGCTGTTTTTGCACGAGCAACACTTTTAAAATCCACCTGTATGGGAAGCAGATTTTCATAAAGGCCTTTTTCACGGATAAAGAGCACTGTTTTGCCCACTGAAATGGCTTTTAAAATTACCCTCGCTATGTCTAATTTAAATGGAATACATTTCACTGAGACATTATTTGAGAATTGAGATAAAGAATATATTACATCATCATTTGTATTACCATTCCACAAGGGTAGGAACAAGGGGGGAACAGAAAACCACAGCCCACTTATATTAACCTCAGTGTTGGTCATGTAAACAGAAAACATCCCTAGAACAGAATAGTGCAGAACCTTGATGCCAGTGGGTTTAGGTTACAGATCATAGGCAGCAAGGTTTCACAAGGGTAAGATCTTTCCAAATACTCTTGACAAGAGTTCACTGACGACAGTAATAAGTCAGAGAGGTGCAGCAGAAGTAACCTATCTGTATTTTGTTTAAAGCCTTTTACACTGTTCTCCATAGAAGACTGGTGAGCAAGCTAGCCAGGGTGACAGCTGAAAGAAGAATTATCAATCACAGAAACAGTTTCAAATACAATTAGTCGTTAAAATCATGTGAGGGGAGGGGAGGGGACAGTAGAATGACACTCTCTCCCCCCTCCCCTTTATCCACTCTCACCCTGCAGGCAGCCATGCCCAAGATTTTCATCCTTGAAAGTATTCCAGAGAATAAGCATTAGACTCCAGAATTAGGAATCGGATGATACTACAAGCAGAGAGTTCAGTGATGTGCGGGATGGGGCTCCTGGAAGGCTCTTGGGAGCCCTATATTAAAAGTTTTATGAAAACCGTGAGCATCTCCCTGAGTCGAACAGAGTGCTAGAGCCCCTTGGTAAGAAGTTGGCAGCACATTACTGGTTCTCAGGCTTCTCTAGATGGTTATCTCCCTTGTAAAGAACTATGGACGTACTTCCTGCTTTCTTGTAAGGAAAGGAAAATATAGCATTGCACATAATGTTAGGTTTGTTTAAATACTTATTACATGCCAATTCCTATTTATATTTGACTTTAGAAAAATATAGAATCCTAATTAAAAGATACATAGGGTAGATCTAAATTACTTAACTACAGAGACCAAACTAAATAAGCATTTTAGCAATAATGTTTTTTGACTATAGGTAATCCACTTAAATATCTCAAGCCAAAAATAATGGGAATGTTATAGTGCACAGAAGCATTTGTTGACTTGATTTTCCCCAAAATAGATTTTTAATTTCCAAGTTGATTTAGTAAGTAGCAAACACTAGAAGTCCCCGTTTTCTACCCCTCCTGCTGGCTGCACGTCACACAAACAAACTGGTAACCTTGAGGATGATTGAACTGGATTCTAGTGTGTGCATATTCAACTCTTTGGGCCTGATTCACTAAGGGGGTCATTCTCTAACGCTATCGCACGTGAAAAGGGACCGGGGCGGCACCGGGAGCCGACGCTGTGGACACATCGCTGGCGGCGAAAGGTAAGATTCCTTATCGCCGCCAGTTTCGCGCAGAATAACTACACCTTTTATGGTGTAGTTATTTGGTGTGAAAGTCGACAACGATCGCACCGCGGAGGTGCGATCGCTGCCAGCAATCGCAGGACCGGCCTCCCCCGCTTTGCCCCCCCGCCCCCCTTTACCGCCGGATTCTCTAAGGTCTGCGACCTTAGAGAATCCAGGCCTAAGTCTGTTCTCCCATTGTGTGTCTATGGGAAAAAATGAATCTGCTAAGTCAATGCAAAACAATGGGAATATCTTGGATACAGCTTAAAGCAGAGGGATCTTTTGAACAGTAGGGATATGTGTGGGAACACATTTAAAATTTAGGGTTTTTTTTCTTTTGTTTCATTTTATATGATATTCATGTCATTTCTTTTCATTAAGTTGAAGCAAAATTAATACCTAAAAAAGAACAAATGAAAGAAAAAAGAATCCAAAGGCACTGGTTTTCCCTTCCCCCTTCCCCCTGCCACAACTCCCCTCCCCGTACTACTTCAATAAAAAAAATTACCTCATGTACAGAGAAGGGCAACTAAAGTAATAAAGGGACTGGAACAAAGCCCCTATGAGGAAAGGCTAAAGAGGTTAGGATTCTTCAGCTTGGAGAAGAGACGGCTGAGGGGGGATATGGAAGGAGTAAACGTTAATTGGTTGTTTTCTCTTTCAAAGACCAGGGGACACACCATGAAGTTACTAGGTGATTCACTTAAAACGGATAAGATACATTTTGTTTTTTACTCAACCCGTAACTAAGCTCTAGAATTCATTGCCAGAGGATGTGGTGAAAGCTATCAGTGTAGTTGCATTTAAAAACGGTTTGGACAAGGTCCTGGAGGAAAAGTCCATTAACCATTAGTAAGGTGAAGTTGCAGAAATTCACTCCCTATCCCTGGGATAAGCAGCTTGGAATCTATCTACCCCTTGGGATCCTGCCAGGTACTTGTGACCTGGATTAGCCACTGTTGGAAACAGGATACTGGGCTTAATGGACCTTTTGTCTGACCCAGTATGGCAAGTCTTTTGTTATCATGTTCTTATGCTCTTATTTTCATCCTGGGCCATCCTCATCCTCTCACTCTCTCCATTCCTACTTACCGCATCCATGGGCTTGATAAGTTGAAATGGGGCAGGAGCATTTTACAGTCACTTCTGTCCTGCCGGATCCTATTGTTGTAGGGCCAGCACCATTTTGACAACAGAACCCTGCAAGGCAGGAGCAGTTGGGGATTGTTCCTGCCCCATTTGGACTCAGTCTACTGTATGGATGAAGTAAGATGGGAATGGGGAGAGTGAGGAGGGGAAGAGAGAGTAGGGAAAGAATATTCTTTAAATGCTAAATCTGTAAGTCTTCTGTGGAAATGACTTTAAATCATTGTTTACCTGTCCCTCCTGATGCAGCCTTGGCAAAATATGGCCCATATAGGGGACTGAGTTTCCACCCACTATTACTTTGAAATGTACTCGTTTCTCCATGGATGCTGAATAAAACTATAACTAATTGACAGCTCCTGTGAAGAAATTTCTTTTCTTAGGAATGTATTTAAAACGTCGGATCTTTAACAACTAATGATGCACAAACATCAAGCCTTTTTCTCTGGAAAGGAAACTGCAGAACTAGAGGTCAGATATGAAATTCCCAGGGGAACAACTCAGAACCAACATCAGGAAATATTTCTACCAGAGAGGATGGTGGATGCATGAAATAACCTAAACCTCCTGGGTGGTGATGAGAGTGGTGTTGGCATTCAAAAGGGCATGGGATAAACCCTGCAGATCCCTTCAGGCCAGGAAGTATACAAATGAAAGAATGGGATAACCTATGTTAACTTTAGGTGTAACATTTCCTCATGGAGCTGCACTACTACCACCTTTAACAGAAGGCATGGGGGTAACCTGCATGGAGCGGTAGCTACTGCCCTTAACAGTAGGCATGGGGGTAAGCTGTGTGAAGCGGCAGTTACTACCAAAAGCAACTTGCTGAGCAAACTGGATGGACTGTGTGATCTTTATCTGCTGTCATTTACTATGTTACTATGCTACAATGTAAGCTAGTCTTAAAAACAAAATCACTAGCCATATAGACATGGCTTAATGCAGGAAAAGTCAATATGGTTTCAGCAAACAGAACTGTTGCCTTACCAATCTTTTAGATTTTATTGAAGGTATAAATAAACATATAGATAAGGGTGAGCTGGTTGATATAGTGTATTTGGATTTTTCAGAAAACATTTGACAAAATACCCCATTAGAGGTTCCTCAGAAAATTAAAAAGCTTGGGGGTAAGGCAGTGTTCTATTGTGGCTTGGTAACTGATTAAAGCACAGAAAGAGAGGACAGGACTAAATAATCAGTTTTCCAAATGGAGGAAAGTGATTAGTGGAGTACCACAAGGGATTAGTACTGGATCTGTGCTGTTTAAGGTAGTCCCAAATGATCTGAAAAACAGAATGAGTGAGGTGATCAAGTTTGCAGATAACATTAGGGATGTGAATCGTTTTTCAACGATTAAAATTATCGTCCGATAATTTTAATATCGTCTTAAATCGTTATAGAACACAATACAATAGAAATTCTAACGATTTATCATTAAAAATTGTTAAATCGTGTTAGTGCGCACTAACTCCCAGTTAGTGCGCACTAACAGAAAATGATACAAATTGACACTTTCCAGGTCAGTAAAGGTCAGTTAGGAATGAATATGTGTTCCTATTGGCTGGCTGCCCTCTTATCTATTGATGTTACCAAGGTTTCCACTGAGGTGATGGTTGGGGGGATGGGAAATGGAACTGGAAACTCACGAACACCAACAGAAAATGAAACAAAGTATTGACACTTCCCAGGTCAGTAAAGGGTCACTTAGGAATGAATATGTATTCCTATTGGCTGGCTGTGCTCTTATCTATTGATGTTACCAAAGTTCCCACTGAGGTAATGGTTGGGGGGATGTGAAATGGAAACAGTTGGAAGCTTGACAAAAAAAGTAATGTGATGATCATCACTCATGTGACTAGAACTTGTTTGTTTATTATTTTTGTTAGCAGGCATGTGAAATGCTAGTGCATGTTGAATTTGCCAATCACTTTGCATTTTAGAAAGGTGGTCCTGGCTGGAACTATTATACACAGTTCAAATATATGTGGTAATTGATTGTTGGTAATTGTATTTTTTAAGTAGCCACACTGGCCACCAGTATGTTTACTTTTCCTCCTACTTAACTCACTAGCTCAACTTTATAAGAAGGGCTTCTCTGCTTGTGTGTTGCTTTTGTTTGGTGTGAGGAGAGCAGAAACATCAGATCTTTATTCAATCTACTACAGTCAGGCAGCTCCCCCCTGTCTGTGAAGCCAGCCTCTCACTAGTAATGCAGGCGGGATAGGGCACTGCATGCAGGAAGATCACAACACCCCTGGTATCAGGGTTAGGGCACAAGTTCTAGTCACATTGACTGATCACATTACTTTTTTTGTCAAGCTACCAACTGTTTCCATTTCCCATCCCCCATATACTGTCAGTGGCAGTTAGTGCGCACTAACTCCCGTTAGTGCACACTAATCGGAAAAAACGATTTTTAACGATTTTTCAACGAAATAATCGTGCCAAACACGATTTTCTTCTCCTGCCACACGATTTCAATCGTTAAGACGATATGGCACACGATTCACATCCCTAGATAACATTATTCAAAGTTGTTTAAACAGCAGCAGATTGTGAGGAATTGCAGAAGGACCTGTGAGATTAGGAAACTGGGTATCTGAGTAGCAGATAAAATTTAATGTGGAAAAGTGCAAAGTGAAGCACATAGGAAAAATAATCCCAACTTCAGGTACACAATGCTGAGTTCTGTAAAGGGAGTGGAGTCCCTGTGGACAATACATTGAAACCCACAGCTCAGTGTGGTTAAACCCCCCCCCCCCCCCCCCAAAAAAAAAAAACCAGAATGTTAGGAATGATCTGAAAAAGAATGGTGAATAAAACTCAGCTCTTTCCGTTTAGACTATTGCAACCTGCTCCTCACAGGACCTCATTCGAGCCATCTCTCTCTACTACAATCTAATCTATCCTAAATTCAGCTATGCGACTTATATTTCGTCAAAGTTGCAACACCCATATAACCCCTCTTCTGAAATCATTGCATTGGCTCCCTATCTGTTCCCATATACAGTTCAAGCTCCTCTTACCTACAAGTGCCTTCCCTCTGCAGCTCCTAAATATCTCTCCTCTCTTAACTCTCTCTCCAACCCTCCTTGTGCACTCCTCCACTCATCAGACAAGTCACTCCTGTCTATGCCCTTCTCCTCTACCACTTATTCCCAACTCCGTGCTTTGCATCTGGCTGCGCGGGGTGCTTGAAATAGACTTCCAGAACTGGTGTGTCATGCTCCCTCCCTTGCCTTGTTTAAATCCCATCTAAAAATCCACCTTTTTGAGGCTGCTTTTAAATCGTAAGCCTAATGATCCACCTTCACCCTCTTTAACTAATTTTAGCCATTGTCTTACTATCTGTAACTTCCTAAGGGGGTTATTTTCTAAACCCTTATCACGTGCGTTAGGGCCCTTACGCACGCGATAAGGCCATATTGCATGCGAAAAGGGCCTTTTCGCATGCGATACGATGCAAATTAGGGGGAGGGGAGGAGTCGGGGCAGGGAGGGGAGGAGACGGGGCAGGGAGGGGCAGAGTATGCGGTGTTTTCGCTGCCGGCGATAATGTTACTAACATTATCGTTGGCAGTTGTGCGCCGAATAACTACACCTTTTATGGTGTCGCTATTTGGTGCGAAAGCCGGCATACTGCAGTGGTGTGAAGGCTGTGGGTTTTTGCAGGATTCGCCATTCTTTCGCAGACTTAGGTTTGGATTCATCATTCTTCCAAGCCTAAGTCTCTTGACTTGTATGTTGCTTTGATTGGATTGTAAACTCTATAGAGAAGGGACTGTCACTTGCCTATTTTTTATACAGCACTGCATACATCAAATTGCGCTATAGAAATGTTAAGTAGTAGCAGTAGAATAAAACAGAAAATATCACATTTCCTCTGTATCGCTCCATGGTGTGCCTGCACATAAAAAAAAGATGCAGAGGAGGGTGACAAAAATGATAAAAGGGATGGAACAGCTCCCCTATGATGAGAGGCTACAGCGATTAAGGCTTTTCAGTTTGCAAAAGAGACTGCTGAGAGGGCACATGATAGAGATTTATATAACCGACCTGATTTGATATTTGTATTGAGAATGTCGGTATATAAAAATTCTAAATAAATAAATAAATAAATAATTGAAAGTGTGATGGAACTGGGAAATAAAGGCCTTTCATTTATACTTTCAAATAATATTAAAATAAGGGGGCACTCTATAAAATTTGCAACCAAACGATTTGAAACAAACAAACAGTAAACAGTATTTTTTCGTTCAGCACACAATCAAGCTGTGGAATTTGTTACCACCCAATGTGGTCAAGCCTAATGGAGATTAAAAAAAAAGGTTTGGACAAAATCGTGAAGGAAAAGTTCATAAATCATTTTTAGCCAGGGAGACTAAAGAAAGCCATTGCTATTCCTGGGAGTGAATAACAAGAAATTGATCTGCTTGTTGGAATCTGCTGGATACATGGAATCTGGACTGGACCCTGTCATAGACAGGATGCTGGGCTCGAGGGGCCTTGGCACTTCCTATGTTGTGTTCATATGTTCTTGGCATCCACCAGCCTTTCTCTGAAAAAACGAAGAAAAAAATGTGGAGATGGCACCACAAAAAATGTTAACGTTGTAGAAAAAGCTGCAAGGATTAAGATGATCTAAATTTCACAGAAAACCTAAACCTAAATAAAAAGGGTAATGAACAGTTTTTAGAGGATTGTTAGAGGATGCTTTTTGTACTGTCCATCTCTTTTCAGAACACTGATGGCTTCAGGGAACAAAAACCCTGGTGTAGAGCCTGGCAAGGTCCCTACTAAATCTAAAATTCATGTAAGCAATATACTAGTGTAGGGAGCATGCTACCTGGTAGTCAGCTCCCCTTGGGGCTGGTGCAATATTGGGCGCTAAGCTCAGCACAATGCTAAATGCGCAGTTGGACACGCATTTTGGTCGCGCTAGACATACGCCCAATGCAATATCGGTATTAGCCCATCCAAAACGCGCATTCATACCGGCGCATAGCTATTTCAGCACATGCAAATGCCATGTTGATGAGGCTACTAGTTAGTGCCTGTGATCTAAAAAAAGAAGTGCGGCCGATTCGCACATTTTAATGCTCAAAAATTAACGCCAGCCCAGAGCTGGCATTAAGTTTTGAGGCACCCCCAAGCCATGCTCAGAAGAGCAAAACATACAGTTATTTGTGGTTCCTCCTACTTAATATTGTTGCAATACTAAGCAGGAGGAACCACAGAAAGCTGCAACAAAAAAAAAAAAAAATAACAAAAAAAAACAAAACTTGACAGCGATCAGGTTAGGAAAAGGGAAGCTCAATTTACGAGCGGCCAGTTTTCCTAATCCTTGGCTGTGCACGGGTTAGGAAAACGGGCGCTCAGAAAACTGAATGTCCGTTTTCCTTACCTGCGCACAACCACTTCTCCATGGATGTGCTAGGGACACGCAAATTATCTATTACTCGTCCCTTTTAGCGTGCCAGCTCATTAGAATACTAGATCGAGCGCCCAAGAGAGGGGCTGTGCGCATGTTCAAAAAACTTGCATCCAGGTTGGATGCACTTTTTTTGCGGGCATGATATTGTATCGGCCCAATTACGGACTGCTGCCATGGTAACGGCTCTCTGCTATAAATAGCAGAGCCTACTGTTGTCAGTGTGGACTTTTAGTTTCATTTTGGAGGAGGCAAGATGGTTGTTTTTTTGTTTTTTTTTTAAATTCATGTTTCTTCCTCCTTTTCCTTTTATTTTTGAAACTAAGGACTCTTAAATCCTACCTTTTGGGATTCAGAGTTAAGAGCTTTAAGAGTGTTCTTTCGTTTTGGAGAAGAGATTTATTTCTATTTTTGGATATCTGTTGGGGAGGATTTATATCCATCCTTCCTCCATTTTAGGGGTGTCCAGTACTGGCCCTATTTTTTTTTATCCACCTGAATTGCTGCAGATGAAGAATTCAGGCCCGCAAGCACAGAACTCTCGAGGATCCTGAAACGTCCACTCAATGTTCCTGTGGAAGGAGAAAAAAGGTAAAGAAGAAGCAGAGTGGATCCCATCCAGGGTTAATTAATTTAATATATTGTTTTTGATATTTTGGAAGAAGAGGTGCAAGATGCCATCCAGGAACCAAAGGTATGGAGAAGAATTGCATGGTTTCATTCAGGTGCCAAAAGTGTTGATGTCTGTGTAGAGGATTCAGACAGCTATTCAAGACATTAAAAAAAAGGCATGAAAACATTGGGATAACTAGTAACTCAAACAGACTACCCTAAGGATAGAGGGAAGCTGACAAACTATCCCTTTATGATTGGAAAAGGATCTGGATTGGAAACTGCTTAATAAGAATCACATCATCACAGATCTGTACCGAAAACCACTGGGGTACATTTTAAAAGAGAGCACGCGTGCCTACTTTTGTTTGCGCACCAGGGCGCAGATTTTATAAATCTGCGCACACGCGTACTTTTGTTTGCGCACCAGGGGGCAGATTTTATAAATCTGCGCACACGCCTACTTTTGTTCGCGCACCAGGCGCGAACAAGACTACGCGGGATTTCAATAGATACGCGCGTAGCCACGTGTATCCATTAAAATCCGGGGTCGGCGCGCGCAAGGCTGCCCAAAATCGGCAGCCTGCGCGCGCTGAGCCACACAGCCTGCCTCCGTTCCCTCCACCATCCCGCACCTTCCCTTCCCTTCCCCTACCTAGCCCACCCCCCCGGCCCTATCTAAAAACCCCCCTACCTTTGTCGGCAAAGTTACTCCTGCTGGAAACAGTCTTAACTTTGCGCGCGCCGGGCCGGCTGCCGTGTGCCATGTTCCAGTCCGGGGGCTGGTCCTGAGGCCACGGCCACGCCCCTGGAACAACCCCGGGCCGAAACCACGCCCGCGGCACTGCCCCGGATGACGCGCCAACCGCGTAACGCCCCCGACACGCCCACCCCAAGAAAGCCCCGGGACTTACGCTCGTCCTGGGGCTTTGCGTGCGCCGGAAGCCTATGCAATATAGGCTCGGCGCGTGCAGGGGCGTTTTAAAAGGGTTACGCGCGTACCTTTTGTGCGTAACCCTTTTAAAATCCGGCCCTTTATGTGATACAAAGAGCTGTTTGCCAATTGCACTTGATGTTCACTTTGGGGTAGATTTTAAAAAGATGCACGCATGGGTCCATGTGCGTGCACTACCCGGCGTGTGCACATGGATATATGATTTTATAACATGCACATGCCAGTGCGCGCATGTTATAAAATCTGCGGCGGCGTGCGCAAGGGGGTGGGGGTCAATTTTGTGGAGCGCACCGTTAGCCTATGTTTTGCCGTGTGTTTTTGACGCGCTATTTTTACCCCTTATACAGTAAGGGGTAATAGCGCGTCGAAAACGTGCGGCCAACCCCCCTGAAACTAATAGCGCCCGCAACATGCAAATGCATGTTGATGGCCCTATTAGTTATTCCCGCGCGATACAGAAAGTAAAATGTGCAGCCAAGCCGCACATTTTAATTTCTGCCAACACCGGGACAATGTACAGAAAAGCAGAAAAAACTGCTTTCCTGTACACCCTCCGACTTAATATCATAGCGATATTAAGTCGGAGGCCCCAAAAATTAAAAAAAAAATTTTAATTTAAAAAAAAAGATGTTAAATGTGCCCGCGGGTCGGAAGATGGATGCTCAATAATGCCGGCGTCCGTTTTCCGAACCCGTGGCGGTCAGCGGGCTCGAGAACTAACACCGGAAAAATTGAGCGTCGGCTGTCAAACCCGCTGACAGCCGCTGTTCCTGTCAAAAAGGAGGCACTAGGGACACACTAGTGTCCCTAGCACCTCTTTTTACCGCGGGCCCTCATTTAAATACTTGATTGCGCGCCCAGGAGAGTGGCCTGGGCGTGTGTTGGGAGAGTGGGCGCTCGCCTCAGAGCGCCAGCTCTCCCACAGGTTTTACTGTATCGGCCTGACAGTAAATAACTGATACAACATCCTAGGCCTTGGAGAGTAATTCTTCTCCCTTCCTCCCCACAGGGAATCCTGGAACAGAATGAGTTTGTAGAAGATAGCTTGAGAGGACCTTTTATATTCCTGTACTGAATGATATACCCTTGGACTCCAATGAAAGTTATCATCCCATGAGTTACACTTATAAACATAGGTACGATATTATTATTTTATTGAACTTTGTGGATCAATTTCAATCTCATTTCCTTTCTCTATATACCCTCTGTGCAGTCTCACCGTGGCAAAAAATAAAAACCCATTGTAGTCATGCAGGAACTTTCTCACAACAACTAAAATAATTAACACCACATCTAAGTTTGACCATGAGGTGATGTGGCAGGCACAACTGGGAGATCTTGCTAGAGGGATTAGCGAGGGTAGCAGAGCAACTGAGAAGCTTCCTTTGATGAGACAGGAGGAATGAACTACCAGGAAGACTTGAATTGCTTCTGCACCCAAGTTAATGAGTCAAGAGCTGACATGCCAATGTGGGAATATTCTATCAGACATGAGACTTGCATTTATGATGAGGACAATGTAATAACTTTTGGTCTGTCAATTGCTTAAGCACAGTCCCTGCATAGTGCAGAATCTTGCTGAAACCAGCTCACAAGCGGAAAGAAATATGACTTCGGTGGAAGGACACAAGAAGAACATGACTGGACTTTGCACCTATCACTGCTGTTCTTTGCCACCAGGTTTGAAAGTTATTTGCAAGCTTTTGATATTCTTCATCAAACCTGTATAATGTGGCTTATTTAGGTCACAATTGTAAGTAAATAAGATTGAAAAGAATGAGAATTCATACTAACTAAATCAGTGCCAAAGTTGGATGTTGAAACAGTGTCTGTGTCAGCATCTGCACCTGTCCTAGGCGGTAATCTCTCTCTCTCTCTCTCTCTCTTCTGAATCACAGAAACCCTTCAAATTGCACCAAACCACTGTGCCTCCACCTCCCGGTTGTCGCCAACCTCTTTCCTGGTTTTAAAATATGGTTCCCTCGCATATGTCGATGTCGCCTCGCCCTCTTCTGGTGCCCTAGGCAGCCACTTAGTTCGCCTATTTCTCTCCCGCCGGCCCTGTGGGGAAGACTTTGCTAAGTGGGTGGAAAGTAATAAGGAGTACAGATTTTCCCAGAACACAGATCACTGCTTCTGTGGAAAATACTTCTTATCTCACTCTGGCATTTAATTTTAATTTAATCTCATCTTTTATCAAAATAAAGGCCATTTGGCTTACTTTAAGGAACAGTTTCATGATTAGCATTTTTATAGCTCCTTCATAAAACCACAGATCAGAGATTTTATAGTATGGTATATTTTGTTTTGGCCAATGGCCAATTGAAATACTGGCCAAGTCCCATATGTGTTTGGTATTTGATGAATCTCTTAAGTTCGTGTATGTTAAATTTACTATCTCCATTCTTTCCTGTGCTTTTTTTCCAGCTCTCATAATCCCTTTGACTCTCGTCTGCTGATTCAGCACCTTTGGCTAAGCTAACTCCCTTGACAACATCGGTCTGGGCAACAAATGGATTTTCTATTACCCAAGACTACTTATCTAGCCTTATGGACACACACGTTGTGATACACAAAAGCCAGCTGCCTTGAAAGAAGACTACCGCTAGTTAATAGATACCATTGATTTTGACATTTCAAAGAAAACAAAAGTCCAGTTGATGCCAATGTAATTTTTCAAGCCAATCTACCAAACAAAAAAGCCACTTGAAAATGCAAACTCCTCAATTACAAATTCTGCAAACTGAAAGTTCAGTTTATTGAGCCAGATTAGAAACAACTTCACCTACAAACATGCAAACCAAGCCTAACCTCACGAGTAGCTAATGTAATACATTTTCCCATGGAATCTATGACATTACTGGAATTCTGCACCCTCAGCTTCCGTATGAAATAATGGAAACATCATAGACAGTGCCCTACTCTCCAAAAGCATTAAATCATAAGTTGTACTCGGTGTGGCATCTGGCCTTCAGTCTGATTTTTCTTTACGTAGAAAGTCACAAGAGGAGAATATGTCAGCTAAAAAAATACTGGTTTCTGTTTCTCACGGCTAAAGATGCAGTGGGCCAAAAAAGGTTTGGCCCGGAGAGTAGTACGTCTCTCCAAGTATAGCTGAAGCCAGTGAATGAGACTGGAAAGGTTTTAAAACGAAAATTGAAATGGTACTGCACAGAGCTTCATATTCAGTAAGACTTCATTCAAGTGTATAAGACCAGCAATGTGAAAAAAAAGCATTTATTTTTAGTAGATCAACTCCTAATTAGAGAAGTGCAGAAAATTGAAGCTCAAATTGGAAACAGATGAATTTCAGGCTGGTTAGAATTCAACCAAATTTCAAGTATTTTCCAGGTTTGTTGGGGAAATTAATAAAAAAAAATATTTTCCAACAAGTCTGGAGAAAAATATACAGATTTGCCATGGATTTGCCTAGCCATAGAAATCCACACTGAATCAACTTTCTACAAACCCTTTAGAATGGGTAAATATGATCAAACTCCATTGCAACTTTCAGATAGCTTGTCTTGGCCTTTTTTTTTTTAAAGAAAAATTCAAAATAATTTGATATATCTGCAAATCTCTTGCAGGTTCATCAAACTAGTGTGCAATCTTTAAAAAACAAAAAAACCCCACCTTTTCAAAGCTATCAATGCTGGTAAATAGTGATTTACTCAGGTAATTTGGCTTTCCAAAAATTACCCTCCCTCAAAGTATAGGGGTGTGAATAGGAAAAAAAAATTTGTTTTATTTCAAGCTTTCATTATGGTTTTTTTTTATTTCATTTTGTTTCATTTCTGCATTTTAGCATGTGTTGAATAGTTTTAGTGAATGCTAAATTCTTTTTAGCATGCACAGAAATCTTTTAGTATGCATTAAAATGAAACAAAACAAAATTTTGTTGCTTTCTTCTGTTGATTTGGATCGGAAATAGACAAAATAACACAACAAATATCTTTGGTGGGTTTTTTTTATTTAATCTTTATTGAGTTTTTAACATAATTACAAGATAGCTAATGCATATCCAGAGATTTCAGGAAGGCAGGATATAAACAATCCAAAACAAAAAGTATTAAACAAATCTAAAGAATATAATCTAAAAAAGCAATTCAGCAAATATGCTGCTCTTAACATATACTTTTTATAGTGTGTTTAAGTAAAAATTAAAAATTATTCTTTTTCCCCACCTTAACCTGTATATACCATGTATATATGGGAGAGAACAAAATCAATATAAGAGCAGAAAAAACAATTAGAATTCCTTTACACTTAAGAAGGAGGGAAATTAGCGAGTATTATTTAACCACTGGCATTCACAACTGATTCCTCTCTGGTACCCTCATGTGAATTCAAAAAAGACTCTAATTGAGTCGGTTCCATAAAGACATATCTTATATCATTAATTTTCATTGTACATTTACTTGGAAATCGTATTGTTATCTGGGCGCCTATTTGACGCACTCTGCGACGTAACGATAAGAACTTTTTACGCCGGATTTGTGTAGATCTAACTATGTACGGGTAAATCCAGATTTTTTTGCCTAAGTAAGTCTTATTTTGGTTCCAAAGAAAAGATCTCAGTACGTCCTCTCTGCTGGTATCATAAATTTCACAATTAACGTCCCTCTTCTTTCAACTTGTTCTTCCTGTGTTGTTTCCAGGAATTCAGTTAAATCAGATAATGGGGAAACACTCTCAGTATGTCTTGCTTGAAGTTCAATTCCATCATTCACATTCGTATTTCCTATTCTCTGATTTTCTATTGGTAGGTAATACATTTTTTATATAGTTGGCAACTCTCCAATTGGCCAAGACAATATGTCTAATAGATATTTTCTAAATTGTTTTTTAGGAGAGATTAATCTGCATTTGGGGGAATTCAGTACTCTTAAATTGTTATATCTAGTGCTATTCTCCAGATTTTCCATTCTTTTTTCAATTTTAGAGTCCCCTGGTATTAAATTTGCTTGCATCGATTACATCTGATTAATTTGTATATCCATTTCCTGAATTTTGTTGGAATGCGCTAAGACAACAGGGTTCACTGTGGTAAGCTGTGTTTGTGAGTCTTTGATTACTTCTGTTAATGAAATAATCACATTCTCCAGCGATGAAACCGCATTCCACAGAAGGTTCAAGAAGTAATTTTTTTTAAGGTAATATTTACCGAACCTTCCTGTTGTTGTTGTTCACTGAATTCCTGAGAAGAATTTGCCTGAGTCCCTCCTTGTATGCTCGGTGGGTGTGACTCCCCACCAACACTGCTCAATACTCCGATGCTTAATTCACTCAGCGTGGTTAAAACTTCTCCGCCCTGAGTCTGCCCCATCAGACTTGTGAACGGACCAACCTCGAGTGCCATTTCTCCTCCAAACGGCTTCCGTCCAGAGGCTATGGGTGATCCGAACTCGCTGGAATGGGCAGGAGGGAGGGAGTTTCCAGCACCCCAGGGCTCAAAGATGTTTCGCTGAGCAACGTCAAAGCCTGCTCCACCTCAAGTGCTGCAGCCGTCTCTCCCAGGGCATTCCCCGCTGCAGCATAAAACTCCTGAATTTTCATTTGCTGCAGGGTAGGCTTCAGGGGGCTCGAGTTTCCTTCCCTTTTCTTTTTGTATGCGGCATTCTTTCCCAGAGGCAACAAAAATGCAAAATGATCAGGAGCTCCGTGTCACCACATCTTTCCCTCACGGTGCCATTTTGTTCTCTCACGGCACCATTTTGTTCTCATCTTTGGTGGTTTTAATGTCATTTAGAACCGCACATCCATGTATGTATGGTGCTCCACATTCGCCTTTAGAGAAGGTGTTTCTAGGGACATGTTTAGGTGGGAGAGAAAAATAATAAGCTTCATTTTCCAAAGAAAAAGCAGCTGCAAATGTCCATGGCTTAATCTGCATCCTCATCAAACTTCAAAGTGAAAATATCTATGCACTTTTCCTTTGAACAAATGGTGCAAAGTTTGTGTGTTAAAAATACCTGTGTCCCAATGTGATCAATTTGAAATGGCACCTAATAAGTATAACCTGGCGAGACATGTCAGCATCCAAGCCTATTTGAAATCAAATCAATAGGGGTTATTTTCTTTTTTTTTTTTCCTTATATTTTTTTTATATTTTATGTTTATTTTTTGCAACAAACAAAATAAATTGAAATAAATATTTAACTGAAACCAGAATTTAAAATAAAAATCTTGAACAAACAAATAATTGGTTTTGTACACAGCTCATCTAATGCAATCAAGCGAGAGACGGATATCAGTCATGGCCCAAAACTATGGAACTCCATGCCAGAAGACCTGCAAACAATAATAACCAATAAGAAATTTTAGAACAAGTTGAAAACTTGGCTATTCAAAAATGCCTATTTTCTGAAAGAAACCCCTAGCTCACCATGAGTCAGATAACCAAATTATGTCCTGAACTATACCCTTTAATGTTTCTGTCTTTAATGTATCTGTCTTTGTAACGCGCCCTAAGTTTCTGTTTACCTAGTTCACTACCTATGGGGTAGATTTTCCACATGGACAAGCCAATTTTCTAACATGTGCGCGCCGGCACACGCATGGTGGAAAATCCATGGGCCGCACGCATATGCCGGATGCCGGATTTTATAATCCACATGTGTGTGTGTGCAGGTGGTCCGTGCAAGGGGGGGAGGATTTTTGCAATATCCATGCGGCGACGCATTCAGGCTTTCCCCAGTTCCCTACCCATACTCCCTCCCTCTTCCCCTCTCCTCCCCACCCCTTACATCCTACCTTTTTTCCCTTTGACAACTTACTTCAGCTCTCGAGCTGAAGTAAGTTGAGCACGCAAGGCCCGGCCACTAATAACTAGTGAGGCTGTTGCCTACACATGTATCCATCTAGCTCCCTGTGAAAAACAAAGCTGAGTTTATGAAGGGTTTGGGCAAGTTCCCAGAGGAAAAGTCTATAACTAGGAAGTAAACTTGGAGAAAGCCACCTTTAATCCCTGGGAGTAAGCTAAGCAACAAGAAACAGATCTACTCTTATGAATTTTCTGGGTACTTGCAACTTGGATTGGCCACGGTGGAAGACAGAATGCTGGGCTCTGTGGACCCTTGGTCTGACCAAGCATGGCACTTCTCATGTTCTTATATTCTAATGGGGAAATGTTCTTATTTAACTTTCTTCTGAATTTGATGGGTGAAACCATCTGGGATGCTGCTGCATAAAGAGACCACAGTAGAGGCATTCATGAAAAGTAGGAAGCCTGCGCAGAACTTTTAAAGCACGTCTGCACCTGTTGCTTTTGCTTCTTGTAAAATGACTTGGGATTAATCCAGTTTTATATCTCTATGCTTTGCCGTTGATTTGACCTGACAAATGATCACAGCAGGTGTGCTCCGTGTTTCAGTGCAGGTGGCAATATGCCCATTCTGCTGTGCTCTTCCAGAGCCATCTCCAGAAGTGCATGCCCGTTCAGCAAATGGGATGGGATTGTCACTGAGCTGCTGGCACATCTCTTTCCTCACTGGAAGTGAGCATGTGTGCATGGGTGGTTTACTACCATCTGCGCTACATAGTTCAGGGTGCGTAAAGTCCTTAAGAAATCCCTCTGTCCCTTGCAGCATTTTTTCCATCCCTCCTTATTTTAGCAGTTGTCTGGCACGTTCACAGTTGTCAATAAATTCAGCGCTGTCCACCCTACACACTGAGCAGCCCCTTTTATGCCACTGTTTGTGCCTGGAGATTCTGACTCACTTCAAGCCCCAGGTCCTAGAAATACCAAATCTCAAAATTAGCCAGTGGACTGGGTTTGTCATTTAACTGAAAGCCCCCCTGCTTAAATACTGTACAGTAATTCAAAGGTGAACATATTAATGGGGCATATTTAGAGATCAAATAAATTCCAGGACTTTGTTACTTGGTGGTTTTCCCAGATTTTTTTTTTTTTTTTGGTTTTCAATTACTTCAGATCATAGCCTTCAAAATCCTCATGACAAGCAGATACCCGTATAATGGGTTATCAGAATCTCTAGCTGTGAACTTTCAACCCATTTTTACTTTTTTTTTTTTTTTATAATATCTTTCTCAGGTCCCTTTTCTTATATGATTACTCTTTGAACAGTGTAAGGAAGTGTGAAGCAGTGCAAATTATCAGTTCACAGTGTTTATCTGTTGAGGTATCAGACCCTTCAATGAAATTGAACAATATGAAGGATGTGCATTCTTATGCACAAATGCATTTTTCATAATGAAAAAGTTTATTTCTTCTTGCTCCAAATGGAACTAACTGAATCAGTGCTTCCCTAAAGAACAGAAATTTTCATTTGCATTTGTTTTCAGAAGTTTGGGGAATCAGTTTGTAGTTGTGCGCAGCAACAAGACTCTGTGCACTCTTTGGCAGTCATGCACATAAATTCCAATGTGCACCCACAAAGCATTTTTTGTGCATGCGAAAATAAAATGGGGTAGATTTTCAGTCCTACACGCGGGTGTACATGTGCATGCGCTACCCAGCACGCGCACATGTATCCCCGATTTTATAGCTTGCGCGCGCATGTTATAAAATCAGGGGTCGGCACGCGCAAGGGAGTGCACACTAGTGCACCTTGTGCGCGCCAACGACCGCGGGCTTCCCCCGCTCCCTTCCCCCTTAACTAATCTTCCCACCCCTTCCCCTAACCTTTCCCCCCTCCAGCTCCACTCTAACCCCCCCCAATTTCTTATCTCACCTTTTGCGCCTGCCTAGAGGCAGGCGTAGATTGCGTGCGCTGGCAGCCTGCTGGCTTTGACCGCTGTGTCGGAGGCCTCTGGCCCCGCCCCCACCCCAGCCCCACCCCCGACCCCTTTATTAAAGCCCCGGGACTCTACACGTGTAAATCCAGCCCAATGTGCACACAAACTTCCAAAAACTGAAATGAACTGAAACAAAAAGAAAATCTTTGGTCTGCACATCCCTAATCAATGCTATAATTTCAAAGTGCATGGGAAGGACTAGGAAGGAAGAGGAGGCATGGCACTATACATAAAATATATTATTAAAGCAACAGAATTGCAGGCTTATAAATTAAGGAGGAGGATTACAGGTTAATATGGAAAAAGGGAATGGAATATCTATTTATTAGAGATGTGAATCGTTTTCCATATCGTCTTAACGATAGAAATCATGTGGCAGGGCAAGAAAATCGTGTTAGGCACGATTTTTTACTTAAAAAATCGTTAAAAATCGTTTTTTCCGATTAGTGCGCACTAACTGGGAGTTAGTGCGCACTAACTGAAAATGATACAATTTGACACTTTTCAGGTCAGTTAAGGTCAGTTTAGGAATGAATATGTATTCCTATTGGCTGCCCTCTTATTTATTCATGTTACCAAGCTTCCCACTGACAGTATATGGGGGATGGGAAATGGAAACAGTTGGTAGCTTGACAAAACAAGTAATGTGATCAGTCAATGTGACTAGAACTTGTGCCCTAACCCTGATACCAGGGGTATTGTGATCTTCCTGCACACAGTGCCCTATCCCTATTAATTCCAGGAGTGTTGTGATCTTCCTGCACACAGTGCCCTAACCCTGGCACCAGGGCTGTTATGATCTTCCTGCACACAGTGCCCTATCCCTATTAATACCAGGAGTGTTGTGATCTTCCTGCACACAGTGCCCTAACCCTGGCACCAGGGGTGTTGTGATCTTCCTGCACACAGTGCCCTATCCCTATTAATACCAGGAGTGTTGTGATCTTCCTGCACACAGTGCCCTAACCCTGGCACCAGGGTTGTTGTGATCTTCCTGCACACAGTGCCCTATCCCTATTAATACCAGGAGTGTTGTGATCTTCCTGCACACAGTGCCCTAACCCTGGCACCAGGGGTGTTGTGATCTTCCTGCACACAGTGCCCTATCCCTATTAATACCAGGAGTGTTGTGATCTTCCTGCACACAGTGCCCTAACCCTGGCACCAGGGGTGTTGTGATCTTCCTGCACACAGTGCCCTAACCCTATTAATACCAGGAGTGTTGTGATCTTCCTGCATACAGTGCCCTAACCCTGACACCAGGGGTGTTGTGATCTTCCTGCACACAGTGCCCTATCCCTGGCACCAGGGGTGTTGTGATCTTCATGTACACAGTGCCCTATCCCTATTAATACCAGGAGTGTTGTGATCTTCCTGCACACAGTGCCCTATCCCTAATACCAGGGGTGTTGTGATCTTCCTGCACACAGTGCCCTATTCCTGATACCGGGGGTGTTGGGATCTTCTTGCACACATCCCAGTATCAGGGATAGGGCACTGCATGCAGGAAGATCACAACACTCCTGGTATCAGGAATAGGGCACTGTGTGCAGGAAGATCACAAAACCCCTGGTATTAGGGATAGGGCACTGCGTGCAGGAAGATCACAACACTCCTGGTATTAATAGGGATAGGGCACTGCATGCAGGAAGATCACAACACCCCTGGTATCAGGGATAGGGCACTGTGTGCAGGAAGATCACAATACCCCGGAGGAGTGAGGGTCAGGCAGCTCCCCCCTGTCTGTGAAGCCAGCCTCTCACTAGTAATGCAGGGAGGGAGCTGTCTCAGACTTCACCATCCTCCCCCCCCCCACCCCCCCTCACCCATACACCATTCACTAGCTGGGGCATGGGGGAAGTCAGGAGTGAGGGTCAGGCAGCTCCCCCCTGTCTGTGAAGCCAGCCTCTCACTAGTAATGCAGGGAGGGAGCTGTCTCAGACTTCACCATCCTCCCCCCCCCCCCCTCACCCACACACCATTCACTAGCTGGGACATGGGGGAAGTCAGGAGTGAGGGTCAGGCAGCTCCCCCCTGTCTGTGAAGCCAGCCTCTCACTAGTAATTCAGGGAGGGAGCTGTCTCAGACTTCACCATCCTCCCCCCCCCCCCCCCTCACCCACACACCCTTCACTAGCTGGGACATGGGGGAAGTCAGGAGTGAGGGTCAGGCATCTCCCCCCTGTCTGTGAAGCCAGCCTCTCACTAGTAATGCAGGGAGGGAGCTGTCTCAGACTTCACCATCCTCCCCCCCCCCCCTCACCAACACACACCATTCACTAGCTGGGACATGGGGGAAGTCAGGAGTGAGGGTCAGGCAGCTCCCCCCTGTCTGTGAAGCCAGCCTCTCACTAGTAATGCAGGGAGGGAGCTGTCTCAGACTTCACCATCCTCCCCCCCCCCCCTCACCCCACACACCATTCACTAGCTGGGACATGGGGGAAGTCAGGAGTGAGGGTCAGGCAGCTCCCCCCTGTCTGTGAAGCCAGCCTCTCACTAGTAATTCAGGGAGGGAGCTGTCTCAGACTTCACCATCCTCCCCCCCCCCCCTCACCCACACACCCTTCACTAGCTGGGACATGGGGGAAGTCAGGAGTGAGGGTCAGGCATCTCCCCCCTGTCTGTGAAGCCAGCCTCTCACTAGTAATGCAGGGAGGGAGCTGTCTCAGACTTCACCATCCTCCCCCCCCCCCCCCCCCCTCACCAACACACACCATTCACTAGCTGGGACATGGGGGAAGTCAGGAGTGAGGGTCAGGCAGCTCCCCCCTGTCTGTGAAGCCAGCCTCTCACTAGTAATGCAGGGAGGGAGCTGTCTCAGACTTCACCATCCTCCCCCCCCCCCTCCCCTCACCCACACACCATTCACTAGCTGGGACATGGGGGAAGTCAGGAGTGAGGGTCAGGTAGCTCCCCCCTGTCTGTGAAGCCAGCCTCTCACTAGTAATGCAGGGAGGGAGCTGTCTCAGACTGGTATCAGGGATAGGGCACTGAGTGCAGGAAGATCACAACACCCCTGGTATCAGGAATAGGGCACAGGTTCTAGTCATATTGACTGATCACATTACTTTTTTTGTCAACTACCAACAGTTTTCATTTCCCATCCCCCCAACCATCACCTCAGTTGGAACCTTGGTAACATCAATAGATAAGAGGGCAGCCAGCCAATAGGAATACATATTCATTCCTAACTGACCTTTACTGACCTGGATAGTGTCAATAATTTGTATCATTTTCTGTTAGTGTTCCTGAGTTTCCATTTCCATTTCCCATCCCCCCAACCATCACCTCAGTGGGAACCTGGTTAACATCAATAGATAAGAGGGCAGCCAGCCAATAGGAACACATATTCATTCCTAACTGACCTTTACTGACCTGGAAAGTTACTTACTTACTTACTTATAACTTTTATATACCGAGGTTCCTGTATGGGATACAGATCACCCCGGTTTACAAAAAACTACAACTTCGCACAAAGGCAGTACCATAAAACAAGTGAAAAACAAGAAATGGTGTAAGAAACAAGTGTATCAAATAACTGGTACAATGAACTCAAACTGCAAACTGAATATTATGTAATAACAAAGAACTCTAGCTGAATATTATATACTAAAAATCGGTCCGGGAGACCGTCACAGGGAAATTAATGGGAGAGTGAGAAATAAACAAACATAAAACGAGTACCGTATGTGGGTAAAAAATTCCGTACGTTGGGCTGAAGGAAGGGGAGAGAAAATACACTGGGTAAATGAACATTGGGAACTGAACAGGACTGAACAGAATAAGTGTCAATTTGTATCATTTTCAGTTAGTGCGCACTAACGGGAGTTAGTGCGCACTAACACGATTTAACGATTTTTAACGATAAATCGTTAGAATTTCTATTGTATCGTGTTCTATAACGATTTAAGACGATATTAAAATTATCGGACGATAATTTTAATCGTTAAAAAACGATTCACATCCCTACTATTTATATTGGTGTAATATAGAGACCTCTATCACAGACAAATGGTTAGATATTTAATAGAAGATATTCATAAATTGCCATAAAAGGGAATGTGATTTCAAACTGCAGGATGTTGATAGGAGCATCCATGCTGTGGTGTCTTCTAGAAGCAAGGAGATCCCAGATTCTCTGCAGGGAGAATTGTTCTGTCAATTAGTAACAGAACTCACATGGAAAGGGGTGATACTGGATCTGGTGCTCACCAACAGGGGCAGTGTTTCTGGTGTAGTGGATCATCTAGAATCCAGTGATCATCGCATGGTGTGGTTCAGTATCAAGAGTACAGAAGATGAAGGTTTATTCAAAGGCATGGGTCCTAGATTCAGGAAAACTAACTTTATTAAAATGGGGAAGTACATCAAGGAGTTGTTGGTCTGATGGGACAATCTAGTGGAAGTGGAAGAATAGTGGGCAAAACTTAGGATAAGGGTATTAAACCTTTTTGTTAGGAAAGTAAATAAAGGAAAGAGGAAAAGAGGCCACACTAGCTTTCTAAAGAAGTAGCTGAAAAGGTAAGGGAGAAAAGGTTATTGTTCATAAACTACAAGAGAGTGCAGAAAGAGGAAGACAGGTGACAATATCTGGAAAAGGTAAAAGAAGACGGGGAAAATAGTAAGGAATGCAAAGATTCAAATGAAAGAAAAACAGTAAATACAGTCAATAGGGAGATAGGAGGAAGTGCACAAGTGGCATTGTGAAACTCAATTGAAGGGAAGGAATATGTAAAGGCTGACAAGGAAAAAAAGAAATTTCTTAACAAATATTTCTTTGTGTTCACTGTGGAAGGTCCAGGAGCAGGAACACATAAAAAGAACACAAATAAGGTTGGAAGTGATGTAAACCTCAATCGATTTTCAGAACAGTGTATTCGTGAGCAGCTAACTAAACTTAAAGTCGATAAAGCAATAAGTTCAGATATGATTCATGTGAGTGTATTAAGGGAATTTAGACACGTTCTGGCAGCTCCACTGGCTGACTTTTTTAATGCATCCTTAGAGTCAGGAGCAGTTTCAGAGCATTGGAGAGAGGCATATTGGTTCCTATTCACAAAAGTGGAAGTAAGAGGAAGCTGACAACTACAGGCCAGATAGTCAGACCTTTGTGGTGAGCAAATTAATGGAATTGCTGCTAAAACAGAGGATAGCGCTGTTTCTGGAATCCAATGGATTGCAAAATCTGAGGCAGCATGGTTTTACCAGAGGTAGGTCTTGTCAGACAAATATGATCAATTTTTTTGATTGGGTGGCCAAAAATTGGATTAGGGGAGAGGACATGAGGGAATGTATTTGGATTTTAATAAAGTTTTGACACAGTTCCACATAGTAAATTGAGCATCCTTGGTATGTGCCTTAGAGTGACTGAATAGATTAGAGACTGATTGAGTGGGAGGTGACAAAAGTTAATTGTAAATAGAGTTCACTCCAAGAAGAGGGATGCTACTAGTAGTGTGCCACAGGAATTAGTCCTTGGACTGATTCTTTTCAACATTTTTGTGAGAGACATTGTGGAAGGATTATCAAGAAAGATTTGACTTTTTACTGATGATACCAAAGTACAACAGGATAGATAATAAGGGAAGTGTGGAAAACATGAGGAGGGATCTAGTGAAGTTCAAGGAATGGTCTAGGGTCTGGCAGCTAAGATTTAATGCTAAAAAAAAATGCAGAGTTATAATATGGGGGTAAAATTCTTCTAAGCATAAAAGAAGAGCACAGTCTGGTGGTTACTGTATCTGATGATCTTAAGGTGGCCAAATAGTTGGATGAGATGACAAAAAAAGCCAGAAAGATGCTTGGGTGCATAGGGAGAGGAACAATTAGCAGAAAAAGAAAGGTGATATTGTGCCTGTATAGGTCCAAGGTGAGACCTTATTTGAAATAATGTGTGCAATTCTGGAGACTGCACCATCAAAAGGAGATAAACCGGTTGAAATCAGTCCAGAGGTCGGCTACTAAAATGATCAGTGATCTTCATTCTAAAACCTATGGGGACAGACTTAAAGATCTGGATGAAAGGCAAGATAGTGGAGACAGGATAGAGGCATTTGAATACCTCTAAGATTTCTGTGCACAGGAGGTGGGTCTCTTTCAAAGGAAAGGAGGCTCTAGAATGAGGGGGTCAAAGGATGAGGGTGAAAGGGAGTAGACTCGGGAATCAATTTAGGAAATATTTCTTTACAGAGAAGGTAGTGGATGCATGGAAAAGCCTTCCCTTCGAGGTGGTGGAAGCAAGAACATAATCTGAATTCAAGAAAAATTGGGATAACACAGGTATTCGCTGAGGGAGTGGAACGGACTGTAAAACTGAATTAGTTGGTGTGGATGGACAGACTAAACAGGTCATATAGTGTTTTTCTGCCATCACATTTCTATGTTTCTAAAATCTCTTCTCCCAGGAATATCCTTTGGAATAAAGAGTTTTAGGAGTACAAAGCAAGAAGGCACAATATTTACTTGAATAGGAGGACAAACTCCGTCCTGAAAAGGAGAGGTCAGTAGCATCAAAATAGCATAAAGTGATTCATTGGCACTATCGTCCTCTTATTCATGACATCACATCAGGGACATGGGGACAGTAACTTTAAAAACATTTGTGGGCATACACGTACGTGCTTATGCTGGCTCACGCCCAGAGACGCGACCATTTTACAACAAACGCGTGTTTATGTTGATATAAAAATCGGCTGTGTGGGCATACATGTGCGCACAATTTTATATGGACGCATGCATGTGTGCACAAATACCGCCTCTACCACATTTGTGGCTGGATTTTATTAGATAGGGGTGTGTTAATGCAATTACCGGTTTCCCTAGTCCGTTCCTAGTTCACCCACGTAAAGGATTGACTTCTTAACCCCCCTAGTTAACATGCCTCCCTTTTACCCTTTTAGCCTCAATCCTTAAAACCTCGCTAATTAGCTTTGTATTTTTTGTTTCAGAAGTAAAGTTGCGCTGTAGGGGACCCCGGCACGCACTTGTGCGCATAAGTACTTATGAACGCACTTCATGTTACATACGCAGACCGCCCATGTCCTGCTCATATCCCACCCATTCCCAACCCCATTTTTGCCTTTCCTATTTGTGAGCAGACCAGAAGATACGCCTTGTACTTGAACGCTTCTTAAAATCTGCGGGGCGTGCACTGACCCAAGATACTCGCATATCTCCTGGCTTCGGCACACCTAGGGCTTTTAAAATTTGCCTTAGAGAAAGTAAATATGCGACTCCATTTTCATCTTGCAGAAACTGACTGCAACGGATTCTTTGCAGGTTGTGTTACCTTTCATTGACGAACTTAAAAATGATCCAGAAATGTTGTTCTTTTGGGGCCACAGATTCTTTTCTCAGAGGTGAGGCGCCCCCCCCCCCCCTTTTTTTTAAACACTCTTTTTATTAGAATTTAGTCAATACAGAAAGAAGAAAAAAGAAAAAAAACATTCTATTAATCTTGGACATATAGAAAACAAAGGTTCACATACAAAGTAAATATATTATACAATATTAACCCAATTCCACGTTTAGGGGGAACAATGAAATTATTAAATATACTTGTGCAGAAAACAGCCATCCAAATGATATGTACAAAACTAATGCATTAACCCGACTCCCACACTAATGGCTCGATTTTAAGAACTGCGCGCACGTGTCCATGTGCACCAATTTTATAACATGCGTGCTCCAGCGCACGCATGTTATAAAATCCAATGGCTGCATGCACATGCTCTGGATTTTAAAATCCACACGCGCATGTGCGGGCGGCCCACGACTTGTGCATGCAGGGGAGAGGATTTTAGCAAAATACGCGTGGCGATGCAATCAAGCCTCCAGACTAGGAGGGAACTTTCCTATCCCTAACCCTACCTCTTTCCTTCTCATCCCCAGCTCCTAACCTAACCCTACCTATTCCTAATTTTTAATACTTACTGCTCCCCGGGAGCAGAAGTAATCTCCATGCGCCGGCCGGCTGCTGATGCGCGCTTCCCCCAGGACAGCGGCTAATAGCATTTAAGAGAAATTTAAGAAAACAGATCACATCCAGTGAGAGTAGTTTTGGAGGAGAGATCCAAGGTGGCGCATTAGAGTGAGGACGTGAATTGTCTCGCTCTCCCATTTCGATTACTTTTTCGCCTGAGATATTTCCCCATGCCCCACTCTGGACGCAAAAGAAGGGCCAGAGAAAGGCTGAATTTAGAGTCTCCAGCTGGAGCGATACGGGGGCCGATTGGCGATCACCTCCTCAGAGGAGCGGATTTACCGGGTGAGGAGTCACTGGGGGAATGCCATGGAGACACGGGCATAGCTGGCATCCTCCTTGACTCATTACTATCTCTCTCCCCGGATAATAGAACAGCCCCCAGAAACCCCGCGGCAAGTCAGACAGCTACCCTCGAACACCAGGAATCTCTTCCGGGGTATACTGAGAGGGAGGAAATGCCGAGAACCGGAGCTGGAGACAGCTCCAGGAGGTCGATGCTTCCAGAGGCCGTTGGGTCCGAGGGTAGAAAACCCGATGGAGGAGAGAAGCAGGCGTTCGACGAGATACCTTCATGGCAAGTGGCTGAATTGAGAGAGGAAGATTTGCAGGATCTATGTCCTGAATTAACAACACTGGTAAGGCCAGAAACTTTCTCTCTTGAATCAATATGGATGGCAATCGAAGCAATGAACAACAATATGATTGCACAATTTCAACCTATTGTGAGAAAAATTGGACAGACTGAATTACAATTGCAAAAAAGAAAAGAAAAAATTACAGATAACAAAAGGGAAGTAACAGAATTGAAATCTGAAAGGGGGGAAATGAAAAAGTTAAATCAAGGCATGATTAAAGATAATTTGTATATATTGAGGAAATTAGAAATTATGGAAAATCATCAAAGAAGTAAAAATTTGAGACTGATCAATTTCCCCCCAAAAAATGGTAACACCAACAGAAATGTGGACAAAGTTTGCCTTAGAGGCTTTGAAAATACCTCAAAAAGCCCTTCCCCCATTATCTAAAACTTACTATCTCCCTATAAGGAAAATGGTTCAAATGGAAGGCAATGAAATGCAACAATTATCTCCTTTGAATATATCAGCGATCTTGGAGTCATCAATGGAGGAAGAAGCTCAGCTAGCAACATTAATAATTACTTTTTTACCAGATTCCGATAGGGACTGGGTCCTTAGGCAATATTTTTGAAATAAATCGGAATTATTTTGTGGATTGAAAGTATTAATTTTCCCAGATTATGTAAAGGAGACACAGACCAGGAGGAAACAGTTTCTTGAATTAAGAGAGCGGGTGATCCAAATGGGAGCCCAATTTTTTTTAAAGTTTCCCTTTAAATGTCTCATAAAATTTCAAGATATTTCTTATATTTTCTTTCAACCACAGCAGTTAAAAAATGTTTTAAAAGATAGAATTAATGCCTTGCCAGAGGATGTCTCAGAAGTAGCACCTGTGTAAACCCCACTTAAAGGTAAAATTGTTCAATATAATGTAATATTATCCGTCTCCAACCTAATGCTTTCTTATTGTTTGAGGTGGTAAATAATAATATTAATTTTCTAATATAAGACGTCTCATGTGAGGATCTCCCCGGCTTATTGAGGGTTAAATAATAGTGAGACAGTAGTACTTTATTTCTTATTATGTTAAGTGGTTGATATAACTGAACTGTATGTCACTAATTTTCTTTGAATGTTTACTAATTTTGTAACATTTGAAAAATTTAATAAAGAGAAAATTAAAAAAAAAAAAAAAGAGAGATTAGTTTTGACTTAAGTTGTAAAAAAACTCTTTTTGTCAACTGGGTCTTCCTTGCATCAGGAAATATTAATACCTTCTGACCACAAAACATCCAATTGTTATTTCTGAAAAAGCTTCTCAAAATTAACTCCTTGTCTGACTCCAGAGTACAGGAAATTACCAATATTGCCCTAGTGGAAATTATATCTTATGAATCTTGAAGAGATCCAGTAAGGTCTAAACTTTCAGACATAGCTAGAATATCTAGTGCACCTTCCCCATCTGCAAGATTGTTTTTCATCTCAGGTACATAAAAACAGTGTGAAAACTGAATCTCTTTCCCAGATTCAAAACTGCAATGCTTCATAAAAATATCTTTTAAGTAGCTCCTTATGAGATATTAATCTCCATTTTGGGAAATTCAATAACCTTAAATTTTTTTGATCTCAGATGATTTTCCATCATCTCTAACTTGTAACATAGAGACAGAGAATCATTCACATTTCCTGCTGCCGAGGCTGGTAAATTAGCAACCTTACTAGGTAACAGAAATTTGAGCTGCAACTTGTTCCAATTTAGACTCCAAGTCAGACAATTTCTCCACAGTTCCAGCAGAAAAATCACATAGTTGTTTAACCATTTGTATTAGAGAGGTCTCGGCTCTCATGACAATCCTCCATATAGGTCTGAGCGTGATCTGGGTTGGCTCAGAATCAATCCCGCCAACACCCAATATGCCTGGGTCACGTGAAGGGGACACTGCCACTGGGACCAAGGCTCTAATTCCAATAGAGCCATTCTCACTGGTGGATGGTAACGGAGCAGCTTGTTGCTTACTCATAGGAAAAGGAGAGGAGCTAAGAACTGGCTGTCCTCCGTGAGCTCCTAAAATGCCCACACTAGATTCTCCAGGGACTGTCAGTCATAAGTGTCCTCTCACTGCTCCCTTGAGGGAGAGGTATAGTGGGGGGGGGGGGGGGGGATTTACGATCCACAGGGCTAAGAGGAACACCGAAGATATCCCCACTAAGATTACTCACCAGAGGGGTGCTCAGGTGGAGAAGATGTTTGTCCATAGGTCCTCTCATTAACTGTGGAGTAACTGGGGAAGGAAAAGCATTGCCTTTTCTCCTTCTTCCCATGGCACCAAAGATCCAAAAAGAAAGAAAAATGGCACAAGAGTCACGCCCGTTTGGCGCACAGCTTAGGCGCGCCGGGCAGTCCCTCTTATCCCTGGCATGATTGATGATGTCAGCGCCTCTCCCAACAGCAGGCTTCCCCCACAAATGAGGACGGTGAAGGAACATGGGACCAGAGGAAGTATGGATGGTGGCAGGCAAGTCCCTGGCTGGTTCCTCGCAGGGCAGTCCCTCTTATCTCCGGTGTGATTGATGACGTCAGCACCTCTCCCAGCAGTTGGCTTCCCCCACAACGAGGGCAGTGAAGGAACTCGGGACCAGAGGCAGGCAAGTCCCCCGAGGCCCTCTTAAAGCTCTTTGCCAAAACAAAGATTTCACTGAAAAATATATTTTCCACATTGATAACACTAAGGCGTTTATAAGAACTTGTATGTGTTTTCTTGAGAACTGTGTTATTAATAGCTCTGTAATATAGAGAAAGGAATGATTTTTTTTTTTTAAAGGACGCTTCTAAAAAAAGATAAAACTTTCAAATCTTGTTACTTAGCAACAGATCAAACTGCTGAACAGTAGTTTCTGTATAGTGTGTGACATCCACCATGGCACTTTGTAAGTGACTATGGAATAATTACATGCAACTCATGTGGCATTTATTTATTTAATTAGTTAGTTAGCACTTTTAAATACCGATATTCATGTAAAAAATTACATATCACTTCGGTTTACAGTAAAACAAGAACAAGCATGTAAGAATGCATTACATCAAACAAGGGATACAAGAACTGGGATCAACAGAATCAATAAATAATAGGCTCTTCCAGAGAGCAGGAGATTAAAAAGGGACAAAGTAAATATACTGAAATTTACTGTACAGAAGGTCTGCTGTGGTTTGTGCATGTTTGCTAGCATGTATCATCTGCTCATAGTTTCAACATGAACCAGGAGATCCTGGTTCATGCCTCCCTCAGCCCCTCCTCCACCTCCCCCCTGCGCTTCACCCCCCACCCCCCATCCCTCGCACCACCTCCCCTTGTACATAATTAATTCTGTCTAACTTTGTCTAATATTGTCTAATTTTGTCTAATATGGTTTATTATATGTAATCTCGTTTTTAACTGTGACGCACGTTGGCACCGCAGTAAAGTTAACTTACCTTTTAACTATCTATCTTTCCTCCACCTATCATTGTAATTTCCTTTCTCAGTTACATGTAAACCGACATGATGTTTTTTTTTTTTACAAATGCCGGTATATAAAAGTTATAAAATAAATAAATAAAATAGTAAGGCTCACCCCAGCCATCATCCTTCTAATTATAGGCAGATAAAATGAGCACAGCCACAAGTTGGCAACAATAATTGTCCAGTATGTTTGTAAAATGCTTAGGATAAAACAAATATAAATATATTTATTATCATCAGTATTATTTATCAACATGGAGCTTTGAAAGACTCTGGACCTTATGAATGAGGATGTGCTCAGAATCAGGTTCTGGAAGTATTCAGTACCTTGGATACCCTATGTAATTTGCTTTGAATTGCCTGAAAAGCAGAATATAAATAAAATAAATAAAATTAAAAATAGCAACCCTGCAGGTCCCAGCACTCTGCTCACAAACATTAAAAAGAAAAGTTTTTATTTTCAGCTCCTCCACCCTCTACCCTCCAGCCCTTTTGAAGGGCCTTCTGGGCAGTCCCTTTGCCTCCCTATCCATTCCCAACATACACCAGAAGAGATATCTGTTGGCTTCCCAGGGCTTTCAACAGTTTAGATTCTAAAGCCCATGCTGAAAATAATCCTTCTGAAATATCCTTAGAAGCAGTGGGACACTATTCCTCACCAGTATTTCTTTTAGCCAAATTATCACAGTATACTTAGCTCCAACAGTCTGACTAAGGTCTTTCTAAGCTCACTATAAATGGGGCCCAGTTCTCCATGTCACATTTCTGTCTATCGAGAATCTATACTTATGTAATATCTGTCAATTATATACACTATAAGGACAGCTAGTATGCTGTCCACTAAGACATTGTGGAATTTTGTGGTGGATTCTTACCCAATCCACTGAAGCTTCACAGCCTTTGGTGGAACTATCCATGGATTACTTTCAGTACAGTTTATCCACAAAAACAGCATGGGGTTTCCTAGCCTTAAAGCATATGGCAGTGCAAAGAATGTAAATAGATCTGCAAATGGGTAGATACAACAGTGAAATTTTAAGATTATCATAGTTCTGTCACATGATGTTATGCCGGGATGGCCAACTCCAGTCCTCAAGAGCCATAGACAGGTCTGGTTATGCATGAGATATATTTGCATACAATGTAGGCACTCGATGCAAAACTATGTCATGCATATTCATTGTGGATATCCTGAAATCCAGACCTATTTTTGGATCTTGAAAATCAGAGTCAGCTTCTCCTATGTTGTGCTGTAACCCCATTTTGCACTGTACAGTTATTATACTGATATAGACAGAGAAATATTGTAAAAGGTTGTGCAATTCAATAGATAGATTATACATATACCATAGAAAATGGATAGATAGGTAAGTAGACAGATCAAGATATAATAATGATTCCAATTAGTAGACAATTTAACAAAATGGCCGGTACCATGTTTTATAGAATTAATTAGAAATGGCACTGCCCTTGGTCTGCCAGCACCATTTCTAAGCATATCTCCAAGGGGGCCATGAGTAATGAGGATCGTCCCTATTCCTCAAAGAGAGAAAAAATATGGAAAGAAGACTAAGGGGTGGTGCTGACTGGAGAGCCTGGGAGTGTTTATTCTTCTTGGCAGTGGCAGTAAAAAATAATTTTAAAACAAAACACATGAAAATGAATGAAATGTTTTCATTTTTCTTTCACTCCATTTTAAAAATGAATGGAAACAAAACGGGAAAATGTTGTTAAAAGTTTTCAAATGAATGCACATCCCTACCTGCCACCGTCCCACCTCCTTTTGTCCACAGAGTATTGGGTATTCACCGTGTGCCCTTCTGCATTGGCTCCATTCAAGTAGTCATCTGAGCATGAGTTATTTTTAGCTTCGTTTGTCCACACATTTGCAGTAAACATGCAAGCCATCACGCAGACAGATGACCCAGCAGCCTCATTAGAATGCTCGCTCGCTTCCAGGTTGGTCCTCGTCAACAGCATGTCAGCAAATAAGCTCTTTTTCAACACACCTCAAAGCATACTTTCCTTGGCATTTGCTGGGGAAATTAGAATTCTGGGTTGTCATTATTCTTTCCAGCCTTCGTTAACATTCTGTTCCAGACACCGAAGAGTGGATTAAAGCGAGGATAACTTTTTTTTTTTGTTTAAGGTGGATTCAGTAATGTGATTTCAGTTGTAAATGGTGCCTGGCAAATGTGCCCCAGTTTGCATTTTTTTTTTAGCTGTGGGTAAGAGCTTGAATGAAAAAATGATGAAAGTATAATAGTCTCACCAGCATTTTCATGGGTAAAACTTTATCTTTACACAAGGAAATGAGCTGAGCTCTTTGATTATTGCCCACCATCTGTGCAGGTAAGAGTACACACATATGTCAACAACATGCATACTTTTACTCATGTGCTGTGTAGACATTCCAACAGGCAGGGTTAGGTCAGGGGAGACAAAAACTTGCACAGTTCTGGATATTCAAAACTGCACGCATTGTTTTGGCCTAATAAACAATACCGGCACCAAAAGCAGGTTTAAATTTGTGTGGGTACTTGGGGGGGGGGGGGGGGGGCGATAATCAAAACAAAAGTACTGGTGTAGTTTTGCTGTTTGTTTGTATACGATTTTACTATGGCGTACCTATTTTCCTGTATTCTTATGTCATTCAGGTTCAAGGATTATTGCATAGTGTTTGACCAAAAACAAAGAACTTGAGAAACTTGAGCCAGTCACTAAAAGTAATTATTGCCAGCCAGATTGGTTCAAAATATGAATGTGCCCATTTCTGCCGCTCTATTACAATCTATTCAACTGCTTGCTAGACCTTTTTTTTTTTCAAAAAATATTTTATTTCTAAATATTATATACATTTTAAGAATAAAAGATATGCATTTTTTTTTTTATTTGCCCTGGCAATTACCTTTTGCTCCTTCGGCTTTCTAGCCTACTCACAGTCAGTCTCCACTGTGACTAGAGTGTCATTAGTCTTCATTCATGACTTCCTAGAGAGAGGTTCACCATCTTCTCTCGTTTTTAAAGCTTCTTCCATCAAGCCCAGGCATGGAACTGGCAATCCTCAGCCAGACACCATAGTCCACAGCTCCTGCAGAAACTTGTATTTGCAGCACATGCACACTGAACCTGGTCAATAAGTGTTGCCACTGTGCAATAGCTGAGATTCTCTCACTTGGGGTGGGAGGGGGAAGTGGCATGAACGTTTGTAGCTCCAGCCAGTCTGAAGAGAAAAACCTGAACTTGGGCATCAAACCCAGATCCTCTGCCTATGCCCTAGATCGCATAGCCCTCAGTAACTCCCAGCATTGCCCCAGTGCATAGTCAATGGACAGGCTCTAATTTGAGTTTTTCAATTCATATCCGTCCTCGGGCAGAACAAGTGGCAAGAAAGTCATACAATTGTTTTACCTTCCTTTGCTGTTTTACCTTTCTGTTGCTGAAACTACAACAAATATGGCAGCCATACTTGAGAAAGTAAAATAATTCATATTTTTGAAACCACATTTTTAAAACCATGAATATGTCATATATTTATGAACACATGTAGGTCCTCCTTACTATAATTAATATCCATTGTACATTGTCTCTAACTCCTCCATACATCACACACACACACACACACACACACACATATATATTATATGTGGTTTGGTTGCTGTTATTTGCTGTAGTTTTAATATATATATTAAATTAGGGGGAGAGAAAGAGAGATAAGGATATGTATACATATGTGTGTGTGTGTGTGTGGTATTATAGATGATTTATCTGAAAATCTCTGCTATCTGTTAAGTTGTTTTTATTATTTCATGCTCACTATGTTTGATTCATAAGGATGAACTAAGGATTTGTGCTGTCATATGAGTTCTGTAGGCAGGAGTAAAGTGATTTAAGATGGGGTGTAACACAAGCACAGTAAGGAGAAGACATTTATCAGATTTTTTACAGGTAGTGGAGTCTTGAAAACAAATTGTTAACAAATGGAATCTGCATAACATTATTGTAAGAACTTAATACATTGAATCTCATCCATTGTCACCTCTTTAAAAGTCTGTGTCATTTTACAGTTTGCTTCCAAAGTGGCAAAACAGTTTTCTGTTGAACTAATAACAAATATCCAGTTCATCCTATAAAATATCATTATTTTGGCTAAAGGTGAAACCAGAACAGCTATCAAATTATTATTATAATTATTAATCACTTTATTTAGTGACATAACGTACACTAGAGCAGATGGCATAAACAGCAGAGAGCATAACTGTGTTCATAACCGATCAGTATGAATGTAGGGGAGGTCGAGCTGAGAGAACACTGGGCAGCATAGCTTATATCTTCTAAAGGTTAAAGCCGAGGCATTGTTGGCATGCCCAACTAGGCCAATGTCAGTGCTCAAGGTAGGAATGAAGAAGTGAGGTGACTCCTCTCTCCCCAGACGTTAGGTATGGACAAAGGAGCGCAGCCGGGCAGTCTTCATCCAGGCAGCTGCCTGTCACTTTGAAAAGGTTTGGACACTGGTTTCAGACTAAAATGAATTGTCTCCTACCAGCCTGGAATGAATTTCCAACAGTTTCAAAATTTATTTATTACAAAGGTTAATGAGGGAATATCGTAAATGACAAAGATAAAAGACAGGGTATGTTCTATTTGCTGCAAGGTCACAGATTTTTGTGTTATCTAAAAAAAAATGCAAAGAACTGTGCTGTTCTAATAAGCATTGCCTGTCTTTCTGAATCCCCTCTTTGATACAAAGTCTATGGGTGCTTTCTACCCATGGACTCTGCACAAAGATTCAAAGGGAAAGTACATAGAAGATTGCACCTGCTTCTTGTGAATTTATTTATCTTTATTATTTGCATTTATTACTCATCTTTGTTAATAAGAAATACATCCAAGGTGGATTAGAGTAGCAGACACAATGAGAGATCAGTAACAGTTTACGATGGAATAAGGTGTACAGTTAGGACTGCACCAATACATAAACAGAAATAACTAACTAAATTTAAAACATTGATAATGCCTAAACTTAAAAGCATGCACAACATCCTAGTGATAGCAGCTTAACAATAGAAAACTGTGCCATCTATAAAGAACTGAACATGAAAATAAATCAAGTAAATAAATCTGTAAACTTAAATGCACGAACATCACTGCAAAACACTAGACTATAGCAGCATGTTCAAGACATAGAGAATTAATGCCAGGCAGTTTAAAGGAAAAGTAAGCATGGAAAATTAATTAAATGCATACTCCTCTCACCAAACACTAGTAGGATAACTTTCAAGCAACTCCTTGTGGCCCATATGATCAATGAAGATCTACTGCAATATTTTATAATCTGTGCACATCAGAAACATGCAGATTGTAAAATATGGGTATGTCTACCTCCCCACCAACATACATACGTATGTTTTGTTATGCAAGAATATTTGCAGTGCATTGAAAGTGCATTCTTTTCCAACCTATTTTAGAAATATGTACATGTATATTTTATGCATGAAATTAATATAACTTGCTTGCATAAAACCCTGATTTATATTGGAAATCGGTACATTTTAAAAGATGTATGTGTAATTGAAATCACCAGTTTGCCAATATCTCCAGTACATCGAGATCCTCTCACCAAACACTAGCAGGCAACAGATGAGTCTGATATCAATTGCGCTAGACATTTAGAAGGTGTAAAATTACTAGGGGTGTGTATTCGTTTTTGACGTATTGTGAATCAGCAACATATATGCCATATTCGTTGTATTAGTGGGGGTTCTGAAACGTATGGCGAACCCCCACGAATACAACGGATCACCAACGAATAGGCCCCCCAAGACTTGCCAAAAGTACCTGGTGGTCCTGCACTTGGGCTGTCGGCTGCCAGTATTCAAAATGGCACCGATAGCCCCTGTGACATAGTAAGGGCAAAGGCTATCGGCCCCATTTTGAATACTGGCAGCCGACAACCCACGTGTAGGAGATCGCTACAGGACCCCCGCTGGACCACCAGGGACTTTTGGCAAATCTTGGCGGAGTCAGGAGGCCCCCACAAGACTTGCCAAAAGTCCCTGGTGGTCCAGCAGGGGTCCTGGAGCGATCTCCTGCACGCGGGTCGTCGGCTGCCAGTATTCAAAATGGCACCGATAGCCTTTGCCCTTACTATGTCACAGGGATTATTGGCACCATTGGTCGGTTGCTCCTACCATGTGACAAGGGCCGACCAATGGCACCGGTAGCCCCTGTGACATAGTAAGGGCAAAGGCTGTCGACACCATTTTGAATACTGGCAGCCGACAACCCGCGTGCAGGAAAGGCCCCCTCAAGACTTGCCAAAAGTCCCTGGTGGTCCAGGGACTTTGCATAACTCTTATAAAATAACAACATAAGAACAAAAGAACATAAGATATACCCATACTGGGTCAGATCAAGGGTCCTTCAAGCCCAGCATCCTGTTTCCAACAGTGGCCAATCTAAGTCACAAGTACCTGGCATGTACCCAAACATTAAACAGATCTCAAGCTATTGCTTATTAATTAATAGCAGTATGTGGATTTTTCCTCTAGGAACTTATCCAAAACTTTTTAAAACCCAGTTATACTAACTGCCATATCCAAATCTTCTGGCAATGAATTCCAGAGCTTAACCGTGTGCTGAGTGAAAAATAATTTTCTTCAATTTGTTTTAAATGAGCTACTTGCTAACTTCATGAAGTGCCTCCTAGTCCTTTTATTATCTAAGAGAGTAAATAACCAGTTTATATTAACCTTTTCAAGTCCTTTCATGATTTTGTAGTGCCCTATCATATTCCCAGTCAATCGTCTTCTCCAAGCTGAACAGCCCTAACTTCTTTAGCCTTTCCTCATAGGGGGGCCATTCCATGCCCCTTAACATTTTGGTTGCCCTTCTCTGCAATTTTTCCAGTGCAACTATATCTTTTTTGAGATGCGGTGACCAGAATTCATGTGTTCCTCTTAGCCCTGTCCAGAATCATCCCATTTTTGTGTGTGTGTGTATATGAAACTAAAAATATGCGTGCATTTTTTACATTTATAAAATAGCATATATGTGAGTACAAACTACTTACATACATAAAGGTGAATTTAAAAAGGCCAACGCGTGCATTAATTAGGAGATGCATAAATATGTC
This sequence comes from Rhinatrema bivittatum, assembly GCF_901001135.1. Classification (NCBI taxonomy): domain Eukaryota; kingdom Metazoa; phylum Chordata; class Amphibia; order Gymnophiona; family Rhinatrematidae; genus Rhinatrema; species Rhinatrema bivittatum. The sequence goes on from NC_042618.1 coordinate 178,193,688, forward strand.
AGGCTTGTGTGTGCTGAACGGATTTTAAAAGCTACTTGGATCCATACGAGTATGCCACAGTGCACACATCTTGGAAGTTTTCAAAAAGGGGCGGGGTGTGGACAGATTTTGGGTGGATCATGGGCATTTTAGGGCGTGAAGCTGAGAATTTCAAGTAAATACTTATGCACTGTGGTACGCAACGATGTCCCCCGCCACGTAACTTTACTTCTGCTATGGATGCCATGTAATGTATTAAATAAAGATAAATAGGTTGATCAGTGGGGTTTTAAGGGTCGAGGATAACTGAAAGAGTGAAGGCTATTAAACCAGAAGGGTTTGGAATACCTATCTCTTAATTGGGTGAACTGGGGATGAACTGGTAAAGCTGTCAATGGCATGGGCACGCACCCCTTTTAAAATTCCCTGATTTATGCGACAGGAATGGCACTTGCATGCACCTACTTAAAATTTGGTGCATGTGCATGCAGCCAGGCTATTTTATACATGCATGTATATATGTGCGCAAGTTATAAATTAGCCATAATTAGCCATGTCCCTGGGTGCAGGCCAACAAACGCGGGCACATGTGCACCCGCACGCTTGTTTGAAAGTTACTGTCTTACTGTTAATGCTACTTTTACACCCATAACTCCTTTGAAAATTCACTCCTATGTGCATTGATTTCTGATCCCACCCAAAACTTGCCCCCGGAATTGCCCCACCCTCTCCTTCTTCCCCTCTCTCTTCCCATCTGAGTGTAGCTAAAAGTATTTGTGTTGTAGAGCAGCACACATCCTCTTAGCTGTTAAGAACGAAGGAGGGTAATTTTCTGGCAGCCCATTTTAAACAGATAAATTACCATTTATCCATGAAAATGGCTTTGAAAATTGTTCACCTGCACATCTAATTTCCCATGGATTTGTTGAGTATGATCTCAGCCTCTCAAATTGACTGTTGGGGGCAATGTCTCCAAATAGGATTATTTTCCACATACCTCGAGAGGAATGAACTTCATTTGTAAACCAGGGTATGTTGGGAATAATCTCACTCTTTCAAATTTACTGCTCATGCCCTTTTTAATACCTGCATTGTGACACAGACAGCCAGCCACCTTCTGGAGTTCATAGGCATATCAAAGTGTGCCTACAAATAATTCTTAATCTTAATTATTCTTAATTGGGACTATTTCAGTATTTACTGCTTTGTGGGGAAAAAATGGTGTGGTTGCTATTTTAGTCCTCTTGAATGCATGGAAATATATGTCAACAAACAAAAATATAAGGTGATACAATTTTATTGGATTAAATACATTTCTTGACTAGCTTTTGAGAGTTAAGAGTTCTTGGGATCAAAGCAAAAAAAAAAAATGAGTATGAAAATTTTGCTTTGACATTATGTCCAGAAAAGTGTAATGAGATGTCCCCATTTCATGTGTGTATGATGCAAGACCACACAATAATTACGTCATCATCTTCTTGAGCTTCTCTCCCTACCCTACAGTTCCCTAAGGGGTAGATTTTAAGACCTGCGCGCGGGCGTACATGTGTGTGTGCTACCTGGTGTACACACATGTACGCCCAATTTTATAACTTGCACGCGCAGGCGTGCGCAAGTTATAAAATCGGGGGTCGGTGTGCGCAAGGGAGTGCACACTAGTGCATCTTGTGCGTGCTGATGCCCGCGGGCTTCCCCCGTTTCCCCCCCCCTAACCTTTCCCCCCCCCCAGCCCTACCCTAACACCTCCAAAATTCTTAACAAACCTTTTGCGCCTGCCGGCACGCGATCCTCTGACACAGCGGCAAATGGCCACTGTGTGGGAGGCCTCTGGCCCCACCCACGCCCTGCCCCGCCCCTGGACCGCCCCTTTAGTAAAGCCCCGGGACTTAGACGTGTCCCGGGGCTTTACGCGCGTCGCTGGGTCTTTTGAAAACAGGCCCGGCACGCGTAAGGCACTCGACGCACGTAAATCTTTTAAAATCCGGCGCTAACTTTTTATTTCTACTCTTTTTTTTTTCCTTGAGTTGTGATGCCTTTTGCACTTGCTCTAGATAAATATTCCTAGAAGTGAGTACCTGCTGTCATACAAGTATGGAACGTGTAGGGGAAGTTAGCTTCTGCCATAAATTATGCACAGGAACCAATCTGCCGCACTGTAACACGTGCAAGAGGGTTCGCAGCGAGCCTGCCTGATGTAAAATCAGTGAGAATGATGGATCCAAGTGACGACAGCTTTCAAAGCCATATACCCGGGTGAAATGGCTCAGCTGAAAGTTGCCCTCCTGTGCCCCGACTACAAGTGGGCACTAGCTTTCACAGCACACATACTTTGAATCAGGTTAAAAAGAGGTGCTCTGGTGGGGGAGGTTTGGGGAGGGGGCAATGGAGAGAGCTCATTTGAATTGGGGAGGGAGGGGTAAAACAACACATGAGCATTCAATTTTCGAAGGCGTGGTACACTGTTTTGTCCCCTGGCTAATTGTAATGCAATTACATTTGCAGCTGCTGAATTTCAAAGGGAAATAAATTGGGTAATTTCCTTTTTTAAAATAAGCTGCATTGTGTGTGGGCTTACATGCATACACTGGAAACAATATGGGGCTATTCAAAAAATGCCCCCCCCCCCCCCCCATGTGATATGAGTGCTGAAACATTAAGGGGCAATAAGGCATCTGGCCCGATCACACGTTTGCTGTTTGGAAGTTTCTCTGTGTATAAGTTTCTCGTGCCTGTCTCAGAGATTGGGTGGGAGGCAGTCCTGGGTTTGTCAATAGGCACATTTTTAGGGGCTGCAGTCTGGCTGAGTAAGATCTGCTGCCTTCCAGCTCTGTTGAACCTCATTCAACCGAGAACAGCCTTCTGCTACCCTGTAACAGACCCTTCTAGGATTTGGGGACTGCAAAAGTACTAAAAGTTTCTAACGGCATCAAAATCCTAAAGCTGTCCCTGCTGAGTAGAACATTATCAAGAGAGGCGAGTAGCCAATAAAATAAAAAGCAGGCACATTAAAATGTGAGGTGATGGGAAATTTACCAAATACTTCGCTGGCCATGCTGCAGAAGTCAGTAAAAGAATAACCTGCTAGAGAGGATCCTCCACTGAAAATACTGACAGCTGCAAGCAAAGGACAATCTGGTTACTCTGGGGCATTATCCACATGCTCCTGAGATATGATACAGGCTTGGAGAATGATAGGAAAATCTGAGCAATAGGAAATGAATCTCGCTCTCTGGAATAGCAGAACACTCAAGACAGATGTCGTGCTGTGATTGTAATTCCTTTCTCCCTAGGACACGTACATGAAGGATAGGACTGTAGAGAGCTCCAGTGATTGAGTTAGGAGTGAGAGTCAGAGTGGACTGTGTCACAATAGTGTCAGCAAGCAAGTGGCAAATTATTGCTACCCAAAAAATTAACTCAAATTGCTGCTGTAAATTAGTCTGATGAAAAATTCCATTACACTACTTTACCTGTGTAAAATGCATTGTATCCTGTCAGCTTTTGAAAACTGGTCAGTCTTATTATCTTGCAAGCATAACATTCTACTTTGCTACCTAAGCTTCATTGTCCTGAGGCTGAAAGAGGTTCACTGAAGAAAAATCATACAGGCGAGCATGCTTTGCTTTTTAGAAGATGTTAATCAAAACAATGCATGAAAGGGAATGAAATTCAGTCAGGGGTACACAACTCATATCATCAAAGTCTGCAAAAACAGGTTTGATCTTCAGTGTCACCAAAATGTACAAATTAACTCAGATTCTTAGGCCAACTTTTTGCAAGCATACCTTGTGGATATTAATTGCACAAAAGTTGGAAAACAAAACCCAGTTTCCGGCCTTTGAGGAGGACTGCAGTTGCCTACCCATGGATCAGATGCTCCCATTGCAAGTATAATAACTCCATATCAGTTACACATTCTCCTCATATATAGTTTATTAAATCTATTAACAGCAAATGGAAAATGAGACATTATAAATATAGTATTTTTTTCCAGATGGTAGAATAACGGGTTGCACCTGTTTGACACCAGAAAAATATCTGAAGCTTAGGCTTAAAATAACAACACTTCATGCAGTAATTTAAGAAAACAACTTATGCATCATTCAGTTACATTGCAGAGATTTACTTTATCAAATCCCTGGCTCGCCTTTACTTAACAGTTGCCTACGGTTTAGCACTGTGGCCTTAATGCCGCAGAATTCTTGAGCAGTATAAGCTGCTGGGGACCTGGGGGATGTAGGGAAGGGGTTTCCCCAGGCTGCAGAGCACATATTTGGACTGGCATTGGGGATATTTGGTTCTCTCTGACTGGAATTTCTTACTGCTCATAATTTTGCAGACTGCATTACAGAATTAATAAAACAAGATTTTTCCTTCCACTTTGACAAGAGTATTTTTTACCCAGGGGGTAGCAAATCTGATTAGATAGGGGGTGGTGTCATTAAACTTAGATTGCAATCCTTTTAGGAATAGCAAAATATCCACAGTATCAGAATGTATTGCAGATGTGGACCCATAGGCTGAGGGGGAGTTGGCGCAATCCGCAGAGAAGAGCCCTGCAGGTCCCCACCATCGGCAGGCGGAGCTGGCAGAAGCAGAGGCCTAACTGGAGCTTCGCCAATACCAGCCCACGTTCCCCTTAGGTTGAGCTCTTGGGTGTCGGGGCCAGCTGGTCTTAGGCACAGGCCTCTGTGAAGATCTGTCGCAATGAAGTTGTTGCAGACCAGCACAGAGAGGGAAGTGGAGTCAGGACAGGCAGCAATCAATGGGGTCAGGTTCAAGCTGTGGTCTGGGCAGGCAGAGCTCAGTCAGAAACAGAAGCAGGCAGTGGGCAGGGAAAGGCAGAGGTCAAGCAGCATTGAGGTCCAATCCAAGCTCAAGCCAGAAGTCCAATCCACATCAAAGCCAGAAGTCCAATCCACATCAAAGCCAGAAGTCCAATCTGAAGAGACGAGGATTGAAAAGGAGGAAGGAGGATGAGGGACCACAGGAGCAAGACGAGATGCTGAAGACCACAAAGACAAGATCTCAGGAGACAAACCAGACTGGCAGGAACCAGGAACAGGACACAGGAGCACAGGAATGACACACAGTGGAAACCAGGAACATGAAGGCAAAGCACTTCTCCAGGATGAGTCAACCTACTGCCAAGGCACTGGAGGGTTCTCCATCTGAGCTTATTTATAGGGCTGGCTGGAAGACATGATCAGGGGATGCCTCCGGGGGATTCCCACCTCTGGCCCTGTAAGGTTGGAGCAGTCATCACACGAGTGCCTTAACGAAAGGGAGGAGCACCTTGGGGATCTGGCGGTGTCCTGCTGCAGAGAGGAAGGTAGTTGCAGTGTGGCTTCCTGCCACATTCTGAGGAGGGACCAACACCAGGGAGCAGACGAGAGCCTGGAGGCAGGCGCGGCAGTCGGCCATGTCCCTGAAAGCCGGTGCGGCATCAGGAGGGGAGGAGAGATGGCCCGGCTTGGAGGTAAGGACAGCGGAATGCGGGACAGTCCTGTGGTCCACCAAATGCAACACTTTGAAGTGTGATGAAAGGCAAAATATACATTTTTTTTAAATTTAATATAAAAGCACATTAATACAATTGAGTTTTGATGGGAAGCCTTCATGAGAAGGATTAATGTTGTTTAATCAACAACATTGTAATTTGTCTATTGCTCTTTCATATTGCTGGATGGGGTAAAATTGAATGGCTCATGGAAGAGACTTCCTATCTTTACTACAAAATCCTGTAGTGATTAGCACATTCTGTAAACCAAAGTATCTTGGTTAAGCACCAGAAGCAAAAAGATATTCTCAAGGTTGTACAAGAGAACAGACATGGGAAGTGAACCTGTCTTTCCAGATTTCACAGCTTGCTGTGTGCTCCAGTAGTGGGCTGCTCTGCAAAGTCCTTAGATACTGTGTGTGGCAACGAATGAATGTTTTCTTTATCACCTTGCTTGCATTGGGTGAACAACATTAGGGTTTTAGGGTTTTAAAGAAGAACCTCTCCCCCCCCCCCCCATGTTTCTTATGACACCGGAACGGCGGCCCTGTCTCCTCGACTGGGAGGCCCTCCCCCCGGTGACATCATCAGAAGTGCCGGCGCCGGATACACCTCAAAGTGAGGCACGCTCCCAGGTGCCCGGCTGGCTGCAGAGTCCTTTTCGGGGCCCTTGAGGTTGGCAGCCCCATTGAGACCAACAACAGCGGGCGCCCGACGCCCACAGGGAGGGCAAGCAGGAGCCCGAAGAAAAAGGAAGGGCAAGGAATGCCCGAAGGAACACTGGAGTGGCGGCCCTGCCTCCTCGACTGGGAGGCCCGCCCCCCCCCCCCCCCGGTGACATCATCAGAAGCACCGGTGTTAGATACATCTCAAAGGGAGGCACACTCCTAGGCGTCGCGCGCTGTGCGTCGCATGCCGAAGGTGCATGACAAAGGGACACGCCCCTTTGTGCACCCCTTCGTGCAAACCTTAGTGCAGACCCCAAACCCAGCAAATATACTGCTACACTCCACAAGAAATGGCAAACAATCAAACCCCTGACTACATCCACCTCAAGTCCCACAGAAAAGATCATAGCACGGATAATCCTCAAAAGGAAACAAGAAAATATCTAAATACAGAAAACCCACAGAAGGAAAAAAGAAAAACAACAAGGAAATATTATAAGAACCAACTCTCAAACATCACCCACATCAACACTAAGACCTACAGCAGCTACATAGCACTATCATTCCTTCTATTCAACGCACAATTAGGGATGTGAATCGTTTTTGAATGATTACGATAATTTTAAAATCATCCAAAATTGTTAGAGTGCACGATACAATACAAATGCCCCCGATTTATCATCAGGGGCATTTGTATTGTATCGTTAAATAGGGCACGGGAAAACCGGCACACCAAAAACCCCTAAAACCCACCCTGAACCTTTAAAACAAATCCCCCACCTTCCTGAACCCCCCCAAAATGTTTTAAATTACCTGGTGTCCAGTGGGGGGGGTCCCGACGCGATCTCCAGCTCTCTGGCCACGGCTGCGTTGAGAAATGGTGCCGGTGGCCCTTTGCCCTTAGCATGTGACAGGGCAAAGGTAGCGCCGGCGCCATTTTGGTTCCTGGCTCCCGACATCACGCATGCAGGAGATCGCTCCCGGACCCCTGCTGGACCCCCAGGGACCGTCACCCGTATGACATAGTGAGGGCAAAGGTAGCGCCGGCGCCATTTTAAAGATTGGCAATATCCCCCACGTGCAGGAGGTCGCTCCCGGACCCCCGCTGGACTTTTGGCAAGTCTTGTGGGGGTCAGGAGGCCCCCCCAAGCTGGCCAAAAGTCCCTGGGGGTCCAGCGGGGGTCTGGGGCGATCGCCTGCACGCATGACGTCGGGAGCCAGGAACCAAAATGGTGCCGGCGCTACCTTTGCCCTGTCACATGATAAGGGCAAAGGGCCACCGGCGCCATTTCTCTTAACGCAGTCGTGGCCAGAGAGAGGGAGATCGCGCCGGGACCCCCCCACTGGACCCCAGGTAATTTAAAACATTTTGGGGGGGTTCGGAAGGGTGGGGGATTTGTTTTAAAGGTTCAGGGTGGGTTTTAGGGTTTTTTTGGTGTGCCGGTTTTCCCGCCCTCCCCCGATTTATGATTTTTAACGATTTTTTAAAAAACAAAACCACGATGATCAGATTTCCCTCCCCCCCAGCCAAAATCGATCATTAAGACGATCGATCACACGATTCATACCCCTACAATCCATAGTAAAGAAAATACCCATCATCTCTTACCTACTTGACGATCACAAACCAGATTTCATAGCCATCACAGAAACATGGATAAGAAACACCAACCAAGTCTTAATCAACCAAATCAACAACCCCATCTACAGAACATTTTCAATTCCCCGAAAGGAGGAGGTCTAATGCTAATCGTAAAAAAGAACCTATAGATGAAACTACTCCCAACCAACACCCACCTACCACTGGAAATTGCACTATTCGACTCACCTTCACTACAAATCTGTCTAGTAATGGAGAAAATAGTCAATATCCAGCTCACCGAATTCCTTGAAGAGCACAACACCCTTCACCCAGCTCAATTTGGTTTTCGTAAAGCCCGTAACACTGAAAGCCTCCTTCTTACCCTTTCTGACACTATACTCAAGGGATTGGACCATGGTCAATCATACATACTGGCCCTACTTGACCTATCTGCTGCCTTTGACACCGTCAATCATACCATACGCCTCACCCGTCTTGCTGAAATCGGTGTCACTGGTTCTGCGTTGCAATGGTTCTTGTCCTATCTCAACAACAGAAATTACAGCGTAAAAATAGCCAACTGCGAATCATCCCACATTCCCCTCACACAGGGCATCCCACAGGGTTCCTCCCTCTCTTCCATGCTCTTCAATATCTATCTTATTCCCCTCTACTATCTCCTCTCTGATCTTGGCCTAAAGTTCTTCATGTACGCTGACGACGTTCAAATTCTCATCCCGCTTCAAGAATTCCTCCCCAAAACATTACAATTTTGGGATTCTTGCCTTACTTCAATCAACACTCTCCTCTCAAACCTACATCTCGCTTTAAATGTAACTAAAACGGAGCTCCTCACAATCTCCAATCCCCAGCTCGCTCACTCCCTGCCTTAAGCAACACCAACCCTCCTCCCGACACATTCAGCTGCAATGTGAGAGATCTCAGTGTCTATCTTGACCAACATTTAAATTTCAAATCTCACATCCACAATACCATAAAAACAGGCTTTTTCAAATTGCACATCCTAAAGAAACTTAAACCCCTACTATATACCCAAGACCTCCACATAGTCCTACAGGCAACTATCTTAACTAAACTGGACTACTGCAATTCTTTATTTCTGGGCCTCCCTCTCTCTACTATCAAACCCCTCCAACTATTACAGAATGCCATGGCCAGAATTCTCACAAACAGATGAAAATCTGATCACATTACCCATATTCTAAAAGACCTCCACTGGTTACCTATAGCCTCCCACATAAAATACAAAACACTCACCATTCTCCACAATCTATTGTACAATCAAAACCACACTTGGCTCAAGAATGCACCACTTTGCCGATCATCAACCCGCCCCTCCAGATCCAACCTTGCTGGAACTCTATACACCTCCTCCCTAAAAACTGCTCACCACACCTCAACCAGAGAAAGGGCTTTCTCCATTGCCGGCCCTTCCCTATGGAACACCCTGCCCACGGCCATCCTCCTAGTACCTAACCTTTCTAAATTTAAAAAAGGGCTCAAAATCTGGCTCTTCACATTAGCGTATCCAGATGTTGACCAAGCTTAGCTTGTACTCTAACCCCTCAGCCCTCTCACCATCCCCTCCTCCTATCTGCCTCTCCTCTTTCTCCCCTTTTCTTCCCCCCAAGCAAAGTCTCCAAAATACAGTGTTTCTTCCCCCTAGCAAAGACTCCTAAATACTGTGTTATTAGTTCCCCTCCTCCACCCTTAGCTTATCCTTCCCTGTCCCTCCCCCCCCCCCCCCCCCCCCCTTCTATCCCTTTCACTGACATCAATGGTCTGGTACCTACCAGCCCACCTGTACATATATTGTCTATTGTTAATTTATATTTTGAATGTTCCTATAAAATCTCTCTTTCTCTATCCTTCTTCATTGCTGCTCCCCCTTCCCCATCCCTGTTTATTGTATTTCACTCTCTTGTTAATTTGTTACAATGTAAACCAGCATGATTTTCTGATGAATGTCGGTCTATAAAAATCAACAAATAAATAAATAAAATAAATAAATAGTATACTGCCCCCCCCCCCCAATTCACTTGATCGGAACTGCTCTACACTAATAGAATTCTTCTTGCTAAACTAGCTATCAACAAACCCATCATCATCTTAGGCGACTTGGACATACACATTGACACAATCCCCCACTCCTCCGCATGCAACTCAATAACAGACACCTTACCAACCCTAGGGCTAAGTCAAATAATCAAAGACCCAACGCACAAAGAAGGTCACACACTAGACCCCGTCTTCATCAGTACTGACATATGGGCTAATTACCACACAAATATCACTAATATCCCCTGGTCGGACCACTCTCTAATTTACGCCAACCTGTCTTCCAACTGTAAACTTACAACTGAAAAAAGCACACCTAGATCCTTCTCCTATCGGCCACCCTTCAACATTGAGACACTTCAAGAGAATCTACAAACAGAACTAACAAAAATAGACCTATCTAACGCAGAAAATGCCACCTCATCCTGGCTCATCACTAAAACAATAGCAGACAAGATAAACCCCACGATAATGAAAACAATAAAAAACCCAAAACACCAGAGCCAATGGTATAACGAAAACATCAGATCAGCCAAAGCGAACTCCGAAAAAAAGAAAAAACCTGGAGGATCAACAAAACAATCACGCTACTGAACGCATACCGATCACACTTAACATACTACAAAAAACTTATCCACAACGCAAAAAAAAGACTTCTACTAAAAAAAATAAACAAATTCCAACACAACCCAAAAATGTTCTTCAATAT